>NW_003852470.1:262999-281739 GCF_000181295.1 Otolemur garnettii | reverse complement strand
AAAAAAAAAAAAAAGAGAGACTATGTCTCAAGAAAAAAAAAAAAAGAACTTGTGTGTCCCTCAAAGCCTTCTTGCAGTTGCCTGGACTTGGCCTGTGAGTGAGTCTTGGGACCCAGTGGGCAGTTAAGGTTTCAGTCAATGGAGGGGCACAGGAAGCCTGAGCCCCAGAGAGCCTGGCAGAAGCCTTCCCAGCTGAGTTCTCTGAACGAGTGCCAGTGGCTGGAAGCAGGTCTGAATCAAGTACAGTAAGGGAGCTCCTCAGGGCCCAGGTGGGCAGTCACCACATCCTGAGTGTTCCACAGAGTAAGAGGGAGAACATTTCCAGAATAAGAAGGAAACACGACAAGACTGCTATTATGAGTTGGGTTGTTTGCTGGGTTTAATGTGAGCCTTTTTTTCCATTTCAGGATACCTGCTACCATCTGTTTTGGTCAGGGTGCATCTCGAGGATTTAAAAGTACCAAGAAAAAAAACAAACACCACTGATGAATTCAGACAGAGAACCAGGCATCTGCACAGACTCAGAGGTGGCAGGTGGAGGCAGTTGCCTCTTGTCTGGTCTGTGTCAGTAGTGGGCCTTTCTCTGACACTGTGGTGTAGTGAGCCCAGGGCCAGGCCTTTGCCATTCTCCATATCTCTGTCCCCAGGTGAATTTAGCTGTTACCACAACCAGTGAGGGACCTCTGGGAACAGATGCTGGGAACACTTACATACTGTGGGGAATGAGATGTGAATGGCTTCCTGCCCTATGCAGGACCCAGCCTTAGAATATCCTTTTTAAACACATGAAATAAATATTCTTCATATTGATGAAGAATCATTGATGATGCTCTTGAGTTTTCATTTCTTTTTTTTTAAGAGATAGAGTCTTATTTTGTCACCCTTGATAAAGTGCTGTGACATCATAGCTCATAGCAACCTCCAGCTCTTGGGCTTAGGTTATTCTCTTGTGTCAGCTTCCCTAGTAGCTGGGACTACAGGTGCCTGCCACAACACCCAGCTATTTTTGTGTTGCAGTTTGGCCAGGGCCAGGTTTGAACCCACCGCCCTCAGTATATGGGGCCAGCGCCCTACTCACTGAGCCACAGGCACCGCCTGAGTCTTCATTTCTGTGTTGAGCTGGATAGGGGAGTGAGCAAGTATTACCTGTGGCTATTTTGTTTTCTAGCTTTCAAATTTCAGGGAGATTCTGGAGCCAAGAGCCCTGAGAGGTGGGCGACCAGGAAGGGTACACACCATGCCGAGTCCCTGCCTGTGCTGTTCCTGAGAGAGTGTAGGGGAAATTGAGCCCTGATCTTTAGCATAAGATTTGCTTCCTGCTTGAGAGACCTAAAGAATCACGAGAGTGGCTCGGCGCCTATAGCTCAACCGGCTAAGGCGCCAGCCACGTACACCTAAGGTGGCGGGTTCGAATCCCCAGCCCGGACCCGCCAAACAACAATGACGGCTGCAACCAAAAAATAGCCGGGCGTTGTGACGGGCGCCTGTGGTCCCAGCTACTTGGGAGGCGGAGGCAGGAGACTCGCTTGAGCCCAGGAGTTGGAGGTTGCTGTGAGCTGTAATGCCACGGCACTCTACCCAGGGGGGACAGCTTGAGGCTCTGTCTCAAAAAAAAAAAAAAAAAAGAATCACGAGAGTGGCACATAGGTTGTGTACGTGCAGGAGATCAGAAAACTGACCTCCAAGAGAGAATAGAATGTATATGTAAGGTGTGGCAATACCAAGCCTTATAGTTAGGGTAAAGATTCTCTAGGTTCCAAAAGTCTCTTGATGCTGGAGGCAGAGATTGTGCTCAAGGTCTGCAGTTTTGCAAAAACAAAGGTGGAGACCTATCTGACCTTCTCCCATGTCCTTCCTAATCAATGCTGATGTCGACAAGCAGCTTTTATCTACTTCTTGTTTTATGATAAATACTGACCTGAGGTTTGCTCAGGAGGGCTCCTCCCAGAGTTTCTTAGTCCCCTGGCACAGACTGTGTCAAGCCTCTTCATTCCTCCTATCAGAACCCTTAAATCTGATGACCCCGAACCCCTTCAAGAGATGCCCAGTTGTTTTTGCCACCCTGCTTAGTGAGCAAACCCAGTACGGCAGTGATGACTGGAGAGGTGGTCAGTGCTGGGAAGAGTATAGGCCAAAGCGCTGGATGGACATGGCAGGGAGGGTGGTGACCTGGCAGGGCCTGTCCTGCAGAGTATACAGGACCCATCTCAAGTGCCCTAGCAGAGGGTACAGAGCTTGCAGCAGGAAAATCAACTTGGAAGTTGGGGGCAGGCATTTGGAGCATGGAGATGGGCTGGAAGGGCACCACATGGCTAGGACAGACCTTCTCCTACAGAGGCAGGGGGGTCCCAGGCAGCCTTCTCTGAGTACAGGAGCTGATCAGATAGAGCCAACCACACCTCACCACAGGCCACAGCAGAGCAGCCACTGCAAACACCTTTCTCAGAGGCATCCGGCATCTAAAGGGCAGAACTGGGACCAACTGCAACAGTTGATGGGGCATAGTAAAGACAGTCACATCTTGCTTAAGGATGGGGACACATTCTGAGAACTGGGTCATCGGGATTTCATCATGTGTGAACTTTCCAGAGTGCGTGTCCACAACTCTACATGGGACAACGCCCTGTACACCTGGGCCACACACCTGCACAGAATGTAACTAGTGTAGTGACAATAACTCCATAGTGTTTGTGTCTCTAAATATATTAAACATAGAGGGCAGTGCCTGTGGCTCAAGGAGAAGGGCACCAGCCCTATATACTGGAAGGGGTGGGTTCAAACCCAGGCCCGGGCCAAAAAAAAAAGAAAACAGGCCTGCTTGAACAGGGTGAGAACACAATTCTTTTCTGTAGGCCTTGCCTGCAGGTCTACAAGGAGTAATTTCTCAGCCTCTGGAGCATTATAATTAGAAATGTACTAATTACTAATCATCATCCATGTAAAATTAGGAGCTCACTGTATGGTAGAGACAAGTCCATGGTTCCTCGTTCTGAATGATTTTCAAAGTACAACCTGAAAAAAAAAAAAAACACTCTCTGATTGTGTAAAGGAATAATGTAGCTGTTTGGTGTAGGGTTTGGAGGAGGTTGCTTTTTGTTTGTTTTTGAGACAGGGTCTTGCTCTATCACTCAGACTGGAGTTCAGTGGCAAGATCACAGCTAACTGCAGCCTCATACTTCTGGGCTCAAAGGATGCTCCTGCCTCAGCCTCCCAAAGTGCTGGGATTACCAGTAAGCCACTGTACCAGATTGGGTAGTATAACAATATACCATATTAATATTAATAATAGTATCACACCAGAGTGCTGCAGCCCATGTGTTCAGAAATGCTTCCTGCAAGTATAAACCAGGGAAGAGGGGGCAGTGAGTCCGGAGCAAGACTAGGGACAGCCGTCCCCCTCTGCTGGCACCAGGCTCACGGCAGCATACACACTGCCCTGCAGATGACATGGAGACAGGACTATCCTTACCTGTGCTGGGATGAAGCACTGCCCAAGTGGTATGTTCTGAATGTTCCACACACACAGCACATGTAAATGGCATGTTCTGCCAGGTACAACAGCCTCTGCAGCCCTTGCCCAGGTCTGGAAGCTCCGGAGGAGACCTCCACCCTTGGGACAGCTACTGCTTCCTGGTCATTCAGGACGTGCTGGTCAGGCTTCAAGAGTGCCTCTCCCCTAGCAGGACTGACCCCAGCATTGGTGGTGCACAGGCCCAGCCTCTGTGACCTGGGGGGGCCCATGACTGGGATGGTCTGGCAGCGGCTGCACATACCTAAAGGCAGGTCTGATGGGCACTGCTGGGGGCTCTGGGAACCAGCCACCAGAATGGGGCCCAGAAAGCAGTACCCAAGGGAGCCTGCCGAGCCCCTTAGCCCTTTGGGATGTGACCTTAACATTAGGCATCTTGAGGTGGGCCCCAGGACTTAGTGGGCTCTGGTCATCCAGAACCAGGTAGCCTGTCCGTTACTTATTTAATAAGACAGATGAGGCTAAGACTCAGAGGACACTGGGTCCTTTGTAGTCTAGCTCTCTCCACTTAGGCCTCACCAAAGGCCACCCATCATCCATACCTACCCACACCTTGGCCCATTCCTTGGTCCTGCACCCCCAGAGACACATGGCCTGCCCTGAACAGCTCTCCCATCTACCCTGTTAGGTGGTTACCCTGCTGGGCCACAAACTCCCAAGGGCAGGGTAGTGTCTCCAAATCCATCAGCAGTGACTGGGCATACGTTGGGAGTCAGGACTCTGGGGTTCTGGGTGTCCATCCATAACCTCCCAGACCTCTGGCCAAGAGACACACTGGCTGATGTAGGACAACAGGTGCTCACCACCCAGAGTTTCCAGGGACCCAAGTCCTATAAGAAGGTCCAGCAGGCAATAGCCCTCTTGCCTCTGCCTGAGGACCACAGCAGAAAAGTCAAGCATTAAGTTTGCTTCAGTTGGCTCAGCATCTGTGGCTCAAGCGGCTAAGGTGCCAGCCATATACACCTGAGCTGGCGGGTTCGAATCCAGCCTGGGCCCGCCAAACAACAATGATCACTGCAACCAAAAAATAGCCAGGCACTGTGGCGGGCACCTGTAGTCCCAGCTACTTGGGAGACAGAGGCAGGAGACTCGCTTGAGCCCAGGAGTTGGAGGTTGCTGTGAGCTGTGATGCCACGGCCCTCTACCCAGGGGGACAGCTTGAGGCTCTGTCTCAAAAAAAAAAGTTTGCTTCAGCCTTGACCCACAAGTAAACACTATTTGGGCAGTCACAAGGCACCTGCTGGTGTGACGTGCAGGTTCTCTCTGGGGGAAGTCTGGGCACCAAGCCCTGGGACACTGAAGGACCTTCCTCAATGGAGAGCCTGGTTGTAACGTTAGCGAGACAAATCAGCAAACTCATGTCTCATTTGAGTAGCAGACTGTGCCACCCAGCACTCTGCCTGCACTGCAGCCCACACTGCATGGGTCAGGATGGGGCCTCAAGATAGCGGGGCTGCATGTGCCCATCCCTGCTCTGCCTGGACAGAGAGCTGAAAAAACCCAGGGTTGGGAAGCTGGGGTAGGACCCTGGACAGTCAGCACTGCACACTCATTTTCCTCCTGTGTTGGTTTCAGGATTATTGTCTCAAAATCACTATGAGTGGGTTGGGCACCGTGGCTCACTTCTGTAATTCCAGCATTCTGGGAGGCTGAGGCAGGTAGATTGCCTGAGCTCATAAGTTCGAAACCAGCCTGAGCAACAGCAAGACCCCATCTCTAAAAAATAGCAGGACGTTGTGCTAGGCGCCTGTAGTCCCAGTTACGGGAGGCTGAGGTAAGAGAATCACTTGAGCCCAAGAGTTTGAGGTTGCTGTGAGCTGTGATGCTATGGCACTCTACCAAGGGCAACTGAATGAGACTCTGTCTCAAAAGAAAGAAAGAGAAAGAAAGGAAGGAAGGGAAAAAAATCCCCTAAAAAGTAAGTTTCCATTTGGTCATCACAGCAACAAGTCTATTTGTAAAGTTTTTTGTTTGTTTGTTTGTTTTTTAGCAGTCCTGGCAGCAAATTATTATTTTATTATTATTTTTTGGAAACAGAGTCTCACTATGTCACTCTCAGTAGAGTGCCGTTGTGTCACAGCTCACAGCAACCTCAAACTCTTGGGCTAAGCAATTCTCTTGCCTCAGCCTCCCAAGCAGCTTGGACTACAGGCACCCACCACAATGCTGGGCTATATTTTTGTTGTAGTTCTCATTGTTTCAGCTGGTCCGGGCTGGGTTTGAACCCACCAGCCTCAGTGTATGTGGCTGGTGCTCTACCCACTGAGCATAGGTGCCGCCCTGGCAGCAAATTATTTTAATTCCTTTGTTTGGGTGTTAGTTTCTTGCAGCAGCCCAAAACAATCTAATGGGTTCTGTGTGGACATTGGCATCTGGAGAAAACTCAGGCATCAGAGCCAGGGGCAGGTTAACAGAGGAAAAACTGGCTGCTTTGTACAAAATAGGAATATCTATTTTGGCCCATTGGAGTTCACTGCTTTTTGGGAAAAAGTGTGGTACAAGTATGACTTTAAAACATACTTCTGGCTCGGCGCCTGTAGCTCAACCGGCTAAGGCGCCAGCCACGTACACCTAAGGTGGCGGGTTCGAATCCTCAGCCCGGACCCGCCAAACAACAATGACGGCTGCAACCAAAAAATAGCCGGGCGTTGTGGCGGGCGCCTGTGGTCCCAGCTGCTTGGGAGGCGGAGGCAGGAGACTCGCTTGAGCCCAGGAGTTGGAGGTTGCTGTGAGCTGTAATGCCACGGCACGCTACCCAAGGGGAGAGCTTGAGGCTCTGTCTCAAAACAAACAAACAAACAAACATACTTTTTTTTTTTTTTTTTTTTTGAGACAGAGCCTCAAGCTATCCCCCTGGGTAGAGTGCCGTGGCATCACGCTCACAGCAACCTCCAACTCCTGGGCTCAAGTGAGTCTCCTGCCTCAGCCTCCCAAGTAGCTGGGACTACAGGCACCCGCCATAACGCCTGGCCATTTTTTGGTTGCAGCCATCATTGTTGTTTGGCGGCCCGGGCTGGGGATTCGAACCCACCACCTTAGGTGTATGTGGCTGGTGCCTTAGCTGCTTGAGCCAAGGCTCCGCATCTGTAGCTCAAGCGGTTAAGGCGCCAGCCACAGACACCTGAGCTGGCAGGTTCAAATCAGCCCGGGCCTGCCAAACAATGACAACTACAACCAAAAAATAGCTGGGAGTTGTGATGGGTGCCCATAGTCCCAGCTACCAGGGAGGCTGAGGCAAGAGAATTGCTTGAGCACAAGAGTTTGAGGTTGCTGTGAGCTATGATGCCACTGCACACTACCCAGCGCAACAGCTTGAGGCTCTGTCTCAAAATAAAAAAAAAACCCAAAAAACTGTTTTTAAGGCTAGGCACAGTTGCTCACACCTGTGATCCTAGCACTTGGGAGGCCCAGGCAGGCTGATCACCTGAGCTCACAGGTTCAAGACCAGTCTGAGTAAGAGCAAGACCCCCGCCTCTAAAAACAGCCAGGCATTGTGGCTGTTGCCTGTAGTCTCAGGTACTCGGGAGGCTGAGGCAAGAGAATCGCTTGAGCCCTAGAGTTTGAGGTTGCTTTTTCTTTTTCTAGAGACAGAGTCTCACTTTATTGCCCTCGGTAGAGTGCCGTACTGTCACACAGCTCACAGCAACCTCCAAGTCCTGGGCTTAGTAAGTTTCAGGCATTGATTATCCAAAACTAAAAAACAAAACAACCAAAGGCTAGAGGTTACCGGGCATAGTGACTGGGCACGGTGAGTGGGTGCTGTGACCGCGTTGGCCGCGTCAGTCCAGTGGACCGAGGCCCGCACCTCCCCGCCCTGCATGGTTCCCGGTCCACGTCCTCAACTGGCGCGTGTCTGGGCCTTCAGACGGGTAGTACACGACGTATGTGGTGACCTGCCTGGCCAGAAGTCCGGCACGTGCAGCAGGAAGGCGGAGGAGCCCTGCAGGTGGGCGCCCCCGGGTGTGGGGGGAAGGGCAGGCAGGAGGAAGGCATCCGCCTCCTGGCCGCCAGCTGTAGTTGCTCCAGCTCGGCATCCGGCAGCCGCTTGGCCTTAGCGCATGGTCCTGAAACCAGATTCTTTTTTGAGACAGAGTCTGAAGCTGTTGCCCTAGATAGAGTGTCGTAGCGTCACAGCTCACAGCAACCTCAAACTCTTGGCCTTAAGCGATTCTCTTGCCTCAGCCTCCCAAGTAACTGGGACTACAGGCGCCCGACACCATGCCCAGCTATTTTTGGTAGTTGTTGCAGTCGTCATTGTTGATTAGCTGGCCGGGGCTGGGTTCGAACCGGCTAGCCTCGGTGTATGTGGCCAGTGCCCTACCCATGGGCGCCGCCCTGAAACCAGATCTTGACCTGCGTCTCGGTGAAGCTCAGGCTGCAGGAGAATTGAGCGCTTTCGGCGACGGACAGGACTGCAGCCCGCGGAACTCGAGCCTCAGAGCTCGCAGCTGCGCGGGGTGAAGGGCGTCCGGGGCTTGCGGTTGTGCAGGTGTTTTCCGAGGATGCAGGGCGGAGGGCTGGGAGCGCCTGAATGGAAAGACAAGCACAAAGCGGGACTCGCACGCTAGCACTGTGTGCCTCTTCCGGGCGCTGCTGGATTCTGGCAAAGGCCTCTTCTGCAGCACGTCCCGGCTCCATTACTGCAACATTGAGAGGCACCAAGACCCCAAAAGCCACAGGGGTAAGAGCAGTCTGGGAGATGGCGGGGGTGGGGTGCTGTGGACTCGGGCCTTGGTCCCCAAACCCGCGGCCCTGCACCCCGCAGAGGAAAGGGGCTCTGCCCATCTACAAAAGCAAGAAGTTCGGGCGGGCGCCCGATAGGCGTGGGGCGCGGGAGTCGCTGGGGGGCCAGTGTGGGACACTGGCTTAAGGTGGACAGCAGTTTGTGCTCTGTTAAACTGCCCCTGGCTCTGATTCCTGGGTTTTCTCCAGATGCCAATGTCCATACAGGCGGGCTGCTCTCTGTCTTTGCACTCAAGCTGGGCGCCTTACTGCCTAGTTACTTCCTAACTTATGAGTGACAGCGCTCTTCTGGTCCTGGGCCTCCAAGCCCCGATCGGGTGGACACTTCTCTACCCTGCTTCACTGCGCACTTCCGTGAGGGGATCGCGGGGTCAGCCGGCGGGAACCAGGCTCTGGGCTCCACTGAGCCCCGCGGCCTCCCTTCCCCCAGCTGCGCAGGCTCCGAACCCGGCCCGCTCTCCTCATCCAGCAAAGACTAGATGCTGATGGGCAGCGGACCGGGCCCTGGGCCGCCCCTGCCGCGCGCCCTGAGCTCAGCGAGGTTCCTGCAGAGCGACGCCGGAGTCACGGGGCGGGTGCTGGCTAGGGTGACCAGATTTTAACATTAGTAAAGCAGGGCACCATTGATGGGGGGGGCGGGGAAGGGGTGTGTTCTTGATTAAAAATTTGGTCTATATGGAGCAACAAAAATTTTCAAGAACGCAAAAATAGTATTGTAATTTTTTTTTAATTTCAACATAAGTACAATTTACAAATATAATACATTAAAAAAATTATGTATAGGGCAGCGCCTGTGGCTCTAAGGAGTAGGGCGCCGGTCTACCTGGGCGACCTTGCCCAGGAGGGGAGTAGAGAGTTTACATTAGCCTTTTCATTTCCAAATGAAGTTACTTGAAACTCTTCATTCCCAAATGGAGTTACATTAACCTTTTCAGCAGCCGAAAACCGTATATTCCCTTCTCGTTGTTCCGCACTTCCCTAGATTGTCGTGCATTTTTTCCAAAAATCGGGACTTTTTAAAAACGCCGCGGGACGCGGGACAAATTGTTCAAAAGCGGGACGTCTGGTCACCTCAGTGCTGGCTTGATCCACAGAGCGTGGGGGCACCGCGCCGCACCACTGCCCGGGGCTTGGTTGTGCCCCCACCCTCAGCACCCCACAAAAAGGTGGTGCGGCTTTCCCTGAGCCCCTATCCAATCGCCCGATCGCCGCCTCTGACGTACGTACCTCAATGCCCATGGGCTTCGCTACCCGGGAGGCGGGACAGGCAGGAAGGGGCGGAGACGTCCAGGTGGGGCACCGAGGCTGGGCTGGCTCGGCCTTACTGGCTCCTCTTTCCGAGCTCTGCTAGCTTGGCCCGCGCTCCTTCTGTCCGGGAGGCGTCTGGGACGACCTGCAGTGATGCGGAACATGCGCCAACCCCGCGATCCCCTCACGGAAGTGCCCAGTGAAGCAGGATAGAGAAGTGTCCACCCGATCGGGGCTTGGAGGCCCAGGACCAGAAGAGCGCTGTCACTCATAAGTTAGGAAGTAACTAGGCAGTAAGGCGCCCAGCGCCGCGTACTGGTAGAACTCAAGTCTGCAGACTAGTACTCTGCCGCACATAAATCCAGCCACGCGGAGGGCTCCGCGCGATCGGAGGCGCGGTGGCTTAGTCCCTCCGTCACTTGCTGGCTGTTCTTACCGCTGCAATTCAGACGGCGCAGAATCCCCGGCGTGAGCCTAACTCAGGCCTAGGCGCTTTCCTGCACTCTCCTCGTTGACTGACCCCGCGCCAGACTGGCGACCCCGCATTTGTTCCCTTTATATCGGGCCACGGTGTCCTTGGCTCTGGGTGACTTTCCGGACCCCTGGAATCCCCGAGTGTGGTCTGGCCCAGCCCCCTGAGCGGCGAGGGAGCATTGTGGGTTTCTCGGCAGGGGTCACCGGCGATATGGCGGGCTCCGATCACTTACAGACTTCAGACCCAGGGCTCCTTGGACTGCTCCTCACTGGGAGCGCGAAGTCTGCAATTGGGTCGGTGGGCAGCAAAGGCAGCTGACCAACCCGAGCCGGTAGGGTTGGGATGGGCCCTGTGGGGCCCCTCCGGGGATCGGAGAGTGAGGAGCCGAGGCCCTTCAGAGAGCCGCGCTCTGTTAACAAAAACCGGACCCATCTTTTAGTTTATTTATTTATTTATTTATCTATTTAGATAGAATCTCACTCTGGTGCTCAGGGCTAGAGTGCCTTGGCGTCAGCCTGGCTCACAGCAACCTCAGATTCTTGGGCTCAAGTGATCTTCCTCCTGAGTAGCTGGGACTGTAGGCACCTGCCACAATGCCAGGCTAGTTCTTCTATTTTTACTAGAGATGATTCTCGAATTCCTGAGCACAAAGTGATCCTCCCGTCTCACAGAGTGCTGGGATTACAACTCCTTTCTGTGCTCAGCAGTTTGCTTCTGGAAGGAAGATCCCAGGCTGCATTTCGGAGTTAAGTCATGGGATTGGTTTGAGAGCAACAACTTTATGTACAACAAATATCCTAGAACACAGACACAGCAATTGGAATCAATATATTGCATATTTATTATTATATATAATAATATATAATTGAGACTGTCTCACTATGTCGCCTCCGTAGAGTGCTGTGGCGTCACAGCTCACAGCAACCTCACACTCTTGGGCTTAAGAGATTCTCTTGCCTTAGCCTCCCAAGTAGCTGGGACTACAGGTGTCCACCACAACTCCTGGCTATTTTTGTTGTTATTGTTGCAGTTGTCATTGTTGTTTAGCTGCCCTGGGACTACAGGTGTCCACCACAATTGTGGTGTCCACACTCCTGGTTATTTTTGTTGTTGTTGTTGTTACTGTTGCAGTTGTCATTGTTGTTTAGCTGGCCTGGGCCGGGTTTGAACCCATCAGCCTCAGTGCATGTGGCCGGTCCCATAACCACTGAGCTACTGGTGCTGAGCCTGCGTATTTATTTTTGAAAACCAAAGTTGCCTTAGTTTAACTGCCCAACTCAGCCAGAGAAATTTAATTAGAAAGTTTTTCTTTTTTTTTTTTTTTTTTGAGACAGAGCCTCAAGCTGTCCCCCTGGGTAGAGTGCTGTGGCACCACAGCTCACAGCAACCTCCAACTCCTGGGCTCCAGCGAGTCTCCTGCCTCCGCCTCCCAAGCAGCTGGGACCACAGGCGCCCGCCACAACGCCCGGCTATTTTTTGGTTGCAGCCGTCATTGTTGTTTGGCGGGTCCGGGCTGGGGATTCGAACCCGCCACCTTAGGTGTACGTGGCTGGCGCCTTAGCCGGTTGAGCTATAGGAGCCGAGCCTAGAAAGTTTTTCTTCAAGCAAATTTAGAAGCATTGCTGAAAGGGGCCCTCACTCCCTCCCCCCATCTATGGTCATACCCTCTAAGACTTCTTGCCCCTTTTTAATAAAGATGCTGTGAGTTGATTGAAGATAATTGCACTTTTAAAGCCCTTTGACAGCCTCTCTTCTGATAGTTTTATCTTCCCTAGGCTGCTCAGGAATGTTCAAAGAAGAATTAGCACCTTATGGGAGGAGTTGAGTTCTCAGGCTATAAAAGTTCAGGTTCAGGGACAAGGTCTGGGGAAAAAAAAAATAATTTTAATAAAGATGACAGCCAGCTGGCCCAGACTTGCTTGGTATCTGCCTAGAAATCCCTGCAGGCAGCTTCAGAGTAGATGAAGCAGGAGCCTCACCATGGCCTGGCTGGCATGGCCTCTTAGGAGAAGGCAGATCAGGCTCAGCACCTATAGCTCAAGTGGCTAAGGTGCCAGCCACATACACCAGAGCTGGTGGGTTTGAATCCAGCCCGGGCCTGCCAAACAACAATGACAACAAGGACCCAGAAATAGCCAGGCCTTGTGGTGGGTGTTTGTATTTCCAGCTCCTTGGGAGGCTGAGGCAAGAGAATCGCTTAAGCCCAGGAGTTGGAGGTTGCTATGAGCTGTGATGCCACAGCACTCTACCCAGGGCAATAGCTTGAGGCTCTGTCTCCAAAAAAAAAAAAGAGAGAGAGAGAGAAGGCAGATTAGCTCTGCCAAGGTCCTTCCCTGCCAGGCCAAGGGACAGTGCTTCCTCAGATCCCACACCTGTGGGTGTCCACATTGGCATCCTTCCTGGTGGGGTGAAGGGGCATCAGGCACTTGAAGAAAGCAACAGGACACTTTTTGGATATTGAGGACTTGAGTCTAACCCTTGACAGGGAAGAGCCTTGCAGATCTTCCCTGTTGTCCAACAGCCAGCTGCATGTGATCGCTGTGACAGCATGTGTGAACAGCCAGGCCCTTCCTGGGCGCTGACAAGAGGCCTCACTTCCCAGTTTAGTCTCCAAAGAAAAGCTGAATTGGAAACCACCAATTTCTGCCTTGTTCTCTTACATCATTGTTGATACTCTGGACCGAGACAGCTGCCAGTTCATCCTGAAAAGCCTGCTGAGCTCCCCAAAACCATTTTTGTTGAAGCCTTTGGCTTTTTCCTTCTACTTGTTGGACAATTGCTATAAATACAAAGTGGCCAGAGGGAAACCAGTTGGGGTGACCTCTGGGCATTAGTGGATGTGATGGAGAGATAGACAGGTCAGGGAGGCTCGCAGGCGGGACAGGAGGTGCACCCCAGTGTGCCAAAGTGGGCCTGACAGGGAAACCCTTGAGGTGCTGAGCAGAGTGAGCTACAGTGGGAGGCTCCATGCCCAGGCCAGCCTCCTCTTGGCCTCTCCTTCCCTCCTGTTCTCCTGTTCTCCTCTGCCAATTTACCTTCGCACTGCCCCTTAGACCCAGCTCTAAAAGTTTGCTGAACTTTATGAAAGAGAAGAATCAGAGAAGACTGTCTACTGATGGACCTCTTTTCCTAGAACCATGTGTGCATATTCTTTTGTGCAGTGTGAAAAACATGTTATGTGGCAAAGGTAGAATTAAGTTGTTAATTAGCCAACCTTTTTTTTTTTCTGAGATGGGGTCTCAGTCACCCTGGGGTTGAGTGTCTTGGTGTCATAGCTCACAGCAATCTCAAATTCTTGGGTGCAGGCGATTGTCTTGCCTCAACCTCATGAGCAGCTGGGACTACAGCCACCAGTCACAATACCCAGATATTTTTTGGAGCTGGGTTCTCACTTTTGCTCAGGCTGGTCTCCAACTCCTGAGCTCAAGCAATCCGATTACCTCAGCCTCCCAGAGTGCTAGGATTACAGGCGTGGGCCTCACTGTGCCCAGCCCTAATCAGCCAACCCTGAGACAGGGACGTCACCATGGATATCCTGGAAGGCCCAATCTAATCACAGGCTCCTTGCAGGGGAGGACAGAGACCAGAGAGTGGCCTGGAGCCTCCAGGAGGAGCCCTTTTGTGGACACCTTGATTATAGTCTAAGGACTTTGACCTGTAGAGCTGTTAAAGGTCACTCAATGTGCCGTAACTTGTTACAGGTGCAGGAGGAAACCAGTCTGCTCTAGGGGACAGCACTCATGACATGGAGGCCCTGAAGGATGGGGCAACATGGTGGGGGTCATGCAGGATGGGCAACATGTTTTACAATATCAATTTATATTTTTCAGTTATCTCAAGCAGTTCTCTGTAATAAATGTATCACCAATTTCTCTGTGTACACTGTGTTTATATTAATTTCATTTTCTGACAATTCTTTTATTTAGATAGCCAGCAGACATGTTGCTATTACCAGGAGTCCAAATATGAAGTGATTTCTCATTGTGGCTTTGACTTGAATGTCAAAATGATGATTAGTGATGTTGACCATCTTCTCATATACTTGCCCATTTGAATATCTTCTTTGGAGACATGTCTGTCCACACTCCTTCCTGTGAGTGTTGCCTGAAGGGTCAAAGGTGGGCACAGCCCTGGTCTAAGCATCCCCTTGGCTTGTAGAGGAGCCCTCTTTCTTTTTTTTGAGACAGAGTCTTACTTTGTCACCCTGAGTAGAGTGCTGTGCTGTCATAGCTCACAACAACCTCAAAGTCTTCAGTTTAAGCAATTCTCTTGCCTCAGCCTCCTAAGTAGCTGGGACTACAGGCGCCTGCCACAACACTGGCTATTTTTAAGAGATAGTATTAGGCCTAGACTAAAGTAGAAAAATACCAGTTAATTCCTGGCAAATATCTGGGCCGCAAGCCCTCAACAAAATGGAGTAAGTCTGGTTCACTCCCAAGATAGATAGGCAAGTACTCACTGACTTCTTGTTTGACTAACTCCCTGCGAAATGGACTGGAAGGTACCAACTGTCCCCAGACTGACCTTTAAGAAATACCAGGTGGGGCTCGGCGCCTGTGGCTCAACCGGCTAAGGCACCAGCCACATACACCTGAGCTGGTGGGTTTGAATCCAGCCCGGACCCGCCAAACAACAATGACGGCTGCAACCAAAAAATAGCCGGGCGTTGTGGGCGGGCGCCTGTAGTCCCAGCTACTTGGGAGGCTGAGGCAGGAGAATCGCTTAAGCCCAGGAGTTGGAGGTTGCTGTGAGCTGTGATGCCATGGCACTCTACCCAGGGCAACAGCTTGAAGCTCTGTCTCAAAAAAAAGAAAAAGAAAAAAGAAATACCAGGTGGGAAAGTACTGAAACAAAGATGTATGACTAACTAACTATAAAATTCTGCTTCTGTACAATGCTTGCTAACCTGCCCAGATGCACCTGGGCAGCCTGTGTGCCAACCAGGATGCAGACCAAGCCTTAAAAATCTGACCCCTTGGCTCAGTGCATGTGGCTCAAGTGGCTAAGGTGCCAGCCACATACACCTAAGGTGGGGGGTTCAAATGCAGCCCGGGCCCGCCAAAACAACAATGATGGCTGCAACCAAAAAATAGCCAGGCGTTATGACGGGAGCCTGTGGTCCCAGCTACTTGGGAGGCAGAGGCAGGAGACTCTCTTTAGCCCAGGAGTTAGAGGTTGCTGTGAGCTGTGATGCCACAGCCCTCTACCCAGGGGGACGGCTTGAGGCTCTGTCTCAAAAAACAAAACAAAACAAAACAAATCTGGCCCCTTAAGTACTCAGGCTGCTCTCAGAAATTCCATGTTGGGACACTAAGGCAGTCGCGGGCCTGCTCTTCAATAAAAGGACTCCTCTTTAAATTTGACTTGTCTGGCGGTATGGTCTTTGAGAGACTCCTGGGCATATAACAATAGGATCTTGCTCTAGCTTAGGCTGGTCTCCAACCCATGACCTCAGACCATCCACCCACCTCGGCCTCCCAGAGTGCTGGGATTATAGGAGTGAGCCTCCGTGCCCAGCTTGGGAGCCCTCTTCTTGGCCATAGGCCACACAGCACATGGGACTTCTGCTATGGTTTCAGCCCTTCCTGGAGCCCACCCCTGTCTCCACAGTTCCTTAGGCGGGCTGTCCAGCTGGCCTCTGCTCCACTAAACCCAGCCCAAGGTGCTGACCAACCAAATCACAGCAATTAAAGCAAGTCATTGCATACCTTGGACTGTCTACTCCAAGACAAACTGGGTATAAATGCCCCAGGTCAAAGCCTCAGGAGACTGGGGAGAGGCCAAGAGCTTAACCCTGAGGGTGATGAGGGCTTTCCCTCTGGGCAAGGGATCAGGCTTATCCCAGGGTTGGGTGTGGCTGAAACACTGAGAACCTGGCCCCCTTGCTGCTCTGCCAGTCCTAAGTGCTGCTTCTGTGTACCAGTTCCCTTCTCTCCATCTCTCTCTTTTTATGTGTATGAGGTGTGTGTGTGTGTGTGTGTGTGTGTATGTATGAATGTATGAGAGTGTGTGCATGTGTGTGGAAATGTGTGCATCTGAGAATGTGTGTGCTTGCATGTTTGAGAATGTGTGCACATGTGCATGTGAGGATGTGTGCATGCATATGAGGACCTGTGTACGCATGTGAGGATGTGTGTGTATGCGTGTTTACGTGTATGCATGTATGAGAATGTGTGCACATGTGCATGTTAGGATGTGTGCATGCATGAGGACCTGTGTATATGTGTGTGGACATGTGCATGCATGCATGTGAGAACTTGGTGTGCATGCATGTGTGAGAGTGTGTGTGTGTGTGCATGTGAGAATGTGTGTGCATGCATGAGAACATGTGTATGAGAATGTGTGTGCATGTGTTAGAATGTGTACATGCCTGTGAGAATGTGTGTATGTGCATGAGAACGTGTGTATGAGAATGTGTGTGCATGTGTTAGAATGTGTACATGTGTGTGAGAATGTGTGTGTGTGAGAATGTGTGTGTGTGAGAGTATGTGTGTAAGAACGTGTGTGTGCATGTGCTTATGTGAGAATATGTGTGTGTACATGCGCCTATCTTCTGTATTCCAGCCCAGTTTGGGAGTATGGTTTCCTGTATTCACCCAGTGGTTCTTGCAGTCAAAATTGTGTCTCACCAAACAAAACTCACATTTTTGGCTATGCACAGTGGCTCACATTTATAATCCTAGCACTCTGGGAAGCCAAGGCAGGTGGATTGCTTGAGCTCATGCGTTTGAGACCAGCCTGAGCAAAAGCAAAACCCTGTCTCTACTAAAAAATAGAAAAACTCAGCTTGACGCCCGTAGCACAGTGGTTTCTGCACCAGCCACATGTACTGAGGATTGTGGGTTCAAACCCAGCCTGGGCCAGCTAAACAACAATGACAACTGCAACAAAAAAATAGCCCGACATTGTGGTAGGTGCCTGTAGTCCCAGCTACTTGGGAGGTTGAGGCAAGAGAATCGCTTAAGCTCAAGAGTTTGAGGTTGGTGTGAGCTTTGACTCCACAGCACTCTACTGAAGGTGACATGGTAAGACTCTGTCTCAAAAAAAAAAATAAAAAAATAGAAAAACTGAGACAAGAGGATCGCTTGAGCTCAAGTTGAAGGTTGCTCTGAGCTATTATACCACGGCACTCTACCCAGGGCAACATTTTGAGACTCTGTCTCAAAAAAAGAAAGGAAAACTCACACTTTGATTCCTTATTCCTTATTCCTTTGAGCATTATCAGGATGGAACACACTTTCAGACACAAGTTGCAGCAGAGCTGACTGCAGAAGTTGACTGTTTATGACTGGCCAGGTCCTAACCCTGTGAGTTAGGTCTTGGCTGTGTTAACTAAAAATCATTTAATTAGCGAGGTTTTTACTTTGGAGAAAGGGTAGATCTCTCATTGAGGATAGCAGTATGTGGACAGCCATTCCAACAAGCTGGGAAGTTGAGCCCAGGCTAGAGCCAGGTGCCCCACCCCTGTGCTGCAGAGGAGGACAGTCAGGAGAGGATTTCACAGTGGTGGGGGAGTGGGGGAGGGTGGTTAAAATGCACATATTCAACAAGCCAGGGAGGAGTCCTGGAGAGGCAGGAAGGGAAATTGTGCCCATGTATGTGCTGCTGCTCTCCCATCCCAGCATGGCTAGGGACTTGGTTTTAAGGTGTCTCTGTCCTCCCTCAGCTCTCTGCACCTGTGGGATTATCCCGCAGGGCTTTACTTCTGGGTTAAGAATTAAGTTTCAGCTCAGCGCCTGTGGCTCAAGTGGCTAAGGCGCCAGCCACATACACCTAAGGTGGTGGGTTCGAATCCAGCCTGGGCCCGCCAAAACAACAATGACGGCTGCAACCAAAAAATAGCCAGGCATTGTGGTGGGTGCCTGTGGTCCCAGCTACTTGGAAGGTTAAGGCAGGAGACTCGCTTGAGCCCAGGAGTTGGAGGTTGCTGTGAGCTGTGATGCTATAGCACTCTACCCAGGGGGGCAGCTTGAGGCTCTGTCTCAAAAAAAAAAAAAAAATTAAGTTTCAAACATTTATTTATTTATTTTATTTTTTCAGACAAAGCCTCAAGCTGTCGCCCTGGGTAGAGTGCTGTAACATCACAGCTCACAGCAACCTCCAACTCCTGGGCTCAAGTGATTCTCCTGCATCTGCCTCCCAAGTAGCTGGAACTACAAGAGCCCACCACAATGCCCCAGCTATTTTTGGTTGCAGCTGTCATTGTTGTTTGGTGGCCGGGCTGGATTCGAACCAGCCAGCTTAGGTGTATATGGCTGGTGCCTTAGCCGCTTGAGCCACAGGCACTGAACCAAGTTTCAAACTTTTAAAATTTTACTTGTCACTGTCAGAGCCATGCCAGTTATTTCATCATCTCCAAGAAGAATGCACAGTGTGGGGCCCATGGGACAGACATGTATGCTTACCATAGAGTGACCTGGGTGGGGTTCAGCAGCTCTCTAACGTGGCTTACCTGGAGGAAGACACCAGGTTCCACTCCAGCAGGATGAAAGTTTTTCTCAGCGGTTTCCATAAAAACTGGGTGAGAGAAGTATCATGCAAATAGTCTGTTTCAGACAGGCCAAAAAAAAACTTAGGCATAGAGGCAGGTGCAACATGTTTTATTCAGCTCACAGGTGGCTGGTGAGCTAAGTGGGAGGTCTGCCCTAGCTCCCACCAGCCAGGGAGCTAAGTTACACATTGAAATCTTCAATTCACAGTCTACACAGGGGAAAGGTCCTATGCATCTTTTTTTTTTTTTTTTTT
>NW_003852470.1:261445-262720 GCF_000181295.1 Otolemur garnettii | reverse complement strand
AAAAAAAAAAAAATTTCAAATTAGTATGAGGGTACAAATTTTTAGGTTACATTGTTCTCACTTCCAAGGTAAAGTTCAAGTGGTAGGACAGCCCCTCACCCGAGGGGGTATGCTAAATCTCCTCATATTGTGCACATTAGGTGAGATCTCACTAAATGCCCTCCCTCCTTTTGCCAATTGCCCTCCCCGTCTCTCTCACCCCTCCCCCTTGCTAGACTATATTTGTGTTTTATTCATATGAATGTGTGTTTATATATTGGTTTCATATTATTGAGTACATTGGATACTTTTCTTCCCATTCTTGAGATATTTTACTAAGAAGAATATGTTTCATCTCCATCCAGGTAAACATAAAAGCTGTAAGGTCTCTATCTTTTTATATGTATTCTATGATATAAATATAGTATAATTTGTTAATCCATTCGTGGGTTGATTGGTGTTTGAGTTGCCTCCATGATTTGACAACTATGAATTGAGCTGTAATAAACATTCTGGTGCAAATGTCTTTGTGGTAAAATGATTTTTGTTCTTCTGTGTAGATATCTAGTAATGGGATTGCAGAATCAAATGGAAGACGAATGACTTTTAGTTCTTTGAGGATTCTCCATACTTCTTTCCATAAAGGTTGTATTAGCTTGCAATCCCACCAGCCGTGTAGAAGTGTTCTCTCCATATCCATGCCAGCGTCTGCAGCTTTGGGATTTTGTGATGTGGGCTAATCTTACTGGTGTTAAGTGGTATCTCAGAGAGGTTTTGATTTGCATTTCTCTGGTGATTAAAGATGATGAGAATGTTTTTCATGTGTTTGTTGGCCATTCATCTGTCATCTTTAGAGAAGTTTCTTTCTTTCTTTCTTTCTTTCTTTCTTTCTTTCTTTCTTTCTTTCTTTCTTTCTTTCTTTTTTTTGAGACAGGGTCTCACTATGTCTCCCTCTGTAGAGTACCTTGGCATCACAGCTCACAGCAACCTCAAACTCTTGGGCTTAAGTGATTCTCTTACCTCATTCTCCCAAGTTGCTCAGATTACAGGCACCTGCCACAACTCCCAGCTGTTGTTTTTGTTGTAGGTGTCATTGTTGTTTAGCAGGCCTGGGCTGGGTTTGGTGTATGAGGCCGGCACCATAGCTACTTTGCTACGGGCAACAAGCTTATAAAATATATTCCTAGGCCAATAATTTCAAGCATTTTCCCTGTACTCTCTTCTAGAATTTTTATTGTTTCAGTCTTAATTTAAATCTTTTATCGGCTCGGCGCCTATAGCTCAACCGGCTAAGGC
>NW_003852470.1:257232-260754 GCF_000181295.1 Otolemur garnettii | reverse complement strand
GAACCCGCCACCTTAGGTGTATGTGGCTGGCGCCTCAGTCACTTGAGCCACAGGCACCGAGCCTATTTCTCTATTTTTATGCCAGTAGCATGTTGTTTAGATCATTATAGATGTGTAGTATAACCTTAAGTCTGATAGTGTGATTCCTCCAGATTTTTTCTTTTCTTTCTTTCTTTTTTGAGACAGAGCCTCAAGCCGTCGTCCTGGGTAGAATGGCCTCCAGGTGCTGGGCTCAAGCAATTCTCCTGCCTCCACTTCCCAAGTAGCTAGGACTATAGGCACCCGCCACAATGCCTGGCTATTTTTTGGTTGCAGTCATCATTGTTGTTTGGTGGGCTGGGCTGGATTTGAACCCGCCAGCTCAGGTGTATGTGACTAGTGCCTTAGCCACTTGAGACACAGGTGTCCAGCCTCTAGCATAAATTCTTGGTGAACAACTTAGGAACTGCCTCTTCTTTTTTCCAGCCTCCGGAGTAGTTTTTCCTTTAAAAACACACTTGTAGCTGCTCCTAATTGGAACATTTATTCAGGGCAGCTTGGATCTATGCACCAGGGCTGCGGTCCTCAAACTTGGCCCAAATATACTCTCTGCTTGTGTTAATTTTGCCTGTTTTTACATTTCGGTCAAGATAGCCAAGTTGGACAGAGTGTAGGTGGCTGGGCCCCTGGATTTGTGGCTGATGGCTGTGGTGCCTCCAGCTGTGTCCAAGAGGAGGGGGTTGCAGCGCACAGGACAGGCACTGGTGTGGAAAACTCTCTTCACAGGAAAATGTGAGCAAAGAAGAAATATGAAAATTCACATGCATCTGCTTGTTTTTACAAAAAGACAGAGAAAAGCTAAACAAGAAACTAATGAGAATGATTTCCTTCAGAAAGAGGGTGGGAGAGGATGACTTATTTGAGATGCCAAAGTACAGGTGTACCTTTTAGAACCTTGTTAAGCTTTATAGACTTAAAAGTAATAGAATGAAATCAACAAAAAGGCAGGAAGACCCTTAAACAGAGTACAAATAGCACTAATCTCTGACTGAATTTCATATGAATTGAATAATCTCGATTATGTAAGGAGAAATCCCAAATAATTTTGGACATAACACTTGGGCTGTATGTCCTCAGATCAAAGACAAAAAGAACTCTAAGCAAATACCAAAGTCCTGTTTGTAGGCTTATTTTTGTCATGGAGTAAATTACTAATTTACACCATGCATTACTAATGTGTTCTAAGATTGAGCAAATAAACACATTGAGAACAATAGAAACCAGTTTTCTCCCTGCTGGAGAAAGGAGGTGTAAATATGTGAAGTGGTAAGCTGGGAATTGGAAGTAACTCCTGGAGAGGTCATACACTGGCACGTGCAGCAGGGGAGGTACCACCTATAGACAAAAGGCCTATATGCCTCTGGCCAAAAAAGCTGTTTGAAAGAGAGCAGTGAAAAGACTTTGCGCAGGCATACTTGTGAGGAACTGAGGCAGAATCCCATATGGCCGGGTTGGTTGCAGGCCTAAAACCCCCCTGACCTGAAGTCAGCCTGGTTGGTTGTGGGCATAAAAACCCCTTGACTTAAGGCCCACATGGGAGCGGAGGTTTGCACACAAATTTCCATAAGCCCTAGAAGTTTCTTAATTATGCCTTGTTTTAAAGATCGAAGTAACTGCCTCCAAATGGCAAGGTCAGTAGGACAGATTTTCAAACTGTCTCTATCCTCCATAGCCTCAGGCTTCATCAGATAAGAACAAAAGAAGTAATGGCTAACTACCTGTTCTCCATTAAGTTATGTTAAACCGGGTTATGTTGAAAGGGTTACGCTGAAAGGTGTATGTTGGGTGGATTATCAGATTACTAGGGAGAAGCTACTCAGGAGGTAGTCAGTCACCAGATGTTCAAATGGATTAAGTCATTGATGTCCAATGTGCACGTCTAGGGGGATTATAATGAATATTAATGAGGTCATTGATGTATAATGCGCATGTACAAAATTGACTATAAACCAACAGCAAATAAAGAAAGCTTGCCATTTTGCCTGAGCTTTTTAAAAATACAATTTAAAAAAGCGTGCTTATTCTTTGCGACATCGCTTTTCCATGAGACCCTAATGGCAACAACCATCCCCAAATATGCCAGATTGGTACATTGAATATTTTGAGTTGAAAACAATGGAGAAAGAACCTTGTGAGTTGTCCCTTCTTTTTTTTTTTTTTTGACACAGAGTCTTAAGCTGTCACCCTGGGTAGAGTGCAGTGGCCTCATCATAGCTCACACCAACCTCCAGCTCTTAGACTCAAGCAATTGTCTTGCCTCAGTTTTTCTATTTTTTTTTTTGAGACAGAGTCTCACTATGTCACCCTCAGTAGAGTGCTGTAGCATCACAGCTCACAGCAACCTCAAACTCCTGGGTGTAAGTGACTCTCTTGCCTCAGCCTCTCAAGTAGTTGGGACTACAGGCACCTCCACAACACCTGGCTATTTTTTCTTACAGTTTCATTGTCATTTAGCTGGCCTGGACTGGGTTTGAACCTACTAGCCTTGGTGTATGTGGCTGGCACCGTAACCACTGTGCTCCAGGTGCCAAGCCAGTTTTTCTATTTTTTTTAAACGGAGTCTCACTCTTGCTCAGGCTGGTCTTGAACTTGTGAGCTCAAGCAATCCACCTGCCTCGGCCTCCCAGAGTGCTAGGACTATAGGTGTGAGCCACCACACCTGGCCAAGCTGTCCCTTCTTGCATGTAGCAGGCCATACAGACTCCTCTGGTAGGGTGCCCATCTGGCAGCAGGGCAGAAACAGTCCTTATCACAGAGACAGCAAGTTGGGCTGCAGTAGGCCTCAGCAAATGAAGGTAGCAAAGTGATCCTTGTCACCCACCAGTTCCTACCCCACAGATTGCCTGTAACTCTTTAGAATTTACTGCCTCAGCTGGACCCTGTTTATCCTGTAATGTCTTTTCAAGTGTATTTGTCTTTGTCTAAAACAGTGGTTCTCAACTTTCCTAATGCTGCAACCCTTTAATACAGTTCCTGTGAGTCACAACCACAGGTTGAGAATTGCTGGTCTATAAAGTATAAGAGCACCTTGTTTTGTCCACATCTTTGGCCTGAACTCTCTTGTGATGATCTCATGTTTGTGTAAAAGTAATTAAATGTGTATGCTTTTGTCTTCTTAATTTGCCTCATGATGAGCTGATTGAGAACTAAAAGTTTGGTGGGGGGGTGTTTGGCCTCCAAAAGTGTGCATATATGTACCTTTGGAGGGGAGGCAGACAGTGAGTGTGTGCGTGTGTTTGTGTGCAGTCAGGCCCCCTAATCACAGGTTCCACATCAGTGGATTCAACGAACCTTAGTCAAAATATTTGAAAAAATGAAAATAAACAACAGCAATTCAACTCTAAAAATAATACAAATAAAAAATAAATAAAATAATAATACAAATAAAAAACTAAAGAATATATCAAGGCTCGGCGCCTGTGGCTCAGGCAGCTAAGGCGCCAGCCACATACACCTAAGGTGGCGGGTTCAAATCCCCAGCCC
>NW_003852470.1:255483-256997 GCF_000181295.1 Otolemur garnettii | reverse complement strand
TATCAACTATGTAATAGCTAAGCTAATAATAGCTAAAACTAAATAATAGTTTTTATAGCTATTTTTTATATAGCTATATTTTATTTTATATTTTATAGCTATATTTTATATAGCTAAAACTAAATAATAGCTAAAACTAATAGCTAAAACTAATAATAGCTAAAAACTAAAGAATATATCAACTTGTAATTGTAATAAAAAATATATCAACTATGTAATAGCTAGAGATAATTTGAAGTATTCAGAAGGATGTGCTTGTTTTTATGTAAATACTACATGATTTTATGTCAGGGACTTGAGCACTTGAGGCTTTTAGTATCCAAGGGAGTCCTGGAACTGGTCTCTGACAATACCCAGGATGACTGCATATATATTTCTCCCAACTCTCTTCAGTAAGAGTGCCCAGAAGTAATAAGCACACCCAGTACCCAAACCTTATATCCCCACTTACTAAACAGACCCCCTCTCAGCCAAGGGGACTCTAGATAAACCTAACCTTAAAACTGAGTTCCCAGCCCTGAGGGGGAGGGATGTGGGACACACCTCGTTACACCCCTCCCTTGCTAATGGCCATCAGCTTTTGTCCTAAGGGCTGAGCAGAAACAACCTCATGATCCAGACCAGCGATCTTCCCTGAATAGAGACCACCAGCCACAGAGGGGGTTGACCAGTCCACAGAGCACATATAGAAGGTTTTCTTGTCCTTGCTTCCCTGTTTGAGGTGGTGCCCGACATTTCTGAGCATGACCCCCTGGAGGGTGTAAGCTCTACTGCACAGATGTGTGCTCTCCTTTCAGAAATATTCACAGAGCTTCTCCTGTGGCTGTTAAACCTATGCATTTGCCCCTCAGCATAAATTCCTGTCCCCACATCTACCCTTTGAAGCACCTGCTGCTGGCTCTGACCAGAGGCTCTGCACCCAGCCTGTCAGGAGGGCCACCTGTGAGCTGCAACCCTTCACAAGAAATAAAGCTCTTCTTCCAAATTTGGAAACCTCTGTCACTTTCCTTAAGTTTCTAAACAGCTTTCTCCACTAAAAGGGACCAGGACTCCTTGGGAAAATGATGACTCCAAGGCCAGGGAAGAGAAAGTACGAAACAAGTCTGGCACATCCTGTACTAGAAAGTTAGGAAGTACTCAGTGATGGGACTGGGTCAAATGGCAGCCCACTAGCCAGACATGGGGAAGCATGCACATTGGAATACACAGGATAGCAATAGATTTTAATCCTGGAATAAAACAGAACCCATGGGTCACACTGACATAAATAACAAATGCAGAAAGATAAGGGGAGATGGCAGCAATTTTCCTTACAGTCAGTGAATAGAATGTTAAGCAATAAATACAGAGGAAATAATGAAGTTATAAAATTATCATTTGGTGCCAGAAAAAGTCTGGGTGTTAAAAAAATAAATGGAGAGGCTCGGTGTCTGTGGCTCAACTGGCTAAGGCGCCAGCCACATACACCTAAGGTGGTGGGTTCGAATCCAGCCCGGGCCCACCAAAAAACAATG
>NW_003852470.1:249814-255304 GCF_000181295.1 Otolemur garnettii | reverse complement strand
AGGCAGGAGACTCGCTTGAGCCCAGGAGTTGGAGGTTGCTGTGAGCTGTAATGCCACGGCACTCTACCCAGGGGGACAGCTTGAGGCTCTGTCTCAAAGAAAAAAAAGCCACTTCCTTTCTACTGCATCAGAAAATTTTAGGCGGATATCTAGAGAGATTACAGGTGACTAATAGATAGATATGAGAGAGATGAAAGACAAAGATAGGTGATAGATGATAGGTTTAGGTAGGTAGGTCATAGAATGTGATAAGGCAGATGAGATGGAACTTTCTCCCCCTAAACCTTATGTTGAAACATGATCCCTATGTTGGAGGTGTAAAAGAAAATAAAAGTCACAGGACCACACCCCAAGTCCCATGCAAAGAGAAGGTGAAGGCTCGAGGACCCTGGTAGGGCTGGCTCTACAGATCAGTCATCAAGAAGACTCCCCTTGGCCCTCTCCTATGCAAGGACATACGAACTCCAGCTTTAGGTCCATAGGCTACAGCCAGTTCCTGAAAGTGTTGGAATCCTGTTCGATTCCACACTGATTCCATACTACTATGAATTATAAGTTTATATTCACTGTGCAGAACAGACACAAGATAGGGTTAGATGCTCTTCTACCCACCCAGGGAAGCATAATTGATGCTTCCTTTTCTTTTTCTCCTTTAACACTCACCTTATCAGGTAAAATATAGGTGTTCCTGGGGCTCATCCCTGCACCCCCGCCCCAACTTTTCCCCTCTCTGTATGACTTCAAAGGCTGAAATTTCCAAATTTCCCTTTGGAAAAAGTCACAGATTTATGGTTCTTGTTTTGCCTGGGTGTGTTCTCAACTTTGGCCTAATTAACTCCCATCTTTGCCTTGGTCACTTATTTTGGGTAGACAGAGGTGAAGCCCAGTGACAGGTGTTTGCATTATGCCCTCCCTTTTGGTGGTGACAAGGGAGTTCCCGCTCCCAAGGGAACTAGTTGTTAAAGAGTCTGGTGTCCCCCAGCACCTGCCCCTCTCTCTTGCCATGAGACCTGCACATTCAGCGCCCTTCACCCTTTGCAAAGCCCTTGGTACATACAGGTGCTGCCTCCCACTTCTCGTGCAGCCTGCAGAACCATGAGCCAAATGAACCACTTTTAAAAATAAATTACCTAGCTTCAAGCATTTCTTTATAGCAGTATTTTTCTTTTCTTTTTTTTTTGTTTGTTTTTTGAGACAGAGCCTCAAGCTGTCCCCCTGGGTAGAGTGCCATGGCATCACGCTCACAGCAACCTCCAACTCCTGGGCTCAAGCGAGTCTCCTGCCTCCGCCTCCCAAGTAGCTGGGACCACAGGCGCCCGCTACAATGCCTGGCCATTTTTTTTTTTTTTTTGGTTGCAGCCATCATTGTTGTTTGGCGGGCCCGGGCTGGGGATTCGAACCTGCCACCTTAGATGTATGTGGCTGGCGCCTTAGCTGCTTGAGCCACAGGCACCGAGCCCTGATTAATGATCTTTAAAAAATTTCTTAGCACACCTAAGATCCTCAGGCTAACACATCATCCATTAGGGAATGTCAGTGAAGGCTATATAGCAGTTCTTTACCTTATCACCATTTTTCTCCAAATATGAAGTCATTTCAAAACAAAAAAATTACCAAATAAAATAGACAGAAAAAGTATTTTTTCCCCTGTTTTTAGTAGAGACAGGGTCTCACTCATGCTCAGGCTGGTCTCAAACTCCTGAGCTCAAGGGATCCTCCCACTTTGGCCTCCAGAGTGCTAGGATTATAGGCATGAGCCACTGCAGCCAGATAAGAAAAAGTATTTTAATTCACAAATCAGCTGTGCAGATGCTCCCTGCCCCCCACCCTGCTGCCTACCAGGCCTGCTGGACTCCTCCCTCAATGACCATCATGGCTAGCCCAGTCCAACATGTGCCTGCCCATCTGGCCCAGGCCCTTCTAAGCCTGCAGAGAAGGGTGCAGTGTACATGGTCTGGCCTCTCCAACCTCCGACCCCACCCTTGGCCTCAAGTTTGCCCATGACCTTGCTGGTGTGCCCAGCTAAGTGGTGTCCTGAGCACCACCCACTGTTCCAAGTCAGGCTGGTCCCACTGAGGCAGGAGCTGTCTAGACCTCCATCATGCCACCAGGCCTGGGTGCTGATGACCAGAGGTCCTGTCTGTCCTTAGTCTGAACACCCAGCCCTGTGTCCCCCACCAGTATCCTAGTAACCACCCAGGCCCCTGACCCTGCTGACCCTGGCTCTGGACCGCTCCCTGGGTGCTATAGACCACACTGGGCTCTTTTCTCAGCCATTGGTCTCCACCCTGGGGTTTTCAGGGAGCTCTGGTCTGTGTGTGTGTGGGTCCCTTACCCTTGATGTTGGGTCCCATCACCCTCCTCCATGCTGTGTAAGAAAGGCCAGCCTCTCCTCCCTGGAGCTGTTTCTTCTGGCTCCTGAGCAGCCAGGCTGTCAGTGACCTTACCCCCAGAACTTAGGCCTTAGTTCTAAGGCCTAAACCCACCACCCACTCAGAGGGGTGTCAGGTCCCAAGATGAAAGGGATCAGAGGAAGGCAGTTGCTCCAGTGGGGTGCAGCTGCAGCCCACATTGGAACAGAGCTGAGCTGGCTGGGGTGGCAGAGGTAACAGGTGAGACCCATTCCCTGCATAGTTGGGGCAACCCCGGCACCCAGGGCCCTTCGGGCTCTCAATGTAGCTCCTGGGAAGTGGGACAGTACTTGAGGGAGAGCACTGCCCTGGCAGCCTGCAGGGTTTGGACCTCACCCCACCCTCCATTCAGTTATTTGATGGAGAATGCCTGTGGGTACTGCCCAGAGCCAAGGGCAACCTGAAGAGTACCACACTGCTGCCAGATGGAGGAGGCCGGGCCTAGGCTCAGCACCAGGCAGATGTGGGTGGACACTGCAGAGTGTGGCTCAGGGCAGAGATTGGGGTTGTCCTGAGGACAGAAGCTCAGTCCACTGCAGCAAACCTGGGCAACTGGAACCAGACAAAGCCTTGTCCACGCAGGTCTCTAGAGCCCAGGCTGGGCTTGTATGTGGATTCCTCATGTGAGCCACAGCTATCCAGGGCCGAACGCGGTGTTTCAGAGGTCAAGGTGGGGGGCGGAACACGACACTGGTGCTCTCTTATGCAGGAAGGGGAGGGGACACGAGAAAGGCTAGCCCGGCAGAGGACTCAAAGGAGAAACGAAGACCTAGGTGGACATGAATCTTTACTTAGAGAAAAGCGAAGGAGCTGGAAACCCACCAAGGGCGAGGGCTGCAGCGAGAATGCTTCAGGCAGGGGCACAAACACGGGGTGCAACAGTATCAGGGGACGCGCTGGTCATGGGAGCCGGGGGAGAACGCTGTGAATAGAAAAGAAAGGGGCCGAGGGTTCAGAGCCCGCGAGCCTGGCGTCCAGGACCCCCACCAGCTGCTAGGCCGCTTCCCCACTCCACCGCGGATCCATCTCCCCAGTCACCTGTCCCACCCACCCCGACCCCAGCCCGGAACCCTGCCCCGCCCCGGGGACCCCGCCGCGTCTCCTGGAACCACTCCCCACCTCCCAGCCCCAGATGTGCTCAGACTTTTGCATCGGCGCGAAGGAGGAGTGCGGGGAGACGTGCCACACCAAGGTTTTGGCTCGTAGGATGGACGGCCTCGACGCTGGGGTCAGGTAGGGCAAGGAGGAGGGTCCCTTTCTCAGTAGTGGTGGCCAGAGAGAGACCACGGAGCTGGCCGGTGTTCCGCAGCCGCAGACACACCTACCCTAGCCGGGCGGCAGCGAAGACGGAGGCGGTCACTGCGGGGCTGGGGGTGGCGCGCTCCCGGCTGCCTTCTGCTCCTCTTCCTCCTCTCCTGGGACTGAGGAACTGCCGGGCGGGTGGGTGGCCGCCGCCGCCTGGGTGGGCCGGTTGTGGCCCTCCTTAGCGGCGTGGTAGTTCCCTCCCCAGGCCACGGGCATCTCGGTGCCGTGCTTTCTGCTGAGCGGGTAGGCGCCGATGGCCGCCAGGATGCTCCGGTGGCGCTCGGGGTCCATCTCAGTGTAGTACATCTCCAGGGTCAGCGGCGTGCAGATCTTGTGCTGTAGGAGGGGCCGGGTCAGCGGCACGGGAGGGGCGCCCGGGGAGCCAAGTGCCCCCGAATGACACCTCGCCACGACACACGTGCCCCACGACATTCGTGCCGCGAGCGGGAAGGGGCCCCTTGTAGGCCATCCCTGTCTTTCCTACTTTGTGCCGCTGGATAGCACTGTGGACCGCCTGTCTAAAGGCATTTACTTCTGCCATCATTTCAAGCCACCAAGGCTGGCCTCCAGTTCCAGGTTCTTGGGAGAGCCACAGAAGGAGTGAGTCTGGTCTGAGTGAGCGCTCCCTCCCTGTCTGAGTGAGCCTCCCTCCCCTTCTCCCCATGAGTGAGGGCTGGTGCGATGGCCAGGCCTCTGGGCCTCCGTGGGGGCTTCTGTTGCAGAAATGATGGGGTTGACCAGGAAGTGTAGATTTTACTTCTGAAAAATGAAAGGCTTTAGGAAAATATGAAAAATTATAGCCATTATTGGTAAAGCTAAAAGGTAAAAAGGATGTAAGAAAATATTTGCCAAATATTCAGGAAACATTAACATCATTATATATATATATATATATTTTTTTTTTTTTTTCCTTTTTAAGAGACGGAGTCTCACTTTGTCGCCCTTGGTCAAGTGCTGTGGCATCACAGCTCACAGCAACCTCAAACTCTTGGGCTTAAGCAATTCTCTTGCCTCGGCCGCCCAAGTAGCTGGGCCTACAGGTGCCCACCACAACACCTGGCTATTTTTTTGTTGCAGTTGTCATTGTTGTTTAGCAGGCCCGGGCCAGATTTGAACCCGCCAGCCTTGGTGCACGTGGCCAGCACCATAACTACTGTGCTACGGGTACCAAGTCAGCCATGGTTGTTCTTATAATCCAGGGAAGGGGAAGGTACTTGCATGCTTCCTTCCTTCCACTTTGCTGTTCTTAAGTGGTGTTCCATGTCCCCAAGCCTCTGCCATGAAGCTTCAGGTGCCTGTTTGCAGGTACCCGGTGAACATCATTTCTGTGTCTAGGCGAGCAGCGTAAGCTACAACAAATGAAAACTGAAACTAGTTCTGGTCTCAGACACCTTTGCCTCCTGCCTTTTTTGCCATTACCCTGAAAAGGTGCCTCTATAATGACTATGATATATGCCTTGCTCACATTCTTAAGCCCCTCCCTTCTTCCCATGGGCAACCCCTCTTTCCAGAAACATCCATGTTGATTCTTCCTCTCCTCTTTATTCCTACAGAGGCTTAGTGGAAAACAGACCAGGTCAGACACAGTGGCTCACACCTGTAATCCTACCACTCTGGGAGGACAAGGTGGGTGGATTGTTTGAGCTCAGGATTTCGAGACTAGCCTGAGCAAGAATGAGACCCCATCTCTACTGAAAAAAGAAAAACAACAAAAAAAGGGCAGGTATAGTGGCCGGCACCTATAGTCTTAGCTACGTAGGAGGCTGAAGCAGGA
>NW_003852470.1:246034-249794 GCF_000181295.1 Otolemur garnettii | reverse complement strand
TTTTCCTTTTTTAGAGACAGAGTCTCACTTTGTCGCCCTTGGTAGAGTACAATGGTGTCACAGCTCACAGCAACCTCCAGCTCTTGGGCTTAGGCTGGGACTACAGCTGGCCGCCACAACACCTGGCTATTTGTTGTTGTTGTTGCAGTTTGTCCAGGGCTGGGTTTGAACCTGCCACCCTTGGTATATAGGGCCGGTGCCCTACTCACTAAGCCACAGGCACCACCCATATTATATTTTTAAAACCTTCCACAAGTCTCTGAGTAAATGACAAATGACCTCCTGGCAAAGCTGGTGGAACAACACCCTGAACTCCCAGTGGTCACCACAAGGAGAGCCCTCCCCTCTGCTCCACCTCCTCTCCTTCAACTGGTGTTTTAAATGACAAGAAGACAATACCTATCACTAAAATGCCTTTTGTTTTAAATTTTCAGGTTGGATCTTGGCCACCTCTAATCCCTACCCCTCGGGAGGCCAAGCGGGGAGGATCTCTTGCCTGAGCAAGACCAAGCCCCATCTCCACTAAATGTAGAAAAATTAGACTGGCATGGTGGCAGGTGCCTGTAGTCCCAGATATTTGGAAGGCTGAGGCAGAAGACTCACTTGAGTCCAGGAGTTTGAGGTTGCTGTAAGCTGGGCTGATACTGCAACAGAGTGAGACCCTGTTTCAAAAAGTAAAAAAGAAAAAAAAAAAGATCTGAACATATTCTAAGAGAAGTAACAGGACCTGAGCACTCTGGAGGTCCCATGGGAGCAGGAAATGCCCCTATGCTCCCCAGGCGGGCATGGAGAGATGCCCACTTTATGAAATGTCTATGGAGAGACCCCTTTGGGTCCCCTTGGAAGTCTGGTCTAGCTGTGGGCCATGGAGCACAGGCGGTCTCTGCTGCACCCTAGGACTTAGCCCCTAGGCTCCCACTTACCCTAAGCAGGAAGCCATCTGGGCAGGTGAACTGGTCATACCAGATGGCTTTGTACATGATCAGGACACAGCCCAGGAGCGCCATGGCAAAGGCGATCATCCGAGCTGTGGGCAGCTGACAGAGGAAAGGACAAGGGATCAGGTGTGAGGAATAGGGAGCCTTGTGGGGCAGGGGCTGGGCACAAGACCCTCGGCCTCCTAACCCCAGGCAGTCAAAGTAGCTGCTTGGAAAGGTTCAGCATCAGGGTGGAACATACAGGTACCACCTCTTGGGGTCAGGCTTTATTGGCAGCCCTTCCTTTGGGATTCTGGAAACTTCTGCCACCTGGTAAAATGTACATGGCCCTTGACCCAGCAGGTGCTTGTAGGAACAGCTGGTGGCTGCAACATCACTAGAGATGTTGGGCACTGGGCCCTGTACAGGGCTCACTAGGCTTGCAAAGGGGCCCCCAAGGAGGGAGGTGTATTAATGTCAGCCTCAGATGTGCTCTGGGAAGCAGGCTGGAGGCGGGGGTGTCTGTCACAGAAATGATAGTTTCCCCCTGCAGGAGTGGGGAACCTGTGGCCTTGGGGCCACATGTGGAGTACCACCTTTTAACTGAATCCAAATTTTACAGGATAAATCCTCCTTCTGCTAGCCCCCTGTGGGTGGAGGGCATGTTACCTTGCGCCCTTCCTCAGGATGACTGCAGCTGCCCTTCTGGCCCTCCAGGTCAGGGAACTTCTTCGGCTGGTCTGGGGAGGACAGCTGGTATTCTGTCTGAGTCTTGATCACCACCTGGGAGAGAACATGGCATGATCTCACCAGGTGGCTGGCGAGACCCTTGGACAGCCCTCAGCTAAGATGGGAGAAGCTGTGGTCAGCAGAGGTAGAGCCAAGGGAAGGTGATTCTGTGCTTGTGCTGGGGCTATGGCAGCCCTGGGGCCTGACCAGACTGCTGGTAGAGCCCCTCTTTCTGCCAGCTGCCTCAACTTTGAGAGTGCTGCTTCCCCTACCAGGCACCCCCACTTCGGTGGACCCACAGCTTGGCCTCCTCTTCCAGAAGTCTGTCCTGACTTATTTTCTAGCACCCAGAGACTTGACGCCCTGACACCACCTGTGTTCTCTTGAGGGGCAGAGCTGCAGTAGATGCAATGGAATCCACTCTCATTGTTCCCCTGCACCACAGTTCCTGGCTAATAGCTGGCTTTCATGGGCACTGCTGTGGGTCCCCTTCATGCTCCAGAGCTCCTTGTGGGTCCAGCTGGGCTAGACTTGAGATAAGCTCTATGCATCTCACCAGTTTCTCCCGGAAGCCCACCTCTCTTGGTTATTTGCCCAAGGACCAGGACTCTATCCCAGGGGAGAGGGGTGGAATTGTTGCTTGCTGGTCCCCATCTCTGCCCTAGTGGGCCTGGCTGGGTGTGGTGCTATTTTCAAGGTTCTGTGTGAGCCCACATCAGCCTGCATCTGGTCTATACTTGTTACAGATGGGGAGTGGGCTCTTTAGGCCAGGCAGCTGGACAGGAGGTCACAGAGTGCCCGTGGCTGACTGAGGTTTTGCCCGATGGCCTTGCTCCATTTGCTCTGCTGCACCTAGGAGAAGGCCACGCCTAACCTACCTCACCCCACCCCCTTTGCTTCCAGGAGAACCTAAGAAAGCCCCCCCCCCCCATCACCACCACCACTAGCCCAGCCTCCTCACCTGGTCAGAGAATGGTGGCTGAAGCTGGCTGACGTCCAAGGGGCTGATCAGAGGCACACTGTCTGTAGCAGCCCCATCCTGGTCCCCTGGGTCTTTGCTTGGCTTCCCGGAGAAGCTGCAGCCCAGCTTCACCATGGTGGATGGAGGTCCTTGTCCTGGTCCTGAGACAGATACAGGATCACTGCCCACAGGGCACCCTGTGGATGCCCACACCAGGGGACCTCAGGCTGGTCCCAGTGCTCCTCACACCAGAGCCTGGGACAGCCAGGCTTCCTGGGGCTGACCCAGTGGGTCCAGCTAAAGACTTCTGATCCCTTCTTGATCCCAAGTCCTTCTGGACCCATAGCAGTGAAGGAGGGTATGCGCCAGACCACTGATTTCCCAGAAACAAAAGCAGGGGAGCCTTCCACTAGACAGCTGCTCTACAGGACCTTCTAAGGGCAGCAGTTACCAGTTAGATCCTAGAAGGCAGAGTTAGGCTGGCAGACTTAGCATATGAAAAGAAAGAAAACCAGCTAAAATTTGGATTTCAGATAAGCAATGATACTGTTTTTTAGTATAAGTACATCCCATGCAATATGCAATATGAAACATAATTTATACTGAAAAGTCATCCATTGTCCAAATGAAACTCAAACATAACATGGCAATCCTGTCTCATACGGCAGCCCTGCCTCCCTCCTTACAAGGGAGTAAGAAAGAGCTACCAGCAGAAGGCGTCCTCCCATAAGCCCAGCACCAACCGCAGAACACAGTCTAAGGGCTGCTGAGGGCCAGGTATCCTGGACAAGTGAAAACAACAAGGAGTCACAAGTGAAAGGTCAGTGAGAAGACAGTTGAGGGCCCTGTGTATCCTGCAGCTATGTGGCCTGGAGGGGGGATGATGTCTCCTGACACTTGGGTGAGTCAAGGGTGCACGGCCCCACCTCTAGGCAGATCTCTCAAGGAAGGAAATGCAGCAAATGACCTTTAAGCTGATTAATGGAAAAGTAGAAAAGCAAAATATATTCAATCAATCAACAGAAGAAACAAAGGTCTAATGTCCAGTAAGAAACTAAATCTGTGGCTCGGCGCCTATAGCTCAACCGGCTAAGGCGCCAGCCACGTACACCTAAGGTGGCGGGTTTGAATCCCCAGCCCGGACCCGCCAAAC
>NW_003852470.1:237772-245821 GCF_000181295.1 Otolemur garnettii | reverse complement strand
AAACTAAATCTGTCATTAAAACTTCTCACAAAGAACTCCAAGACCAGTCGGCATCACCGCTGAATTCTAACAATCATTTAAGGAGGAAATGATGCAAACATCATTCTTCCAGAGAAAAGGACAAGAGCACACTCACCAGCTCATTAGGCCAGCAGAGCCTTAGTTTCCCAACCTGGCAAGGACAATGGGAGAGAGGAAATCACATGCCCACCTCACTCACAAACAACAGTGCAAAGACTCCAAGTGAAATTTGAGCAAACAAGTACAGCATGATAGACAGGTTGGATGTACTGTAGGAATGAAATTTGATTTAATATTAGAAAAGCAACCAAGAGGCCAGGCGCAGTGGTTGTTCACACCTGTAGTTCTAGCTACTTGGGAGGCTGGAACAGGATCACTTGAGCCCAGGAGTGCCAGGTCGCTGTGAGCTGGGATGTCACAGCACTCTAGTCTGGCCCATAGAGTGAGACTCTAAAAAAAAATGTTCTTGCTCTACAAAGCTCTATAAATCTTGGTGCTGGAGGTCTTAGGCAATGAAGAGAGATGAGCTACAGGGACAGACCAGATTAAGTAATACGGTCCTTATTTACCCATGAACATCCAAATGATCTACAGATAAAGTATATGGATTGAAAAGTGCATTCAGGTTTGGTGCCTGTAGCTCAGTGGTTAGGGCACTGGCCACATATACCATGGCAGGTGCATTCGAACTGGCCTGGGCCAGCTAACAACGACAACTGCCACAAAAAATAGCTTAGCGTTGTGGCAGGTGCCTGTAGTCCCAGCTACTTGGGAGGCTGAGACAAGAGGATCACTTGAGCCCAAGAGTTTGAGTTGCTGTGAGCTGTGATGCCACAGCACTCTAGTGAGGGCAAGAAAGTGAGACTCTATCTCAAAAAAGAAAAGTGAGTTCAGGGCGGTGCCTGTGGCTCAAAGGAGTAGGGGCCAGCCTCATATGCCAGAGGTGGCAGGTTCAAACCCAGCCCTGGCCAAAAACTACAAAAAAAAAAGAGTTCAGCAAGGTTGCTAGATTTAAGGTATTCAGAAATCAATTCTATTTCTATATATATTTAAAAGAAAAACAGTATCAAAATATCAATGCTCAGGAACAGGCGTAATAAGAGGTGAGCAGCTCTCCAGTGTGGAAAGACATGCAGCATATTGATAAGACCAAAGAAGCGCTTAAGTCCCCTAAATAAAAGGAAACGGCATGTCATGGATTTTGGGCATCTCCACGTTGAAACATGTGCCTCCTCCCTCAGAAATGTTATCTAAAGAATGAATGAATCTTAATCCAAGTCCCAAAAGATTTTTTTCATGAACTTGATAAACACTGACTTTTTTTTTTTTTTTTTTTTTTTTGAGACAGAGCCTCAAGTTGTCATCCTGGGTAGAGTTTTGTGGCATCATAGCTCACAGCAAACTCCAACTCCTGGGCTTAAGCAATTCTCCTGCCTCCACCTCCCTAGTCACTGGGATTATAGGCACCCACCACAATGCCCAGCTATTTTTTGGTTGCAGCTGTCATTGTTGTTTGGTGGGCTTGGGCTGATTCGAACCCACCAGCTCATGAGTATGTGGCTGGTGCCTTAGCTGCTTGAGCCACAGCGCTGAGCCAACACTGACATTTTATATGTAAGGCAGAGGGATGAGAAAGCACAGGAAAAGAACAAGAACAAGGAGTCTTGTCTGCTTGGTGCTGGGCTGGTTGCACAGCAGTGAAGCTTAGTGTCAGGATTGCTGTGTGGTAGACAAAGTCCTGTGTGACACACCTACAGACAGGGACCCTGAGCTGCAACAGAGGTGCCACTGCAGAGCCTCTCAACACTGTGTACCTTGAAAATGGCGAACTTCACATCACACACAAAAATCTAATAAAGCATCTCAAAAATAACACAGCAGATTGTTCTTGTCTCAGGGAGGGAAAGATTTCTTCAGTAGGGCAAAAAAAAGCACTAATCATAAGAGGAAATATTGGTAAAATGACTACATTAAAATTGAATAAGTCTGTTTATCAAAGCATAATCTTCAATGAATGAAAACAGAAATCAAGACTGCAAGAAGGTATCTGCAACCCACAAAGGTCTGTGTAGGTTGGATGGTGTCCCCCCACTCCCAAAATATGTGCAAATCCTAGTTCCTGGTATATATGAATGTAATCCTACTTGGAAATAAGATTTTTGCAAATACAGTCACATTAAGGCAAGATCATGCTGAACTAGGTTGGGCTCTAAGCCAGTGACTGCTGTCCAGGAGAATGCCAGGGCAAACATCAGAATGAGGCACCGGAAACTGGAGGAAGGTGGAAGAACGCTCCCTGCAGGCTTTGGAGGGAGAAGGGCCCTGCTAACACCATGATTTTGGACTTGTTGCCTCCTAACTATGAACTATGGAAGAATAAATTTCTGTTGTTTTAGGCCACCCAGTTGTGGCAACTGGTGATAGCAGCTCTAGGAAGGCCAGGTGACCACCAACCAGTTAGGGGATCAATTTCTTGTCCTGTAGCCCCTAGGCCCTATTGGGGGTCCCAGGTGTGGGCAGCCCCACCCAATGGGAGGAGAGCCATTATTGTGCAGTCTTCACCAGAGAAGACTCGCTAGAGGCTGCCAAGTGAGTACACAGGTAGGTAGTATCTCTATGAAGAAAAGGGTATGTGGGGGTGGGATGGGAGGGTGTGTGTACCTAAAGGGTGGGAAAGGTGTGTTTGTGTGGATGTCTGTGTGTGGAAGTGTGAGTGCGTGGCAGTGTGTGTGGGGGAACTGTGCGTGTGGGCGGAGCCAGGTAGGGAAGCTCCCCGGTAGGGGTGCGGAAGGAAAGGAAGAGCAGGTGGCGGCCCCTCCTGGACCCCCAGCCCCCAGCCCACCTGTGCTCTTTCCTCGAGCTCTGTGCTGGGACCCTGCGCCCTGGGCCCCTCCGTTGCTGTCGCATGTGCCCTCCCGCCCAGGCCTGGCTAGGAGGCTCCTCTTCAGGCGGGTCGCCAAGGAAGGGTGGCGCGGGAAAATTGAAGAGACCCGAGCTCTTGGAGGACAGACAGAAAAGTGCCCCAGTGGAAGACCAAAAAGCGCAGCAGGGCCGCAAAAGAAACTTGAGGGTAGTGACCGCAGGCCCGGCACAGCCGGGGTGGGGGTGGGGTTAAGTGCCAGCAGGAGGTGGGGTTGGGGGTCCGCATGGAACACAAGGCAAACCCTGGCTCTCCACAGACCGGAGCGTGCGAGGGCGAGGGAGTCTGTCCCTTCGGGAACACCCGCCAGTCTCTTTTACTGGGGCCAGCAGACAGGCTTTCCCCCCACCCGCAGGAGGCCCCTCTCCCCGAGGAGCGCCTCCTCCCGGCCGGGAACCAATTCCGACTCCAAGGAGCAGAGCCGAGCTCAGGGCCATTTGACGTTATTCCGGGTTTCTATGGCAACAGAGACAGGCCTCTGAAGCTGCGTCTCCGCGAGGACCAGAGAGAGGATCCAGGCCCGTGCCTCAGGCAGAATGTGGGGGGGCGCTGTATGTGGCCCCCAACACTCCTTTCCTTTGAGGTCAGGCACCCGCTGAAGGCTGGCTGGGCTCACACACACGACAGACTCAGAGCTCCGCGGAGTTAGGGAGCTCTCTCCGCCCCCGCATGCCGCATTCCCGTCTTCTGCGGGTCCTCTGCTGCCCGCTCGCCACGCACTCCTGGCTGGGGGAGGCAGTGCGCGCCCCCTCTCTGGAGGCTGGAGACACAGGATGCTGACGCAGTGGGGGCTGCAGACCCTTATGCAGTGGAGGCTGCAGACCCTTAGCTCAGGTTCTCCGGCGCTCAGCCTGAGGTCACGTCACAGGCTGGCTTGTACGCACACCCCCTACCTTGCGATGCTGCGTCACGCAGAGAGGCGCGCGCTCTTGTGCGCGGGCGTGGGCTCAGGAGTGCCGGGCATGAGCACAGGGCGCGCGCGCAACTGCGGATGGCTGAGGTTCGCCGCGTCCCTATCTGGCCCCTAGAGCCTCCCGGCCCCAGGCCGCCCACCCCTTGCCACCACTCGCAGCTTGACGCAGGATCAAGGGCCCCTGAACCGGGATTTCACCCCAGCTCTGCCGGGCCAAGAGGAACCCCCGGGCGAAACTGCTCCCAGCTTCCCGCCTCCTAGCCACCTGTGGCCTCGCATCCGGAGCCTGCGGCAGGTGGTTTCGCAGACTCGCCCACTACCCGCCTCCTGGCCGTCTTCTGTCTGTCACGCAGCCCCCCACCCAAGCCTCCCACCGCGATGCAAGTGAAGATTCCTCTGTGCTCTGGCCCGGCGCCCCCCTTATCAATCCTGTCCCCGGTTGCAGACAGGTGAAGGGGATCTGGGGTCCCGAACCCCTGCCCACCTCCTACTCGGGCTTTCTCAGACCTGAAGGGGTAGAGCCAGCTCACAGGGAAAGGGCTGTATTCACCACGGTAGGGTCTGCCGATGTCCAGCACACCCAGCAGCTCCCCTGCAGCTGCTTTCTGCCCAAGATAGGGAATCCGAGCAGCACTTCAGGTCTGCGCAACGCCGGAATCCAAGAACCCTCCTGAACGTCCAGGCCACCGGGCCCCCCTGACGTCCTGGGCAGCCTGGGGACAACTCTCCTCCTGTCAGCAGGGTCGGAGACCCCAGTGGCAGAAGCCAGCTGTGGCTTTACCGGCCCTGGAGCCACCGCAATGCTCTTGTACAGGCGCCGCGCACTCAGCTCACACCCTTCCCGCACACCTTCACTCACGCACGCACTCGAGCCCCTCGCCCCCACACCAAGCAGAAATGTGGAAACGTCTCACAGGCGGTTCCAACGGGCAGCTGCTGCAGGACGCGGCCGAGGGAGGACAAGGATGCGGATGTGGATGCGGAGGATGCGGTTCCAGACGCTTCGCAGCCAGGGGGGGCGGGGGAGGGGCGCATCCAGACCGAGGCTGCAGTTGCCATGGAGACGCGGGGGGGAGGAGGGGCCGCAGCTCTCCCGCTGCCTCGAGCCCCTCCCCCAGCTTCCGCAGTAGAAGCAGCTGTCAGACCCCTGCCTTGGCCACCAGCCTCACACCCACACCCCTGACACACATCCCTCTGACACCCCAACACACCCCTGACACACTTCCCTGCACTGACACCCCAACACATACCCTCTAACATACCTCTTACATGCACGCCTCACACACTAACCTCACGTGCACAAGTGACATACACTCTTCATACACACTAACCACGTATATCTCATACACATGCACCCTTACACACTCACACCACCTCACTGCCCAGGGGGACAGACAGCCCTGTGAGGCCTGGCTGCTCCCTGGTGCAGGGTCTCCTGGTTTGCATGCTCCAGCTTCACCTCACCACCACTCCTTTTGGGCAGCTGGGGTTAGAACTCACCCAGTGGCTCTGACTCCTTTCTCGTGGGTCAGGGTATGAATCTCCTGCGCCTCCCTAGGGGTCAGCCTTACCTGTCTTGGGTGCCTGATGTCCTGGCCCCCAAACGAAGGGGCCTTGCCGAGCCAGTGAGTGCTGAGCTCTGGCGGTCTCTGCCGGCCTGACACCGGGTCTTCGGGACACCTGGACACGTGCTCAGAGTCAGGGTTCTCTCTGGATAGTATCCAGTCTATGAATGTACCACGTGTCTGCTGGTCCATTTGAATTGTCGCTGTTTTGTCTATTATTTATAATGTTGCTGTGAACCCTCTTCACGTCTTTGGTGAATGTGAGCTTTCATTTCTTTTGGCCAGATGCTGAGGAGTAGAATTGCCCAGCTGGATGGTACATTTACGTTTAACTTTAAAAAATGCTAAAATGTCTTTGCCAAAGTGGCTGCAACATTTTACATTTCTGCCAGCAATGTGTGAGAGTTTCGCTTTCTCCGCGACTTCATCACGTTTGTTATTGTCTTTTCTCACCATTGCCATCTGGTAGCCTAGGCTGCCATAACAAATTGCCACAGAAGGGGTGGTTTAAGCAACAGAAATCTGGGTACATGTCCGATCTATTAGTATAGAGTATAAATGTCTTAACACAATAATTAAAGAAATGAGATGAAGTATATATTAACCAGTATGATGTAAGCATTCCTAATTCTATATGAAATCAGCACATTGTACCCCATAAATGCATTAATATATACATGATCTATGTGTTTATGATTTAATAAAAAAATAAATAAAACAGAGAGAATAAAAGACTGAAAAAAAATAAACAACAGAAATCTGAGATCAAGGCATCTGGCTTGCCAGGGGCCACCTTCTCCTTGTGTCCTCACAGGGTCTTCCCTTTACACATCTTTGTCCTCATCTCCTCTTATGAGGACACCAGTCAGGTTGAATTAGGACCCACCCTAATTATCTCATTTTACCTTAATTACTTCTTTAAAAACTCTCTCTTGGCTCGGCGCAGAGAGCCGATCACAGTGGTTACGGCGCCAGCCACATACACTGAAGGTGGTGGGTTTGAACCCGGCCCAGGCCAGCTAAAACAACTGCAAAAAAAAAAAAAAATAGCTGGGCATTGTGGTGGGCGCCTGTAGTCCCAGCTACTTGGGAGGCTGAGGCAAGAGAATTGCTTAAGCCCAAGAGTTGGAAGTTGCTGTAAGCTGTGACTCCATAGCACTCTACTAGGGGCAACATAGTAAGACTCTTGTCTCAAAAAATAAAATAAAATAAAATAAAATAAAAACCCTTTCTCATTTAACTTGATTACTTTTGAAAAAACAAACAATATACCCCCATAGTCACACATGGTGGGGTTAGGACTTCAGCATATGAATTTAGGGGGATACCACTCAGGTCATAACACTGTCCTGGCCCTGACTGTAGTGACCCCCCACTGTGGTCCAAATCCACCTCACCCTGCTATGATGATTTTGAGCACCTTTTCCTGCTATAATAGCCATGTGTTTGTCTTCTTTGGTGAAATATCAGTTCAAATATTATGAATGTTTTTCACTTGGGTTGTTTGTATTTTTATTATTGAATTGTAAGAGTTCTTTATGTATTCCAGATACAAGTTCTTTTCTTTATTTAAAACATTTAATTGACAGAGACCACGTATAGTCAAGATATACAATGTGGTGATTTAATGATAATTGCATAATGATTACTACAATCAAATTAGTTAACACACCCATCACCATCTGTTCTGTGTATTAGATTCCCCAAAACTTGTTTAACTTATAACTTGAAGTTGATACTCCTTGACCAACATCTGCCATTTCCTCTTGCCCCCCACCTCACAAGCCGCCCCTGGGCAACAGCCCTTCTACTCTGCTTCTGTGAGTTCACAGATTCCACGTGCAAGCGAGATCACACAATATCTGTCCTTCTGTGCCTACCTCATTTCACTTAGCATAATGTCCTCAAGATTAACCAGTGTTGTGGCATGTGTCAGAATTTCCTTCCTTTTAAAGGCCGAATAGCTTTCCATTGTGTATACATACCAAATTTTCTTTCTCTATTCTTCCATTGATGGGCACTTCTTGGCTATTGTGAATAATACTTCAGTGAACATGAGGGTACAGATATCTAAGAAATAGGGTTGCTAGCTAGTATGGTAGTCATATTTCTGATTTCTTACAATCAGCCAATTTATATTTGCACCTTCTTTCCACCCTCTTACCCACATTTGTTGTCTACTGTGTTTTTGATAATAGCATCCTAATAGGTGTGAGGTGGTATCTCATGATTTTGATTTACATTTCTCTAATGATTAATGATGTTAAGCACTTTTCCATATATCTGTTGGTCATTCATATATCTTATTTGGAAAAATGTCTGCTTAAGTCCTTTGTCCTTTTTCAAATTGGATTATTTGTTTTGCTTAAAGTTGTGTGAGTTCCTTATATACTTTGGCTGTTAGCCCCTTATCAGATATATGGTTTGCAAATATTTTATCCCATTTCATGGGTTGCGTTTTCAAACTTTGTTTCCTTTTGCTGTGCAGAATCTCTTTAGTTTGATGTGATTCCACAGGTTTATTTTTGCCTTTGTGGCTTGTGCTTGGGGTGTTATATAAAAAAATAATTATTAAGACCAATGTCCAGGAGCTGCTCCTCTGGGTTTTCTTTCAGCAGTTTCATGGTTTT
>NW_003852470.1:236436-237558 GCF_000181295.1 Otolemur garnettii | reverse complement strand
GCTGGGGATTCGAACCCGCCACCTTAGGTGTACGTGGCTGGCGCCTTAGCCGGTTGAGCCACAGGCGCCGAGCCACTTAACTCTTAAGTGTAAGAGTTCATTTTTGTGTATGGTGTAAGGTAAGTGTCCAGCTTTATTCTTTTGCATGTGAGTACTAGATACAAGTCCTCATCACATAAATGTATGATTTGCAAACATTCTCTCCCAGGGTATAGCTTGTCTTTTCACTTTATTATTATTATTTTTTTGAGACAGAGTCTCACTGTGTCACCCTGGGTAGAGTGCTGTGGCATCACAGCTCACAGCAACCTCAAACTCTTGGGTTTAAGTGATTCTCTTGCCTCAGCCTCTCACATAGCTGGGACTACAGGTGTCTCCATAACACCTGGCTACTTGTTTTTTACAGTTGTCATTGTTGTTTAGGTGGCCCAGGCTGGGTTCAAACCCACCAGCTCCAGCGTATGTGGCTGGCTCCTTAGCTGCTGAGCTACAGGCACTGAGCCTCTTTTCACTTTCCTGATGGTGTCTTTTGAAGTGTAAAAGCCTATAATTTTGATGAAGTTCAATTTATCAATATTTCTCTTTTATGAGGCTGGGTGCTCACACCTTTAATCCCAGCATTCTGGGAAGCCAAGGTGAGTGGATTGCCTGAGCTCAGGAATTCAAGACCACCCTGAGCAAGAGTGAGACCTACCTCTAAAAAATGCAGCTACCTGAAGTCCTAGCTACTTGGGAAGCTGACGCAAGAGAATGCTTTGAGCCCAAGAGTTTGAGGTTACTGTGAGCTATGTTGCCACAGCACTCTACCAAAATAACACTCTGTAAAAAAAAAAAATTCTCTTTTATGGGTTGTGCTTTTGGTATATTTAAGAATTGTTTACCTAGCCCAAGGCTATAAAAATTTTCTCCTTTTCCTTAGAAGTTTTATAATTTAAAGTTTTACATTTAAGTGTATGATGCATTTTGAATTAATTTTTGCTTATAATGTAAGTTAAAGTCTATTTTTTAAAAACATGGATATTCAGGCTCAGCGCCTATAGCTCAACCGGCTAAGGCGCCAGCCACGTACACCTAAGGTGGCAAGTTCGAATCCCCAGCCCGGACCCGCCAAACAACAATGAC
>NW_003852470.1:224409-234649 GCF_000181295.1 Otolemur garnettii | reverse complement strand
CAAAAAAAAAAAAAAAAAAAAAGATTGCATAAATATGTACACACAGGTGACTCTGTGTGTGTGCACCTGCATATGCATGGCTTCACATGTGTGTCTGTGTGTGCGTACAGACGACTCCACATGTGCATATCTCTGTGTGTGCGTGCACACATGGGACTCCATGTGTGTTCATGTGCACTTACCACTTGATACGGTCCCACAGGTCTCTCAAGTGCTGCTCATTTTTCATTTTTCTCTTTTCTTCATATTGGATAGTTTCTATTGATCTAGCTTTTTAATGTAAGTTAAAGATATTATATACCTGAATATGTCTTCTATTAAGACCTATTAGAGATACTTTGAATTTTGATATTTCCTCCACCTGAGGGTGGCTGTTGCTGTTTCTGTTGTTTTTCTAGTAGTTTTCCTGAACTAAATCTGCAGCGTGCGGGTGTGCTGACTGGTCTTCTCCTTGCTCACATCTCTGATGGGCCTGCGAGGGTGGGGAGCACACTAGATGTCAGGCAATTCTTGAGGTGCCTTCACTTCCCCAGAGCATCTCCTGGCTCCTCTGTGGTGTCTGGGGGCTGGTAGGCACCATGGCATCCTCACCTGTGGTGTCCCTGTTGCAGTTCCACTGGCCTTCTGGTCATTGCATGACCCATCAAGGGGCTCAGTTTCCTGAGCCACCAGCCTTCCTACAGCCTCCTCAGTGGAGCCACTCCCCACTGCTCTGGGTGGTGTGGGGCTGCTGAGCCAGAAGGCCACAGGAGTCCTGTGCTCTGCCTGGGCTCAGTAGCTTGTCCAAGTCTCCTCAATTGCTCTGGGCCTTAGATCCTCACTGTGCTTCTCCGAAGGCACCCTTCATGTGTGTCTCTGTGCACACTCTGCTCCAAGTCCCCAGCAGCAGGAGGGTGGGGGAAGGGCGGTTGGCAGCAGGGCACTGGTTGGGGGGGGGCCTTGGGCTGCCAACAGTTCCTTGCTAGCTGTGCTCAGTTAGATATGGCTGGTGGCAGTGGTAGAAGATTAGTAGGATGGATGGTGAAGTGGGTAGGAGGGAAGGGATCCTGTGTGGGGCGAGTCAAGACTGGTGCTGAAGTGGGTGGTGGATGGCCTGACCTGGTGGTGGTATGGCAGGCAGGTGGGGCTGGGACTAAGTGGTATCTGGAGGTTTGTTGTGTCTACCTAAAGAAAAAAGCTGAGGCAAAGAATAGAATTTTAAAGAGTTTGCTTGAGCCAAAGAGAGGACAGCTCTTTCCAAGTTACTGTTGGGAGGGCTCCCCTGGCCTTTGTCACAGCAGGTTTTAAAGGCAAAAGGACTCTCCTTGCTCATGGAGGTGACACTGATTAGTGACCTCTGTGCACTGTGGTGTACAGCCTGTGGCTCTGTTGAGTAGGTTCTTGTCTACCTGGTGCCAGTCTGTCCAGAACCCACAAGGAATGTCGCCTTACAGGGGAGCTCAGCTCAGGGGACCTGAGGCTCCCTGGCCCAGTGCCTCTCCACCCCATGTTCCTCTAATCCAAAGTCTCTTTTCTTCCACAGTGAACCCCCAAGGGAGGCAGCAGGGTTCTGCCTCCCAGGCTGGAGTGGGCTGGGTGGCTGTGGACACCGTGGCTTGGAAGTGCAGTGTAGGATTCTGGCCGACCTCTGTCCAGACACGCCCTTGTGGGGCAATATAACCCCAGAGGCCTGGGAGGATGGGCCTGGTGCCTGGGTACTGCTCAGCAGCTGCAGCTCCCCCAGCACACCTTCTGCACTGGACGGGACCCCAGACATGAGGAGGTAACACCCTGAGCCCCAAACCCACCCCATAAACCTGGAGGGGTCCCTACCAAGCCTGGTCAGGACAGCATCTAGGAGGGAGGGGCCCTGATTATCTGGGGTCTGCCTCTGCACTCTGCCTGTAAGGGCAGCCCCTGTGGCCCCATGTGTGTGTGCACCTGTACATGCCTTGTCCCCTTGGGTTCCTGACCCAGTGGAGAATCTACCAGGGACCCTTGGGGAAAGGAGAAGAGGCACCAGACCCAAGGCCGGTTAGTCTGCAACACTCAAAAGAAAGGGGAACAGAGAAGATATGAGGTGGCTGGGTGCTGGCAGGGGCTGGGGGGAGGAGCCAGGGGACCTAGGGGTGTCACCCTGGATACACTTGGGCTCTGGCTGGACACTGGGATCAGAGGCTATTGCCCTCCTGTGGGGTCCCCCTCCTCTCTTCTCTGGGGCCTCCTTTTCACTCCCTTCTCCTCTGCGGGCCTCCTCCCCCCAGCTTCCCTTCACCCTCTCCTCTCTTGTAGAGTCCCCTTTCCTCTTCCCTCTCCTCTAAAGCAGGGCCCTTCACCGCTTCCTTCCTGGGGGTTCTCCTTGGGACCCCAACTTGAAGCAGAAACCATCTCTGTGGAAAGGTGGGCTCTGGGTACTTGGGGGCCTTGGGGACACTTTAATATCCACAGCTGTCTGTCAGTAGAGGGACCTCAGGCACCTCTGTCCACCCCAGGCTATGTGTCTCAGGGACAATCTCTCAGGGTGGCCTAGGGAAGCGTGGCAGTGGGGGTGGGCTCCAGAGGCCTGCCTCAACCTCCTGACCAGCGTCACAACCAGCCTCTGCCTGGGAGAGGCCAGGCTGCTGGACCTACCCACCCTGCCTTCTGACTTCCCTGCGTGCAAGGACACCCCTACCCTGAGGGCTGAGTCACCCACAGAAGGAGCAAAGGTCTTTTCTGGGATCCCCTCCTCTTTCTCTTCTCCTTTGGGAGCTGCAGGCTACAGAGAGAAACCTCCCCAGCAGGGCCCAGAGCACCCATGTGCACACACCACACACACACGTGCACAGAGCACACATTTACATAGTACATGTGTGCACACATCCCACACAACACACACATGCACACAGCACACATATACCCTACATGTGCACACAGCCCCCTCTTATCCTCCCTATCCCTTCCTTTAACCCCTATTCCCTCCTTTCGGGCTCACACTCACCCTGCCCCCTAGGCTCTTCCTGATCACCAGCCTGGTGGCTATGCTGCTGCAGGAGGCAAGCATGGCCCCAGCACCCCAGGTATGTGTGGCTCCTCCTACCTAGTCCCCACTCCCAGAGGTTACCCTCTGCCCTGGCCAGCAGGGAACACCGAACAAGGGCCCTATCCCTTCCAACCCCCACGTGGGTCTAGGAGAGATAAAGTGGGGTCATCCTTAGCTATGCCTGCCTGTGCACCAAGGGTCCTCAGGGTACAAGGTGGGGCCTCAGGATGAAGGGGGAGGTTGGCTTCAGTGGTACCAGGTGACCCCAGGTGGGGGAGGTGGGCCCAGCTGTATGTCTAGGGAGACATACAGCTGGGCCATTTGGGACAGACTGGCAGCCTCATGTCCTGGCCAGCAGTCCTGACATCTCAAGTGGCTCTGCCCTGTCTACAGTCCACAGCCCAGGTGCCCTACACCTTCACCCAGGTCTGTGTCTGGGCCACACCTGTGACTCTCTCTTAGGTCCCTGTCAAGTTCCAAGTCAGACTCAGGGCCCCTGAGCAGGACACAGAGAAGTAAGTCCCCAAGGTCCCCTTCTCTGTCCCCTGGGCTGTGCTCCCTCCCCTAGTGCCCTTCCTGAGGGTGGGCTGCACTGGGATGGAGAGTGGGACCTGTCAGCGGCTCTGGGAGGAGGCGGCTCGGTCCTGACAAGGACCCAGCAGCACATGGGGGGCCTCTAGGGTGGCCTCAGTCCTGGACCTGGGATTTTCCTTTCATCCCTCATGCTCAAGCGACTCTTCAGTGCAGGGTCCACCCTGGCCATGTGGCTCAGGGATGTGGGGGATGCCTGGCTAGATGTAGCTCTTGAGAGGGGCCTGGGCTTGTCCTGGGGCTGCTGGTGGAGGGGCAAGGTACTTCCTGCTGTGCCTGGGGCGGTGGGTGCCCTCCTAGGGCAGCCAGTTATGTCCACCTGCCCCATATGTGCGGCACACTGACCCTGCTGTGTTGGCAGGGCCTGGGGCACCCGTGTGCTGGCACTTCCAGAGAAGGGACTGCTGCCTATACTGAAGCTGAAGGTCTTGGCTGTCGAGAAGAAGCTGCCAGGTCAGGGCAGGCTATCCTTCAGTCCCCTACGGGTGACTTGAACAGATGGGCCCTTGGGAGGGTGTGGAGGAGAGGGTCTTTGGAGGGAAACTGAGGCTACACCTTTTTCTGCTTGTTGCTAGGCACCAAGGCCTGGGTGGAGCCTGAGGACATCCTGGGCCATGTCCGGAGTCCCCTGCAGGATCCTGAGCCAGATCATGACAGCTTGTATCACTCACTGACTGAGGACCAGGGAGGGACCAGGCCTTGGCTGAGGGCACTGCCATCTCACCAGGTGCTCCGGGGACCAGAGGAGGACCGAGACCACATCTACCACCCTGCAGAGGGGCCTGGAGGGCCCTGATTGCCCTCCTAGCCCTGTCCTGGGGCCCAGGCTGTCAGGACTCTGACCTCTGCCCAGAAAAATAAACACCTGTCAATAGCAGCAGAAGGCCAGGGTGCTTCTAATACCAGTGCCCTGGGGCCCAGCCTGGTCTGTATAGAAAAGGGAGCTCCAAGGCTGCACAAGGCCCAGCTGGGCCTCAGCTCCCAGAATGTTGTGCTCTCTCAGGCCCTTGGCTTGTATGTTGTGAGAGGTGAGGAAGCTGTTAGGAGTTGGACCCAAGAGTGCCACTGGAACTAGTGTAAACAGCAGAACAGCCTTCTTCGGATTCCCGAAAAAAGGGGACTGAGAGAGCAGGAAGAGGGAGGTGGCTGAGTTGATGGCTGCTCGCATGCCTAAGTACTCAGGTGTATAAGTAGTCATGTGCTTAGGTGGACAGGTGCCCAGGTGTTCAGATGGTCACATGCTGGGGTGGACAGGTGCCCAGGTGGCCATGTGCCCAAGTGCTCAGGTATTCAGTTGGCCATGTGCTTGGGTGGAAAAGTGGCCATGTGCTCAGGTGGACAGGTGCTCAGGTGCTTGGTTGCCCATCTGCTCAGGTGCACAGGTGAGTGGGGCAGGACTTGGGCACAGCATGTAGACTTTCCATTCTCCTTATTTCCTGGGCAGCCCTCCAGCTCTAGTGGGTGCCAGTCTCCCTGCACTACCTCGCTTGGCAGGTCCAACCACAGCACAGGTCCAGGCTGCTCCAGGTGGCACCATACTGTGCACACACTGGATATGTGCAGGTATGCCTAGGGCTTCTTCATGGCCACCTTGCCCCTGTGGTGAGAAGCAGCATCTGGTGCCAAACTTCTGGGCTGAGCCACACACCTTTACCAGCTCTGGTGGCCAAGACAGAATGGAGTGACAGAGAGGCTGCCTGGATCTGATGCAGGACCTGGGTTTGCCCGAGTGTCTTCTTGTGTTCCTCAACTCCTTGCAACCCCCAGCACGTGTCCAACTGTTTTGGGACATGCCGAGATTCCCTGTTTGAGGACCTGCATCAGGCCTCAATGCTGAGTCATTTCACCCAGGGCTAAGATGCAGCCACTCTACTCTGTCCCAGGCAGGGGCCCCATGGATCTCTGGGTTCCAGAGCCACTTCCCTGGGCAGGCCCAGTGGCATCTGTGGCCAGGGCCCCTGGGGGCCTTTCCTCCACCTCCCAAAGGGCCCAGTGAGTGTGAGGCCGAGTGAGCTGGGGGGCTTGGGGGTGTGCAAGGACACAGAGGGAAGTGACCGCCAGCTCAGCCCCTATGGCCTGAGACCTGACAGAGCCCATGGGGTAGGGAGTGGGGGGAGCTCTCTCACCAAAAAAGGAAGTTGGGGAGAGGGAAAGCAGAGCAGGCCTACAAACTCCCCAAACACTCACCTCAATCAGCTGGGAGTACCCAGGCCCTTGGACAGCACTCACCTTGGGTTGCCTTTCTTAGCTCTCAGGTGTCCAGGCGACACTGCTATGTGAGGTGTGACACCCTCAGAAGGCAAGACTGGAATCCACCTGCTGGGTTGTAGCCCCAGTTGCAGTGGCCCGTGGGAACCCTGGCATTTGTCCCTGGGGCTGCAGCCACTCTCTGGCTCAGGGGACACAGGTTCTCCAGCCCCCTGGCCAGCAGTGCACCTCAGCTCTCATTACCTTTGACCCTTGTAGTGCCCCATTCTACATCCCTCCTAAGAGGCAAGGGGCAGAGTGGGCTGAGGTTGTCTCAGGAGCCTGAACACTTGGTTAACCACAGAGCCCTCCTGGTGGACATGGGGCCTCCACCAAGGGCACTAGCCGAGGATTAGAAAGACACTGGGCACTGACCTTGTGCCCAACCTCCTGTGTCCTCAAGGCCAACTCAGGAACGAGTGGGTGGCTGCTTCTGACACAGGCCCCATCCATCTTCAGGCCCCTGTTCATCTTCAGGCCCCTGATCCCTGTCCATCCCTAGGCCTCTGCCCATCCCCAGGCCCCTGCCCATCTCTAGGCGCCTGTGCAGTACCAGGCCCCTGCCCATCCCCAGGCCCCTGTCCAACCCCAGGCCCCTGTCCAGCCCCAGGCCCCTGCCCAGCCCCAGGCCTCTGCCCAGCCCCAGGCCTCTGCCCAGCCCAGGACCCTGTCCACCTCCCAGGCTTTATTTTCCATGTGGATTTCCCATTGGAGGATTCATCAAAGGTGGGTTTGCTACGTTTTGGGGAACCAGTAGCCTCCCTTGAGCTTAGCACCAAAGAAGTGTGAGTAGAACAGGGACTTACTGAACACTGACCAGCTAATCCCCATGGGGAGAAAGGAGTTAAGTGTGGCCAGAGAACCTGTGCCCTCATCAGTGTCCACACTAAGCTCTCTCACAGGACTCCCAGAAAAAAGAAACCTTGGGTCAGTTCTAGGTGCTGGCTGCAGTAAAACGTCTGACTAGTCATGAGTGGGACCTGGAGAACAGCCCTTCCTGACCAAAGGCTACCTCTGACTTCCAGGGCAATATTTCCTGGGAGGGGACTGAGGTGGGGGCCGGGGGTAATGGGGGAGCTGGGGTATTGGATAGCCAGATTTATGCCTTCAGCCAATGCTGTGGACATGCCCAGTAGGAGGCAATGGATGAAAAAAAAAAATGGCTCAGCGCCTGTGGCTCAAGCGGCTAAGGCGCCAGCCACATACACCTAAGGTGGCAGGTTCGAATCCCCAGCCCAGGCCCGCCAAACAACAATGACGGCTGCAACCAAAAAATGGCCGGGCGTTGTGGCGGGCGCCTGTAGCCCCAGCTACTTGGGAGGCTGAGGCAGGAGACTCGCTTGAGCCCAGGAGTTGGAGGTTGCTATGAGCAGTGAAGCCATGGCACTCTACCCAGGGTGACAGCTTGAGGCTCTGTCTAAAAAAAAAAAGGAGGCAATGGATGGGAGTGGGGTTCACCTTGCATGTCCAGCAAGGAACAAGTGCCAGGATGCCTAGGGGCCCACTGTCCCCTCTCTCACCTCCAACCCTGCCCCTGCCCTTGAGGAAGTATTCTGACTTATGGCTGAAATCCAGCTGCCACCTCTTCCCAGGTCCTGAGATGGCCCCTCCTCAGAGTCCAGCATCTGATTATTTCTCTGCTAGACACTGGGCTGTGTGGCCAATGCTGTTGCCTTAGCCTTTATCCCTGCAGTGATGTGAATGCTCTGAGGCTTGGCAGCTCTTGGAAAATTCTGGAAATCAGTGTGTACGTGAAAGATGACAAGGCCACAGATGTTTCCAGGTTGAGTTGTTCTGCCTGGGCGCTGGTCCACCAGGAAGCCAAGTGGGCCACGTGGCCAGCACCCAGGCAGCAGAGCAAGCTGCCTGGGGCGGGTGGGGCACTGCATGGAGCCATCAGGGCAGTCTCTACTCCAGCCACGGGTGGAGGGTCATTGCTTGTGCCCCAGAGCTTCATCTCTTAGCACAAGATATGAGGGAGAGCCAGTCCTATAGACACAGACAGTACCAACACTGTCAACTTCAAAACCAAACCAACCCCCCCCAAACAGTAAGGAGGCCAGAGCTCAAGTTAACTGAGAGTGAGTGGAAGTCTCAATCTGGGGCTTAGGGTTCCCCAGCCACTGGGCAGTCAACATCCGACTGTCTCTCTGAAGTCACTGTCCCTGAGCTCCCCCAAGCCCTGGGCCAGTGTGAGGCTTGAAGACAAGATCCACTTGCCCAGGCCCAGGGGTGGACTGCCTTCCCTGCCAGCTCTCAGGCCAGAGCTGTGGACACAGACCCTAGTTGTGTGCTAAGTCCCAGCTTGGCTTCTAGGCAGAGCAAGTCACCAACAGGCTTCTGAAAACTGGCCTCATGGAACTCGGGTTCCATTGCTCAAAATCAAACAGATGCTGATGCAAGTACATGTGAAAAATTGAACTAATGAATATATTTTCCCAGTTTTAAGATCTCCTTTCTTGAGGGTGGATGGTTGGTCACCTGGCGTGAGCTTCACTTGTGCTTTAGCAGTGAGCATCTCTACCTCTGTCCAAGTGAAGGAAATCAGCCTTCCTGGTTCCCTATCCCAAGGGAGACCCCTGTTCAGCCCTGTGGGCCTGAATCAGGTGCCCTTTGCCCCGGTTCCTGTAAATAACATGAGTCAGTCCCAACCTTGAGGCTTGCCCAGAGGGCACCTCCTGAAACTTCTCTGCCCTCTGCCCAGTGAGCTCACAGAAGCCACCGTTCCCTTCTCTCACTTGAATGAATTGAATTGAGTGGACTCCTGACCACAGTGTGGTAGAGGGCAGAGTTGGCAGGCAGGACCAAGGTGCACATGTGCCAGCTTTGCTGTCTAAATGCAACCTGAGGTGCTCAGAGCTGGAGGTGCACAAAAGGCCACCTCATCTTTTTTTTTTTTTTGAGTCAGAGCCTCAAGCTATCCCCCTGGGTAGAGTGCCATGGCATTACAGCTCACAGCAACCTCCAACTCCTGGGCTCAAGCGAGTCTCCTGCCTCCGCCTCCCAAGTAGCTGGGACCACAGGCGCCCGCCACAACGCCCGGCTATTTTTTGGTTGCAGCCGTCATTGTTGTTTGGTGGGTCCGGGCTGGGGATTCGAACCCGCCACCTTAGGTGTACGTGGCTGGCGCCTTAGCCAGTTGAGCTATAGGCGCCGAGCCAGGCCACCTCATCTTAATGCAGATAGGCATTCAGTCTGGGTTCTCCGGGGTGGGGGCTCACACATTCCCAGCCTACCCCAGTCCAGAGCCATGACCACAGTCTAGATCAGGGGTCCTCAAACTTTTAAAACAGGGGGGCAGTTCACTGTTCCTCAGATCGTTGGAGGGCCGGACTACAGGCCCTGGGATGAGTCAGCTGCTAAGCAGGACAGGTAGCGGTGGCAAAAACACCTGGAGGGCCAGATAAATGTCCTAGGCAGGCTGCATGTGGCCCATGGGCCGTAGTTTGAAGACACCTGGTAGATGACCAGACCACACTGAGGCGTAGGGCCAGGTGGAAGAAACACCTGTAATTGGCATCTGACATGTGCACTGGGCCAAGGTAGGTTCCCCAGGGGGAGGGTTCCAAACCTTGGCTCCTGGATGGGCCAGGTTGTTTGCTGTGGTCTCCCTGCAGTGTGGTGACCTTGTTGTGACATGGCGACTCCCAAGTGCTGTCTGGACGTGAACACACCTCACTGTGGGGTCTGTTAGGCCTCAGCCCCTCCACTCAGGCAGGGCTCTGCTTTGGTGTGTGGCCAGTATCAGCTGAGTCCCTGGGGCTCATGGGGTGCAGGTAGGGACCACAGAGGAGCCTGCCTCCCCATTGCTGCTGCTCCTGTGCTCCCTGCTGGAGGCCCCGGCATCTGGAGGCTGGTGTTTCCCTCAAAGTGAGACATCAGCACAGTGCTCACCATGGAGTTCTCCATAGCGCTTCTGACAGAGGGAACAGGGATGCAGCCTAGTGCCTGTTACCATGGAAGTACATGATGACATATTCCAGTATGAACATCAGGTCATTCAGAAGACAGATGGCAGCAGTGTCGCTCATCAGTGAAAAGAGGGGAATCTGACATCCACCACCACCGCTGAAGGCTGTGTCCCAGCTGGGGCTGGTACTGCAGAGCACCACACAGCAGTTCTCAAACCACAAACACGCTCTCACAGGTCTGCATCTCAGCAGGTGCTATGCCAGACCTGAGTCCTGGTTCATAGAACTCCCTGGTTCAGCACCTTCTTATTGGATCCTCACATGGTGGGACCCTTTTTATTTTTCCTTTTTGAGACAGAGCCTCAAGCTGGCCCCCTGGGTACAGTGCCATGGCATCACAGCTCACAGCAACCTCCAACTCCTGGGCTGAAGTGAGTCTCCTGCCTCTGCCTCCCAAGTAGCTGGGATCACAGGCGCCCGCCACAACGCC
>NW_003852470.1:222122-224108 GCF_000181295.1 Otolemur garnettii | reverse complement strand
AGTCTCCTGCTTCCACCTCCCAAGTAGCTGGGACCACAGGCGCCCGCCACAACGCCTGGCTATTTTTTGGTTGCAGCTGTCATTGCTGTTTTGGAGGGCCCAGCCTGGATTTGAACCTGCCACCTTAGGTGTATGTGGCTGGCGCCTTAGCCACTTGAGCCATAGGCGGGAGCCTTTTCGTTTTTTACTTCTTCCTCCTGTAGTGATTCTCTTGCCCCCCATGTAGCTGGGATCACAATGTCTGGCTGTTTTTTTTTTTTGGGGGGTAGAGACCAGGGCTCCCTTTGCCTCATGCTGGTCTCGAACTCGGCTGAGCTCAGGCGATCCACCTGCCTTGGCCTCCCACAGTGCTGGGACAACAGGCGTGAGCCACCACGCCTGGCCGTGGGAGCCTTTTAACCAGTGCCTAATCACCTCCCAAAGCCCCTGCCTCCTCATACCACCACCTGGGGTTGGGGTGTCAATGCAAGACTGTGCCCAGTAAGTTAGCCTGGTACATGAGGACAAATACTGCATGATTCCACTTATGTAAGACCCCAAGTAGCCAAACCCATGGATGGCAAGCAGAATGGGCTCCAGGCTGGGGGCTGCACGGGGGGTTGGCAACCTGAGGGGAGCATCTGTTTGGGAAGACTGACGGGCCCTAGTGGTGGTGGTGACGGCTACACCAGGTGCACGTGCTCAATGCCCCTGACCTGGCCAAGACAGGTGCTTGTGCCAGGTGTGCATAGCAAACAGAGAAGGCCAGCGGGATAGAAGATCCCCTTACAGAAGGAAACCAGGGTGCACTTTTACATCGGAAGGACTCAGTAGAAGTGGGTGTGGGCTGCCATTTCCACAAAAAGAAAACCAAGCTACAAGGCTATGCCTATGTGTACATAGTGTGTGTACACAAGTACACATGTACCTGAATGCGAGTGTGGGCATACACAAGGATGTGCGTAGGGCACATGTGTGTAGGGCACATGTGTGTATGTGAGCTTGTGTCTACATGAGGGAATGTGTGCGTTTGTGTATATGAGCATGTATGCATCGGTGTGTGTATGCATGATGTATGAGTGCATGTGTATGAGTGTGTGTACAAGGGCAAGTGTGTGTGCATGTGTGCATGAATGTATGTGCATGTGTGTATTTTTGGATGCAAGAAATCTGGAAGATACCAGCTCTTCACAGTGGCTCCCTGCAAGTGTGATGTGGGCAGCTTATGGTATGATCTTCTTTTTAGCTTGAATGCTATCATTTACAGTGAAAAATATAAAAGTTTAGAAAACTACAGTGACAGAATATTTAGCCTCCAGAGATGATTAAAGGAAGGGCATGGTGTGATTGGAAGTGGTCACTTTAATCGACAAAGCATCTGTTTAAAGTCAGCAGAGCGCAGGACTCCCTAGGGGTAGCCAAGGCCACTGCTGCACATGGTGAGGACTGCAAGCCCCCTCCTGGTTGGGCAGAGTGTGTTGCACAGAAGACAAGACTTCTGATTTAGAATATGCTCCGCTTGGAGTGCTAACACTCTCCAGACCAAACCCTCACAGTGGCTGGATGAGGTTGGCCAGCTGTGCCCCACAGTAGCCGCAAAGAAGTGACAAGTGACACTGTTCTTTGAGAGGACAATTAACGTCCTTCCCAAACTGACAGCCACTTTTCCTCCACACAGAGAAGCGAGGCCACAGAAGCAGCTCTCAATGGTCTCTGAAGTTGGCCTTTCTCTTTTCCACAAATGCAGCCATCCCCTCTTTCCGGTCATCCTGGGGAAAGGAGAGGCCAAAGTAGACACTCAGGCTCCTGACTGGGCCCCACCAGTGGCCAGTACCTCCCTCTCCATGCCCATGGGGCCAGCAGGGCGGGGATCTTGACTCCTCTGGGCCAGGCCTGCCACCGGGGCTTTCTGTCACCTCCCATGCTAGGTGAACACACAGACCTCTTCACTTCTTCCTTAAAAGCTAAAACCATTTTTTTTTTTTTTTTTTTTTTTGAGACAGAGCC
>NW_003852470.1:213909-221507 GCF_000181295.1 Otolemur garnettii | reverse complement strand
AAAAAAAAAAAAAAAAAAAAAAGATTGATTTCCTAAAAATTACTAGCAGAAATCTTAGAAAATATTGCTTTAAGGCTTCAGATTATAGTATTATAAGACATTTTAACCACATTCCAAATAATTGGAACTATCTAAAAAAATTAAGAGTCAAATAAATTGCATTTATAAGTAAATTTTAAAAAAAGACAGGGGCTTGCTATGCTACCCCTGGGCTGGACTCAAATTGCTGGGCTCATGAGATCCTCCTGCTTCAGGTTCTGAGGCAGTGGAGACAATAGGCACCACTGTCTGAACTGTGATTCAGGCCACGGAGATGCCTGCTGCCTATAGGCCCAGCACACAGACCTTCTGTAGAAGAAAACAGTCTGTAGCGTTTCACACTTCTCAAGTGCCAAACACTAAAGTTTTTGCTATAATCAAGACCCTATGATAGATCTGACCCAGCTGGAGGGGAAGTGAACAGTTCTGACCAAAGGGAGATGCTATTTAATGATGAAATTTCAAAGACAAACCCCAGGAGCTGTGTGACTGGAACCTGCCTGAGTCTCCAGCCGAACACTGTTTACTCACCGTGGCAAAGGTTGAATAAAAGAGTTTCTTCTCTAGCTTATTCCCTTCTGTCAAAGTCATTTCAAAAGCTGAAAAAGAAAGCCCTGGAGTTAAGAACTGAGATGTGAGAGGTGGGAACGCAGAACTTCTTCCTCTCCTAACAGCGCAATAGCACGTGCCTCAGTGAGGGTACTGCCAGACGCCTGCTTCCCTGCAAAATCAGCTCTTTAGACTAAGGCTGACAGTGCAGCTCAAAAGGATGGCTGCACCACTGAGATAGACGGGCTCAGAGGCCGTGTCACTGAGGTTACACACGCTGGGCTGGGCTGTCTCTTCTAAATGCTGAGAATGTTACATTAAAACTCAGGCAGTTCTGAGACAAGGAAGGTCAGAGCCATTTCCCTGGCACACAGAGAGGTAAGGGAATCCAGGCTGAGCACAGACAGTGTGGCCTGAGCCCTTAGGGGTGTCTCTGGTGGGCCTGCAGGCTGCTGAGAAAGCTCATGGGCTGAGCTTGCAGCCCAGGCCAGGGAAGTATCCCCAGCTCTCCCAGGAGTGGGGCCATGGTTTGACTTCAGGATTTTCTTTAGGGCCTGCTGCTACCCTCATCCCGTGCCCTCCTGGGCCTCGCTTACCCTCCTGGGCCTGGTAGTTCTTGGGCCCTGGTCCAAAGTAGACTCAAGAACACTTTAGGAAAACTTATGAGTTGGTGACAAGAAAGAACTTGACAAACAGCTAAAATTGAAACCCTGAGAATCCTGCTGCTTCTGCTGAGGGTGCAACAAGCAGAGCCTGCCAGCTGCCACAAGGACTCTCCCTCCTCCCTGTGTCCTGGCCATTCACTGATTCGCCCCTACCTGCATTCACTGACTCTTTGGCCATTGCTGCTATAACTTTAGAATTGCTGGCAATTTTTTCTGCACACTGGATGGCTTCTTCCACCAGCGTCTCCACAGGAAAAATCTTGCTTACAAGACCTGAAACACAAAAAAGGTAGAGAGTAACAATCAAAACAGCACCAGTTCTGTTTCTTTTTGGGTCCTGGTGACCCTTTGGGGGAACCCAAGTCTCTCATAACACGACAAAGGGTTGGCTTCTGTCGGAAAGGTGCCCCTACGGGAGGCTCAGTGCCCACAGCAGCGTATTACTGTGCTCAAATGGGCAGGCCAGGCTGTCCACAGCACTGGCTGGCAGAGATGGTCAGATGTGGGGATTGTACTCACTGAAAGGCATGGAAAGCCCAACCTGCTAGGGGAATCTATGCATAGGGTTAGTTTCATACATTTCAAAATACAGAAACAAAATGCAGTCATGCCCAGCCACTGGGTTTTCTGGGTTTCCAAACTCGTGTGGTTACCCATAGGGACAATGAGGAAACAGCCCAGAGTCCCCACCTGGCTCTTGTGGCCACCCTGACCCACACCTGCTTGCTTGGCCTCCTGGGCTGAGATCCGGTCACCGGTGAGGACCATCTCCATTGCCAGGGACTTCCCGACGGCGCGAGTCAGCCTCTGAGTGCCACCCGCTCCTGCAGGACAGAGGGGCTAGTCACATGGTACTACAGGGTGTCCCCCCAACCCCCAAGGTGTGTGGCTCTGTGGGCCCCTCTCTGGGCTCTTTTGTATACAGTCCAGCCGCTTCCGGGGTTCCCTGACTGCAGCTCGGCTGCTATTTCTCAGGCTTGCCTGGGCCCCAAGCATCCACTGATACCAGACCTCCTCCTCCAGGTCTGCCAGGTAGAACCTTGGGTGATGACAGGTCTGACCCCCTGCTCTTCCAGACCTGGTGAGGCCATGGGACCTTCGTAGCCAGGGACATGAGAGTGGATGGCGTCTGAAGCACACTGGCCAGTGCTGTCAGCACCAGCCTAGGGTTACCTTACTCTCCCTCCCAAGCTCGTGACCTAGGTGATCTACCATATACACAGAGCGAGAGTGGGAGCCATGTGGTCAGAAGACAATGTGAGTGGTCTCTCTGGACACTTGTGACGTGGGAACCGGTCATAACTGCAGGATTAGGATATGGTCCTGGGGCTCCTAGGGCTTTTTCCTACTTCTATGTGGAGGGGGCAATGACCAGACATGGGCAGTCCACCAGGGCCTCAGGCCAGGTGCCAGCCATGGACCCTAAGGTGGCATGTGGCCCCTAAGACAAAGGCAAATTTTGAGGGATTACCTGAAGTGTCTATACTAGAAACAGCATCACTCCTTACCTGGGATGGTTCCTAAGAGGATTTCCGGCTGTCCAAACTGGGCCTTCTCACCGGCATAGATGATGTCACACATCATGGCAAGCTCACAGCCTCCACCCAGCTACAAAACACATTCAGCACTAGGAGGGCAATCTTACTGGGGAACCCAGTCAGAAAGTCATTTTAAATTTTCCATTAAAATGACAACATCCAGGCTGAGGCAACGATTACTACAGTGGTGCAAAGTTGGTTAGCTGTCATGACACAATACATACATGTGGGTGGTGCTGTTCACAGGGAGCTGGCTAACTTATTTCGCAAAGTGCCAGAGAGTTAGTTCTTTCATCTTTGAGGCTCCTATGGTTTCTGCTGTGACTGCTCCACTCTGCTGTTATGGCTCTAACAGCCACAGAAGACACGTCCACAGAGGTGTGGCTCTACTGGCTGAGCCCTGGCTCACATGCAAGAGAGTGTCATGAAATAATCACCCCGCAACTTCCAGACACTCCTCATGACCACAGAGATCAATTGCAAAGGACAGAGCTCTTCACCATAGAAAATAAGTTAGTTCATTACATTGCTCAGACCAGAATAGCATTAAAACAGTACAAAACAGCCAAAGCCAACACCTCCACTCTGAATAGCTGTGCTGGACAGTGGCTGAATGTCACCAAAAAGACAGATGCAGACACATTTCCTCTCTGCAAAGATCTCCATAGGCTTTACAGGCACCAGTGCACTTCTTTGAGCATTCTGTGGAGACCCTGGACATCAGCACTCACCGCATAGCCATTGACAGCAGCAATGACTGGCTTCCTGACACGGGTGAGCTCGTCCCAGTGGCTCAAGAACTTGCCAGAGTAACAGTCCTGGAATGTCCGGTTCTGCATTTCCTTGATGTCAGCTCCAGCTAGGAGGAAACATGAGGTTCCAGTTGGCAGAGAGCCCATCAGTTCTGTGCTCCTGACCCCAGCACGGGCGATGTTAGGCCTGGCCATGTGGACACCAGGCTATATGTTACAGTAGAGGTGACACAGAGAGCCACAGGGTAGGTGCAAGGTAGGCCCAGAGAACCGGACTTATTCATCAGTCACTTGACACACACAAAGCTTGACTGTCAAGGGCATGAATCCCTCTGGTAAAGCTCACACAGACGTTTGGCACATACAGCTTCAGTTTGCACTGTCCCTTAAATAAATCCCTGGTTTCTGACATCACAGAGGTGCACAGGTGTCCCCCACCCCGCGGACAGGGCCGCCATTGCTGCCACCACACCTGCAAATGCCTTATCTCCACCAGTGAGGACAATGGCCCCCACAGCTGGGTCATCCTCAAAGGCCACCAGTGCCTGGTTGAGCTCTTCAATCAGGCCGTTGCAAAGAGCATTGAGTGCTTTTGGGCGGTTCAGCTGGATCAACCCCACGGTGTTGTTCTTCCCCCTTTTTTCTGTGATGATGTACTCAAAGTTAGCACCTAGGGCAAGAAGGCAGAAAGGGATATCCACTCACAAGGAATCCACCTGGGAAGTGGGAAGGTTTGTGCCCTGTAGTGGACACAAAGTGGTCCCAAGAAGCCCAGCATAGGAGGAGGCTCCAGAGTGCAGCTCTGTGCCACACAGTGGCCTTGGCACCACCCTCTGCTTTCACACTTTAGTGTTGTCTGAAGTTATGGAATAATCCCCAGTGCAGAACACAGCCCACAGCTGCTTTCCTTCTCCTAATGAGCTTTGGTCAGCTCCTCCCAGGATAAGGCACTAAAGACGTCCAGGATTCTACCAAAACAAGGTACAGGGAAATGTCCTTTTCCAACAAATGCCAGTGAGGCAAGGGGAATTAGCTCCAGCCTTGCAAGGTGGACAAGGTGAAGGGAGGCAGACAGATGCAAAGGGCAAGCATGTTCTTGGGTGATTGCCATGGCTGGCAGGGGTGGCTCACTCAGACTGGAGACTGGTGGAATCAGTGGACTCAGAGAGGAAGGAGGTTCGCTGACATGACAAAGGAGAATGTCCAAGCACTGCTCGTGGTTCTGCTGGGGAGTAGTGCACATGAAGCGTGCAGCAAGGGGCAGAAGGGATACCCAGAACTTGGACATGAGACTACACACTGGGCAGTCCACTGTGTACGTGGGGGGAAAGAAGAAGGGGACGAAGGCCTCATCCTTAGCTACAAAGCAAGGCTACACTCCTGCAGACGCTGGCATAAGTGAAGGCTGCAGGTGTGTTCGGACCCAGGTGAGCCAAGAGGGGAAGAGATAAGATGGACAGTGTGAAGGACAGAGCAGAGAGAGACATTGGCCTGGGCAGGAGGCGCCACAAGACAAGACGCACCCGCACGTAAGGCCCTGGCCCATGCTACTCCTGCTCCCCCTAAAACTAGTAACCTCGGGGCGGGGGGCGGGGCGGCAGCGCCCAGGCCAGCGGGCCAAAGATCTTAGCACTGGGCCTGAAACCTAACCAGAGGTACCAGCTACCCCAGGAGACACCGGGGTCCTCCTCCCAACCCCAGAACCTCCTGGCAGAAGGAGGTCCGGAGGGTCCCGGGATCCCGGCCAGGGTCAGGGATCGGGAGCTGTGCCAGCTTCAGAAGGAGGGTGCCGGGGACACGCTAGGGCCGCCCACCTTCAGCCCCGCACTCACCCGACGCGAAGCACCGCACCACAGGGCCACGCAGCAGCTGGCGGCGGCCGAGGGGCAGAAGAGCTCGCAGGGCGGCCATGGCGCTAGCGGACGGCTCGCCCCGCCCCGGAGCCACCCTCTCCTCTAGCCACTCAGGGAGCGCCCCGCCCCTAAGGTCGGAGTCGTGAGAGCAGGCGATCTCGCGAGAGCAGCGCGGTGGGGCGTGCTCTGTTCTCATCCTGCCCATCGCCCCCCCTGCGAAAACTGGACTTCATTGCAGGCGTCCTCGAACTACGGCCGGCGGGAAACCTGCAGCCCGCCTAGGACGTTTACCGGGCCCGCCGGGTGTTTTTGCCGCCGCTGTCTGTCCTGCTTAGCAGCCGACTAGTCCCAAGGCCCGCAGTCCGGCCTTCCAACAGTCTGAGGAATAGTGAACTGACCCCCTTTTAAAAAAGTTTGAGGGCTCGGCGCCTGTAGTTCAAGTGGCTAACGCGCCAGCCACATACCCACATACACCTAAGGTGGCGGGTTCGGATCCAGCCCGGGCCCGCCAAACAACAATGATGGCTGCAACAACAACAACAAAAAAAATAGCCAGGCGTTGTGGCGGGCGCCTGTAGTCCCAGCTACTTGGGAGGCGGAGAGTCGCTTGAGCCCAGGAGTTGGAGGTTGCTGTGGGCTGTGATGCCATGGCACTCTACCCAGGGGGACAGCTTGAGGCTCTGTCTCAAAAAAAAAAAGTTTGAGGACCCCTTAGACTGGAGGACAGGGGCCCTGGAGGATCCCAGGAGGGAAAGGGCCCGCTCCCTTCGCCGACCCCTCCCCTTCGTACATCCCCAGCTCCCTGAGCCCCCAGCCCAGCACCCCACGATCCTCTCTCGCCTGACCACAGACCGCAGCCTGTCTTGGGGGGAACTGCGGGACTCCCACGCAGTTGCGGTCCCACCACCCTAAGGTTGGCCTTGGCCAGATGCTCCTGCAGACCTTGTGTGGCACTGCACAGCTACTGAGAGTCGCGTTAGCGACCTTTTCATTTTCATAAAAGCATTTTATGACTTAAACGTTAAAATTTAATGAAATTTTGATTCATTTAAATTATTTTCATTTATGACATTGAAACATTTCGAAACATAGTATCAGGTCTCCTTTTGTATTCTTGACCAAACGCTAGGGTGGAGATGGGATGAAACATCACAAACTGTTATTTTCAAGAAAATAATTCAGTTCAAACCAGAACCACTTACCAAAACACCAAACTGAAAGTAAAGAGGAGACATTTTCTTCTTTTTTGAGACAGAGTCTCACTTTGCTGACCTTGGTAGAGGTCAACAGCTCACAGCAATCTTCAACTCTTGGGTTTAAGCGATTCTCTTGCTTCAGCCTCCCAAGTAGCTGGGACTACAGGCGCCCGCGACAACGCCCAGCTATTTTTGTTGTGGTGGTAGTTGTCATTGTTGTTTTATCAGGCCTAGGCTGGTTCGACCCAACCAGCCCCAGTGTATGTGGCCGGCCCTAATCACTGAGCTACGGGCACCGAGCTGATATTTTCTTTCTTTCTTTCCTTTCTTTCCATAGAGTCTCACTTTGTCATGCTTGGTAGAGTGCTATGCTGTCACAGCTCACAGCAACCTCAAACTCTTAGGCTTAAGTGATTATCTTTCATCAGCCTCCTGAGTAGCTGGGACCTCAGGTAATCACCATAAGGCCCAGCTATTTTTTGGTTGTAGTTGTCCTTGTTTGTCAGGCCTTGTTTGTCAGGCCCAGGCTGGATTGAACCTGCCAGCTCCAGGGCATGTGGCTGGCGCCCCACCTGCTGAACTACAGGGGCTGAGCCCAATATAGTGTTGGTCTTATGTTAATACATGGTAAGTGCTCAATCAATTATAGCTGTTATTATTACTATTATAATTTCTTTTCTTTTCTTTTTTTTTTTGAGACAGAGTCCCACTATGTTGCCCTTAGTAGAGTGCTGTGGCATCACAGCTCACAGCAACCTCAAACTCTTGGGCTTAAGCAATTCTTTTGCCTCAGCCTCTCACGTAGCTGGGACTACAGACACCCACCACAATGCCCAGCTATTTTCTGTTACAGTTGTCATTGTTTTTTAGCTGGCCTGGGCAGGGTTTCAAACTGCCAACTTTGGCTTGGTGCCTGTGGCTCAAGCGGCTAAGGCACCAGCCACATACACCTAAGGTGGCAGGTTCGAATCCCCAGCCCGGGCCCACCAAACAACAATGATGGCTG
>NW_003852470.1:212311-213573 GCF_000181295.1 Otolemur garnettii | reverse complement strand
TTGGGCTTAAGTGATTCTCTTGCCTCAGCCTCCCAAGTAGCTGGGACTACAGGCACCTGCCACAATGCCCAGCCATTTTTTTGTTGTTGCAGTTGTCATTGTTGTTTTAGCAGACCTGGGCTGGGTTTGAACCTTCCAGCCCTGGTGTATGTGGCCAGCGTCCTTACCCACTGAGCTACAGGCGCTGCCCATAATTTCTTTTTTTAAAGAGGAGACATTTTCACGTAAAGAGAAACAGATCACCAATAAACTTTTACTAAAAGAACTTTGGTATTAGTGTGGGTTAAAAACAGGCCTCAAATGAAATGGCTCAAACACTAGGTGTGCTGAGCGGCTCATACCTGTAATCGCAGCACTCTGGGAGACTGAGGCAAGAGAACTGCTTGAGCTCAGGAGTTCCAGACCAGCCTGAGCAAGAGTGAGACCCAGTCTCTACTAAAAATAGAAAAACTAGCTGGAAACTAGCCAGTTGTTGTGTGGGGTGCCTTGCAGTCCCAGCTACTTGGGAGGCTGAGGCAAGATGATTGCTTGAGCCCAAGAGTTTGAGATTGCTGTGAACTATGACACCACCGTACTCAACCCCAGAGTGATTGAGTGAGACTCTGTCTTAAAAAAAAAAAGGGCCGTACACAGTGGCTCACGCCTGTAATCCTAGCACTTTGGGAGGCTGAGGTGGGTGTATTGATTGAGCTCACAGGTTCGAGACCAGCCTGAGCCAGCATGAGACCTCATCTCTAAAAATAGTTGGGTATTTTGGCCAGCGCCTGTAGTCCCAGTGACTTGGGAGGCTAAGGCAAGAGGATTGCTTGAGCCCAAGAGTTTGAGGTTGCTGTGAGCTCTGTCTCAAAAAAGGAGAAGAAGGAGAAGGGGAAGGGGAAGAAAGAGAAGAAGGGGAAGAAGGAGAAGAAGGTGAAGAAGAAGCTCCAACACAAAAGTGTTCTCTAACAACCCAGGGGTAGTGTTGAGGTCTGTGAATTACTGTCCTCAGTAAAGCTGCAAAAGAAAATATTAGAGTTTATCAAAATTAAACCTATTATGTTTGAAAGGGGACTATTGAGATAGTGAAAAAACATTCACAGAATGAGAGAATATTTTTGGTTTTTTAAAATTATTTTTATTAAATCATAACTGTGTACATTGATGTGTTTATGGGGTTCAGGGTACTGCGTCGATATACAATGTGAAATGCTTACATTGAACTAAGTAACACATCCATCACAATTATACTCATTTCTTAATAGTTTTGAAATATACCATTGTAT
>NW_003852470.1:205577-209245 GCF_000181295.1 Otolemur garnettii | reverse complement strand
GAATCATATGGTCTTTGTTTTTTATTTTATTGATGTGATGTATTATATTTATAGATTTGCATATGTTGAACCAACCCTGTAACCCTGTAATAAAACCAACTTGATCATGGTGTATATTTTTTTTGATGTGTTGTTGAATTCTGTTTGCTAAGATCTTATTGAATATTTTTGCATCAATATTCACTAATGATATTGGTCCATAATTTCCTTTCTTTGTTGGATCCTTTCTTGGTTTGGGTATCAGGGTGTTATTTCCTTCACAGAATGTCTTGGGAAGCTTTCCTTCTTTTTCTATGCCTTGGAAAACACTGTATAATATAGGTACTAGTTCCTCTTGAAAGGTCTGATAGAATTCGGATGTGAAGCCATCTGGTCCTGGACTTTTATTTTGTGGGAGATTTTGTATTGTTGATGTGCTATTTCAGTCATTGATATAGATCTATTTAAGGTTTCTAATTCTTTCTGGTTGAGTCTAGGAAGGTGACATGCTTCCAGGTATTGGTCCATTTTATATTTCTGGGAATAGAGATTTTTGTAGTAATCACTGAGGATTTTTTGAATTTCTGAAGTGTCTGTTGTTATTTTTCCTTTATTGTTTCTGATAGATGATATTAAAGATTTTACTTTTCTATTTTGGTTAGGTTGGTCAAAGGTTTATCAATTTTGTTAATTTTTTCAGAAAACCAACTTTTTTGTTTCATTGATCTTCTGAATGATCCTTTTGTCTTTAATTTCATTTAATTCTGCCCTAATTCTGGTTATTTCTTTTCTTCTGCTGGGTTTGGGGTTGGAGTGTTCTTCCTTTTCCAGTTGCCTGAGATGATCCATTAAGTTGTTGGCTTCCTCTCTTTTTGTTTTCTTGATGAAGGCTTCCAATGCTATAAATTTCCCTCTTAGGACTGCCTTTGCAGTATCCCACAGGTTTTGATAATTTGTGTCTTCATTTTCATTTAGTTCCAAATATTTGGTGATTTCCTTCTTAATCTCGTCTTTGACCCAGCTATCAGTCAGCCTAAGCTTATTTAGCTTCCATGACTTTGATTGAGTATGGAGATCCCCATTGCTGTTGAGTTCAACTTTTATTCCATGGTGGTTCGAGAAGATACAACAAATAATTTCTATACTTTTAAATTTGCTGAGGTTAGACTTGTGTCTTAGGATATGGTCTATTTTGGAGGATGACCTGTGGGCTGATGAGAAGAATGTATATTCAGTTTTATTTGGGTGAAATGTTCTGTAGAGGTCTGTAAAGTCCATTTGTTCTAGGGTCAGGTTTAAGTCTAATATTACTTTGTTTAGTTTCTTCTTGGAGGATCTATCCAAAATTGTCAAAGGGGTGTTAAAATCTCCAAATATTATAGTGCTGGATGATATCAAGTTGTTTATATTCATTAGGGTCTGCTTTATGAAATGAGGAGCATTCTGGTAGGGTGCATAAATGTTCATTATCAAAATCTCTTCATGTTGAGTGTTTCCCTTGACAAATATGTAGTGACCTTCCTTATCTTTCTTTATCTTTGTTGGTTTAAAGCCAATTGTATCTGCTACTAAAATTGCAACCCCTGCTTTTTTTCTGGTTTCCATTTGCCTGTCCATCCCTTCAGCCTGAGTCTATTTTTATTCTTTAAGGTAAGGCAAGATTTTTGTATACAACAGATATCTGGTCTGAGTTTATGTATCCAGTCAGCCAGCCTGTGCCTCTTTAGAGGATAATTTAAACCATTCACATTAGTTGAGAGAATTGATAAGCCTGGTTGTGTTTTGGGTGTCATGATTTTTGGATGTCCAGTGGACATTTTTAATCCTATCACCACTGTGGAAGTTGGGTTTTGTTCAAAAATTTGTAGGTGAGTTTACTTTGGAGGTAGAGCATTGTGCTGGTCATTGTGGAGGATGGGTCTGAGAATATCCTGGATACCTGGTTTAGTTATGGCAAATTTCTGCAACATGTCTGTGTCAGTAAAGTATTTGATTTCTCCATTACAAATGAAACTCAGTTTAGCTGGATACAGGATCCTGGGCTGGAAGTTGTTTTGTTTTAGGAGATTGAAGGTGACCATCTTCTTCTGGCTTGAAATGTTTTGGCTGAGAGATCTGCAGTCATTCTGATAGTTCTCCCTTTGTAGGCAATGCTTTTCTTATGTCTGGCTGCTTACAGAATTTTCTTCATCTTAACTTTGGCAAAGTTAATCACAATGTATCTAGGGGATGCTTTATTTGGGTTGAGTTTTGCTGGGATTCTGAAACTGCCTGCTATCTGAAGTTCTGTGTCTCTTGCAATTCTTGGGAAATTCTCCTCCAAAATCTCTTGGAGTGGAGCATCTGTACCTTTAGAACCATTCTCTTCTCCTTTTGGAATTCCTATGAGATGAATATTTGATCTTTTGGAGTGATCCCACAACTCTCTCAGGGAGTGATCAGTTTTTGCTCTCCATTTTTTCTGCCTCTTTGAGTGTTTGGGGTTCAAAAGTTTTGTCTTCAGTTTCTAAGATCCTTCCTTCTACCTGGTCAACTCTATTACTGAGATTCTACTGTATTTTGGAGCTCCTCAACTAACTTTTTCGTTTCCTTGAGCTCTGCTATCTCTTTTTTCATTATGTCCATATCTTTGGTGACTTGGGCTTTGAATTCATTAATTTCTTGAGACAACTTTAGAACTACTATTTGGAATTTAATTTATATATTTTCCTCCATTCTATTTATCTTTTTTGCAATCCATATTCTGAATTCAATTTCTGACATTGCTGCCATTTGTCTATGCATAGCATCTTCAGTTGTATCTCCTTTGTCATTTCTTGGAGGGGGTGATTTGCTCTGGTTATTCATGTTGCCAGAGTTCTTCTGTTGGGTCCACACCATGTTTATTTTCCATCATTTGGTTATTAGAACTGGGTAGGGTGAGATTGAATTGGGGTTCGCAGGTAGTAGAGATAGCCCCTTATCAAAGCACTAGGCTTTGTAATTGTGGCTTATCTTTTACAACCTTACAATGGCCTCTTTCACAGTTTTGGCTGGAGACTCTGAGGATCTACTTGGTGAGACAGCGCAAGCTAGCTCTGTTTTGATATCAGCCAACCTCTACCCTATCCCCAAAACCACAGTATTGGGTTTAAATCTTTTTTTTTTTTATTGAGATTTTTCTTTTAATATGCCATGAGATTTTTTTTTATTGAGATTTTTCTTTTAATATGCCATGAGATTTTTTTTTTTAATTGAGATTTTTCTTTTAATATGGGGTTTAAATCTTGACTATGAAGAGATACAAACAGCTGCGGTGCCCAGCCCCCACCCTTCAGTTCTTTTCCGCTGTAGAACTTTGAAGGTCAACCTCAGAATGTCCCCAAGTGGACAGCCCCAGACATGGGTTCCAATTAAATTGTCTCAGGCAGTGCAAACCCTGCTCAACAGAGAGGGATTCAAGGGTCTCCAACAGCACAATTGGAGCCAGGGATCCACACTCCTGCCCACCAGACTCAGTCCACACTTCTCTGCTCCTGCTCCACGCCCCTGCTCACTGGTCTCACTCCACACCCAGGTAGCCTCTGCTTGCCAGACCAGTTGGAGTCAGGGGACTATGCCCCTGCCTACCAGTCTCAGTCCACTGCCTGGCAAGCCTGTGTTTGCAGGCTCTGTTGGAGCCAGGGAACCAGGCCCTGCCCTCCAGTCTC
>NW_003852470.1:197556-205279 GCF_000181295.1 Otolemur garnettii | reverse complement strand
CAGTCTGCACCCAATTAGCCTCTGCTTGCCAGACCAGTTGGAGTCAGGGGACCATGCCACTGCCTGCCAGTCTCAGTCCACTGCCTGGCAAGCCTCTGTTCACAGGCTTTTTTAGAGTCAGGGCACCACACCCTGCCCCACAGGTCTCAGCCCTCACCTGGTATGCCTCTGCTCACCAGCCCTTCTGGAGACGGGATCATGCCCTAGCCATCAGGTCTTGGTCCACATCCAGCAAGCCACTGCTCGAGGTTTCTGTTGGCATCTGGGGACCATGCCCTTGCTCTCAGGTATCAGTCCATGCCTAGCAAGCCTCTGTTTGCAGGCCTAGCAGGGGCTGGGGACCAGCCCCCTCTGCTGAACTCAGTCACATGGGGCAACCACTTTCCCCTTGTGGGTGCCATCGGAGCCAGGAGTTCTGCACCCTGTCCTGCCAGACATAACCCAAACTGAGGGTCAACACCATCACTGGCCAGGTATAGTCATAACCAGGGGACTGCTCCTCCTCCCATCAAGTGTCCCTTTCTTCTTACACCCTCTTTCTTCCCCATTAGTCACAGATTCTGTCCTGATGGCTGGTAGTCCACACTATGCCCAGATCTCTCAAGACTGACTAAACACTGTGCTCTGCAGGGGGCAGAACTTCAGACCACCATGAGAATGGGAAAGGGTGGTCTGGAAGTTTGGACTTGTGGGGGGAAAAGATATGCTCAATTTTATGCCTGGCAGGGTGGTGTCTAGGTTCATAAGTGGGACCTCCCTGGAGAAAGAGACCTGGAGTTTAGTGGCTCTGTCCAGCAAGGTAAAATGAGAGGTCTTTTTGTTCCTTGATTGTTTGCAGATAGCCTACGGCAGGCCCCTGCTTGGGGGAGGGGTCTCCCATCCTCTAGTTGATAGGCTTTGTACCTGTAATTTGTTTTCTTGAATGCTCTTCCTTGGAGTTACAGCTTGCTGAACTTCTATCTTGGCTCAGCTCCCCATCTTTGGCTTCATAGAGACCGATTCTGTCCAGTTTTGATTCCTCTGCTCAGGAGCCTCTGTAGAGGGTTGCTATCAGTTGTTGGCCATCTTCAAATCTATTCATATTTTTGCAAGTCATATAGTTGATAAAGGTCTTGTATAGACTCATACAACTCAATAACAAAAGGTAACCCTGTTTAAAAATGGGCAAAGAATTGAACATTTTCTCAGCATAAGCACACAAATGTCTGTTTATTGCATGAAAAGATTCTCAATGTCATTAGGGAAATGCAAATCAAAACCTCTTATAATGGCTGTAATAAAAAAAAGACAGTGATAAGAGTTGGGAGGGGAGGCTCCATGACCATAGTTCAGTGATCAGTGCAGCCACATACACCAGAGCTGGTGGATCTGAACCCAGTCTGGGCCTGATAAAACAACAGTGACAACTACAACAACAACAAAAATAGCCAGGCATTGTGGTGGGTGCCTATAGTCCCAGCTACTTGGGGAAGCTGAAGCAAGAGAATCACTTAAGCCCAAGAGTTGGAGGTTGCTGTGAGCTGTGACACCATGGCACTCCACCCAGGGTGACATAGTGAGACTCTGTCTCAAAAAAAAAAAAAAAAAAAAAAGGAATTGGGGTTGGGGGGGATGTAGTGTGCCAGTCTTGCATACTGCTGGCAGGAATGTATGATAGTGCAGCTGCTTTGTAAAACAGAATGGCATTTCCTCAAAAAGCTTAAATGGCAACTTTATTCCTAGGTGTATACCAAGAGAAATGAAAACATTCATCTTCACAAAAACTTGTAGGTGAATGTTCATAGCAGCATTATTCTTAACAGCCCCAAACTGGATAAAAACTCAATGTCCATCAACTCATGAATGGAAAAATAACATGTATATCTGAACAGTTGATACACTAGGTGTGTCACAGTGTGCATGGGAACACAACTCAGGCATGAAAAGGAGAAGCACTGACACACACTGCAAGGTGGGTGAATCTTTTTTTTTTTTTTTAGACAGAGCCTCAAGCTGTCCCCCTGGGTAGAGTGCCACGGCTTCACTGCTCACAGCAAGCTCCAACTCCTGGGTCAAGCAAGTCTCCTGCCTCAGCCTCCCCAGTAGCTGGGACCACAGGCGCCCACCACAACACCTGGCTATTTTTTGGTTGCAGCCATTATTGTTGTTTGGCGGGCCCAGGCTGGGGATTCGAACCCGCCACCTTGGGTGTATGTGGCTGGTGCGTTAGCCACTTGAGCCACAGGCGCCGAGCCAGGTGGGTGAATCTTAAGACCATCATGCTTAGTGAGAGAAGCCAGTCACAAAGGCCACATGTTGAACAGCTGCATTTGTCCCAGATATCCAGAACAGGCAAACCTATGGAGATAGTATATGAGTAGTTGCCAAGGCAGGGGAATGGGGCTGCTTTTCTGGATGATAGAAGTGTTCTAAACTTGACTGCACATGTAACTACAATGGAACCACTGAATTGTACGCTTTATGTAGGTGAAGTGTATGGCAGGTGAGTTCTGTATCAATATAGCTATTCTTAAAAAATGAGCAAACCTCATTTGTATAAGCAACATAGGCAGTGTCACCAAGTATCTGCCACTGCAAGCACCATAGGAGACCTTACCAAGGCCCTTGAGAATCAGGATAAATACATGACTTTGTTTTAGTCAGACCCTTGGTGTGTTCCAGGTGGTGGTCTCAGGCATGGTGGGATAGCTCAGGACTGGCCATGGGCCCTTGTGCTTTTTTTTAGAGCAGGTTAGGGTGTCAGTGGGGTTTCTGACAACCAGACTCATCGTGCTGTCTGCTGTCCGGGGAAGTGGGCTCAAGTTAGGGAGTAGGCATGCCCATAAGAGACCTCGAGGGGGAGCAGCCACAGATGTGGAGTGTGGGATCCCAGAGGGTATTTAATCTGCCATGTGTGGACAGACACCAGGCACTGGGCATGCTGGGGCTGCATCAGCTGGTGACCACCAGGAACCCAGCCTGCCTTGAAGGGAACCTCTGAAGGTGGAGCCTCCAGAGCCAGTGGCTTTGCTTCAGGAAGCAGATGCTGGGTGGAGGGCAATAAAGTCACCCTCCAAGGCAGAGTAGTCAGTCCACTCATGCAAAACAGGTGACCAAGGGCTAGGCTGCTGCACCCCACACACCCCGCACATTGTGTCACTTGGCTTGAGAGGGCTGGCCCCTTCCTTGTTAGTGTGGGATGTTAGACTGAGTCAGCCTTAGTGTGTGTGGATTGGCGACCAGGGATGTTTCTGTAAGAAGCATGTCTTTGTAGGTGGCAGGGGACACTACTGACCTGGGACCAGCCTCTGGGTTCCCCTCCGTTTGCCAGGCTTCTCGGGATCTTAGGCTGCTTTTGTGAGGGGTGGAGGGGGAGTCCCTGGCTGGCACCTGCTGGCTCTGGGTGCCCCCTCGTTTGACAAGAAGAAGCTCGCAGGCTTCTGAGCCCAGCCGCAGGGCACGTGGCGCTCACTCTCTGCTCCAACTGTATCCAAACCCTTCTGCATCCTTCTAGAATTTCCAGTAAACTCATAAGGGTAAGGGGAGAGGAGTGAAGGGTGAGTCTCCCCGGACATCTTTCCTCGAAGTAGGGTATGCGCGCCACCAATCGTGGGAATGGATCAAAGGAAAGACAGTCGTGGCTCAGGAGAGCAACACCTGTGGGAAAGGGATGCCCCAGACTGCAGCCTGACTAGAGTGTGGTTCCCGCGGAAGGACAGAGGGCCATAGACCCTCAGGGCCCAAAGGGCCGCCAGAGGCATGCTGCTGTCCGAGCCATACACCCTTCCAACAGAGGGCGAGGCTTCCCAGACCCTGGGGACTGCGATCCACACAAAACGAACACACTTCTGGGAATTCTCCAGAAATGCAGGCGACCTCTTCAGAAACGAATAGGCCCTAGACATCTACGTAATGTGGAGGAGGAGGGGAGAGACGTTCTGTTCCTCCCTTTGCCCTTTGTTTCCCTTAAACTTTGCGCTGTGTGTCCGGTCCCGTGGCTTCGCAGACACGTAACTACGCACTTTCCTGCAGAGGGAACAGTGTAGCGTCCCGGAGGCTCTCAGAGACCCCCTTTGAACCGTTAAGCTCTCCCAGGTCCCACCCTGACCCCATCGCTCCTCCAGATGCCCCGCACCCCGGCCCCCAGCGGCGGGGCCCCAAGGTGAAGCGCTCGCCCATCAGAACCAGGAAGTTGAGGCTGGGCGACGCGCCTTCTCGTAGCCACTCTCATAGCTCCTTTGGAAGAGACACCATATACCTAGTTGGTGGGACACCGGCCAGCACCGACTTGCACTGGGCCCCGGGCCGGCACCGGACAAGCTCCACTGCCTACACTTGTCCTCCTGGCTGGCTCGCGGGTCAGCCCAGCCCAGAGGGGAGTGCGTCAGCCGTAGAGGGTCACGCGAGGGCCCTGCGCCTCCGGCGTCCCTGTCCACCTCCGGCCCCACCCCGTCTCCGGCCCCGCCGCGCCCCTCACGCCCCTCTGCGCAGCCCCGACCCGCCCGGCGCCGGGTCCGCGTCCCTGGCTCCGCCTCCCGCTCCGCCTCTTGCCTCCTCCCGGAGTTCCGGACCTTTGAGCCGCTGAGACGTGCTGGGCTACCAGGCGGCGAGATGGAGTCGAGGAGCGGCGACGTGAAGGCTGCGGGCGGCCCGCGGGTGCTGGTGGTGGGGGGCGGCATTGCGGGGCTGGCCGCAGCGCAGAGGCTCTGTGGACGCCTGGCCTTCCCGCACCTGCGGGTCCTAGAAGCCACTGCCCTTGCCGGGGGCCGCATCCGCTCGGATAGCAGCTTCGGTAACCGCCCTTCCCGACCCCGCCGGAACCCAACCGGCTCTGCGGGCGCCCGGGTTAACCGCCCGAAAGCCCCGCCCCGGAACGCGTTCTCCCAGAGTTAGTCCCGACGGCGCCTGCGGGGAAAGTAACCCGTGCGGCTGCCGGGTTCTGTCTCCGCAGGTTGCCTGCTCGGCCTGGGCCCTTCCTCAGGGACCCTTTTCCCCAGAGCACGTGCAGGCCAGCAGTCCCCTTTCCTCAAGCTGCCCTTACACCGGGTGGGACAGGGCCCTGCCCTTGGAGAGCATGAGGCCCTGGAGCTGTCCTTCATGGCCCAGTCTGGATGTCGCCCAGAAGGGCCAGGGGACCCTTGGGGGGACCTCAGGTGGCATCTCTGTCCCCAGGTGTCGTGGTTGAGTTAGGTGCACACTGGATCCATGGCCCTTCCCCGGACAACCCAGTGTTCCGGCTGGCTGCCGAGTATGGGCTGTTGGGGGAGAAGGCGCTGTCGGAGGAGAACCAGCAGGTGGACACTGGGGGTCACCTGGACCTACCCTCTGTGTGCTACACCAGCTCCGGGACCAATGTGAGCCCTCAGCTGGTGGCGGAGATGGCGAGTCTGTACTACAATCTCATAGACCAGACGCGAGAGTTCGTGCAGGCAGCCAAGCCCCCGGTGCCCAGCGTCGGGGAGTACCTCAAGGAGGAGATACGCCAACACATGGCCGACTGGACAGAGGACACGGACACCAGGAGGCTCAAACTGGCTGTCCTGAAAACCTTCTTCAACCTGGAATGCTGCGTTAGTGGCACTCACAGCATGGACCTGGTTGCCTTGAAGCCCTTTGGGGAGTACAACGTGCTGCCAGGGCTGGACTGCACCTTTCCTGGGTACGAGGTCCTGTGCCTGCTGCCCACGCCTCCCTCCACAGGCCAGGGTTCCACAGGCCAGGGCTCAGCGGCGGGCTATCCAGTGCTTGCTTGGGCTCTGAGAGGCAGAGGAGGTGTGAATGGGACAGGCCATCTTCCTGTTCTCGGAAGTTGGTTTTACTCTTTAAACAAAAAAGGTTATTTTTAAGAGAGCCATTGAAAGAAAGAAAGAGGTATCATATTACTTTCTCCTGCATTTACTGAGCCCTCCTATGTGCTGAGTGCTAAGTGGGGGCTTCCACTGCAGAAGGGCCAGATAGGCCTCCTCCCATTGACAGGGAGGATCCCTGGTGTGGTCAGCTCCAAAGCTCCTGCCCAGGGGTGGGCATTTGTGACTCAGGAAATGCACAGCCCAGAACCCTGGGTGGGAAGGAGGGAGCCTCTATTCTGGCAGATTACCTGGGAGCTGGGCTGATCATTAGCTCTCCTAATCCTGTCATTAGCCTGAAAGACAGGTGTTAACATTCCTGCGGTAAGTGGAAAACCGCAGGGGTGGAACAGGGCCTGTCCCTCTGGGACCGGATATGGGTGGGAGCTTGGGAGGCTTATTCCCATCAGTCTTACTCTTGCAGGACTGTCCTGTAAACATCAACACCTCCTGTCTCTCCTAGGGGCTACCAAGGGCTCACAAACTGCATGGCAGCCTCCTTGCCAGAGGATGTGGTGGTTTTCAACAAGCCTGTGAAGACTATTCACTGGGATGGGGCCTTCCAGGATGCAGCGTTTCCTGGGGAAACCTTCCCTGTGCTGGTGGAGTGTGAGGATGGAGACTCTTTCCCAGTGCATCATGTTATTGTCACCGTGCCCTTAGGTAGGGCCAACTGTTCTGGTGGGATTTTCAGTCCAAATTTCCATCCCAAGTCCATTGGCCTCTGACCTGGCCCTGGCTTACCCTGCCTCAGTTGGCTCTGGGACATTGGCTTGGCTACTGAGCTCACTTTTTCTTTTTTTAAGACAGAGCCTCAAGCTGTCCCCCTGGGTAGAGTGCCGTAGCATCACAGCTCACAGCAACCTCCAACTCCTGGGCTCAAGCGAGTCTCCTGCCTCCGCCTCCCAAGTAGCTCGGACCACAGGCGTCCACCACAATGCCTGGCTCTTTTTTGGTTGCAGCCATCATTGTTGTTTGGTGGGCTGGGCTACATTCGAACCCGCCACCTTAGGTGTATGTGGCTGGCGCCTTAGCCACTTGAGCCACAGGAGCCAAGCCTTAGCTCACTTTTTCATTCTAACAATTTTTGGAGGTGGAAGGAATTCACCTCCTGTGTGTGTTTTGTAGCACTTGTATACTTTGGAATTAAGGGTTTTACAGAAAGAGAAGATGGAAATAAAGGGTGTCTTGGTCATTGAAAGGAATTAGAAAGGTTGGGATAGCCTCAGATTAACAAAGCTATGCTTCTTTGGAGCAGGAAGGGGTGCGAAGAACCTGGTCTCAAGGTCAGGCTGTGGTGGTCTGCGGGGGCAGCTGGAAATCTTTAATTCTATATCTGGTGCTCTGGACATAAGTCCGAGTAGGTTATTTGGAGATGGTCGAACACAAAGTCCCTAGGGTGACTACAGTTGATGAGACACGCGTGTCATGTGGGGCAGGCTGCCCTTGCCTCTGCTCCAGTCACCTAATTCCTCACACAGCCTCAGGCTGAGAAAGTGTCACTTTAACTGCCCAAGTTCACACAGCAGGAGCCCAGGGCTGACAGGAGTATGTATGACAAAGTCCCCCCACCCAGCGTGGCTGCAAGACCCTGAGGTTGCTCGTGCATTTAAAAATGCTTGTGTGAGGCTTGGCGCCTGTAGCTTAGTGGCCAGGGTGCCGGCCACATACACTGTAGCTGGCTGGTTCGAACCTAGCCCAGGCCTGCCAAATAATAATGACAACTACAACCAAAAAATAGCCCAGCATTGTGGCGGACCCCTGTAATCCCAGATGCTTGGGAGGCTGAGGCAAGAGAATTGCTTAAGCCCAAGATTTTGAGGTTGCTGTGAGCTATGATGCCATGGCACTCTACTAAGGGCAACATAGTGAGACTGTCTCTTTTTTTTTTTTTTTTT
>NW_003852470.1:190234-197259 GCF_000181295.1 Otolemur garnettii | reverse complement strand
AAAAAAAAACTTGTGTGAACACAACTGCAAGGTACCCCATCAGTATGGGAAGTGGTGGATCTGCAATCTGAACAGTGGCTGCCATGGCCACTGTGTGCTGGGGTGTAGGTGTCCTGGCTTCACTGCCTGTTGACAACCTTGCCTGGTGTGCTCTTGGGACTCCTCTTTTTCTTACTGTTTTGCACGTATTTCAGAGATCAGCTTGTTACTTCACATGCTGCAAACCCTTTATCCCATGGTGTGACTGTGTTGTTTTTCATCTTGTCTGCCTTTGGCTAAATCTTTTTTTTTGCCTTGCATATTAATTTTTATGTAGGTTCTGGATAAAGCCTGTATATTTAACTGCAACTCTAAATAGATTCCCGAGCAGTGTGGTTTGCAGGGGCTGAGGGTCAGGGGCTCAGGAAAAGCTGTCACTGCAGGGCAGTCTGTGTAGGGTGGTGACTAGTGGGGACACTGGACCTTTTTTGTCCCTCCAGTTCAGTTTTTATTTCCCCAGACTGAGCCCTGACAGCCAGAGCCACGCTTGACTCTGCATCCCTGGAGATGGTGTGCTCAGAAACCTCTCTTTGACTCCTCTGAGTGGGATCAGGGTGGGCCCCTGTTGGTGGGCGATTGTTGCTAAAGAGCTTTCTGTGGTGTGAGCTGAGTCCAATTGTGAATTCCAGGTTTCCTTAAGGAGCATCTGGACACCTTCTTTGACCCACCCCTGCCCACCGAGAAGTCAGAAGCGATCAGGAAACTAGGCTTTGGGACCAACAATAAAATCTTTCTGGAGTTTGAGGAGCCCTTCTGGGAGCCAGGCTGTGAGATGATCCAGGTGGTGTGGGAGGACACATCACCCCTGGAGGAAATTGCCCCCCCACTGAAGAATGCCTGGTTCAAGAAGCTCATTGGCTTTCTGGTCCTGCCTTCCTCTGAGTATGTGCACTCCCCGAGTGGCCCTGAGGGCACCTTGGGCTGGCCCTGGAGGGTATACGGCTAGGGACCCCACCAGCCCCCCAAGGCTCTGGCTGTACACAGTTAGTGCTCAGAGTATATCTGTGCACAGGTGGGCACACTCAGTCTTCAGTCCGTGAGAATGTGTCTCCTAGAGTTCTATAGGAAGCTGAGACTCAGAGATCCAGAAGAAATCTGAAACATGGGGAGACAGTTCTTATATAGGAGGAAATAACTGAACAAAGCCTTCCTCTAAGCAGTGGAATCGCAGACTCAGACCTAAAGGGCTAACTTCTGTGACCCTACCTCACCTGTAAAGTAGCACATGTGGACATAGGTGCTGACACAGAAAATAATACTATGGGTGTAACGTAGGGTGGAAGGACTAATTTTTTTCAGCAGCATTAAAACACAAGTTAACACACTGTGGCCAGATGGCAGATATAATTCTACATTTCCACTCAGCCACAGTGAGAGCGGGGACCAAGCTCTCAGCCTGAAAGACTCAGGACAGGCTGAGCACAGGACACACCTGAGATGGCTCCTTTCTGCTTCCCTTGAGAGCAAGAGGCTGTGGCTTCAGAGCAGTGTCCAGCCTGGGAGGGAGGGAAGCCACCTGTGTCATCTGCACTGAAGAGGAAATATTTCGTTGTTTGTGCTTGGCCACCTGCACCTAGCCTATGATCTGTTACTAGGATGTGGGGGGACAACAGCCCTTTTGCGCCCTGGAGCACCTGGGTGGGATGCTGTCTGTGTCAGGGCAGGGACTTTAAGACTTGGTTGTCTGACATCCCTTTTATGTGCCTAAAGGTGATCAAGGGTCTCAGGCTTTGTCTATATGGGTTATGTGCATTTACCATGCAAGAAATTAAAAGTGAGAAATTACTTATTATTTGAGATGATAGTAAACTCACTCCATGGTGGAACAAATAACGTTTTTAAAATGAAAATTATATTTTCTCTAAATTTAATGAGGGGGCAGCAGAGTTTTGTCCTTCCTGCAGATCTCTTTAGAAGATGTCTGGGTCCTCAGGGCTGCCTCTGCACTGGTTCTTTTATTTCAGTTGAAATGTATGAAGATAGTCTGTATCTGCACAGATATGTAGTTGGAAGAGGGAGTAATATTTAAATAGTTTTTTAGCTGATTATCCATACTCTTTGGTACTACACCAAAACTCAAGAACTGGTTGTTTCCTAAAGGCTGGCTGGGGTGGAATCTGAGAGCATAGAGGTGAATTTTTTTGTGCTCTGTTGCACTGAAATTCATTTGTCTGTCTTGCTTTTTTTTTTTTTTTTTTTTTTTTTTGAGACAGTCTCTCACTATGTCGTCCTTGGTAGAGCGCTGTGGTGTCAGAGCTCATGGCAACCTCAAAATCTTGAGCTTAAGTGATTCTTTTACCTCAGCTTCTTCAAGTAGCTGGGACTACAGGCACCCACCACAATGCCTGGCTATTTTTGTTGTTGTTATTGTAGTTGTCACTGTTGTTTGGCAGGCCTGAGCTGGGTTCGAACCTGCCAGCTCTGGTGTATGTGGCTGGTGCCATAGCTGCTGAGCTACAGGTGCTGAGCCTGTCTTGCATTTTTTTTTTTTGAGACAGAGTTTCAAGCTGTTGCCCTGGCAAGAATGCCGTGGCATCATAGCTCACAGCAACCTCCAACTCTTGGGCTTAAGCGATCCTCAAGCCTCAGTTCTTTCTATGTTTAGTAGAAACGGGGTCTTCCTTTTGCTCAGGCTGGTCTTGAACTGGTGAGCTCAGGCAGTCCACCCACCTTGGCTTCCCAGAGGGTTGTTTTGCATTTTGAATGGATCTTTTTTCTCTTGTCACCCAGGCTAGAGTGCAGTGGCATCAGCTTAGCGCACAACAACCTCCAACTCCTAAATTTAAGTTTCCTGAGTAGTTGGGACTGCAGGTGCCAGCCGCAATGCCCATCTAATTTTTTACTTTTTAATAGAGATAGGGTCTTGCTCTTGCTCAGGCTGGTCTTGAACTGAGTACAAGGGATCCTCCTGCCCCAGTCTACTAGAGTGCTAGGATTATAGGTGTGAGCCACTGTGCCCAGTTACTTTTTTTTTTTGAGACAGAGTCTTAAGATGTTGCCCTGGGTAGAGTGCTGTGACATCACAGCTCACAGCAATCTCAAACTTTTGGGCTTAAGAGATTCTTTTGCCTCAGCCTTCTAAGTAGCTGGGACTATAGGCGCCTGCCACCTCTGGCATATGGGGCCAGTGCCCTACTCCTTTGAGCCACAAGCACCGCCCCCTGGCTTTTTTTTTTGGTTGTTGTTATTTATTATTTTTGTTATAGTTGTCATTGTTGTTTTAGCTGGCCTGGGCTGGATTTAAACCCACCAGCCTTAGCGCCCTAACCATTGAGCTATGGATGCTGCCAGTGTGCCCAGCCACTTTGATGATTTTGGTCATTCAGAAAATACTGGTTCATATAGTCTTCCACATTTCACTGTGTTATCAGTGATCTTGGAAATATCTCTCAGTGTTGGGAAGCTTTTAATCTGCTAATGGCAGGTACAAGTTTTCTAAAATTATCATTTTTGCTTGAGAGCTTAAATTTTATCACTTATTAAATACTATTAGTTGTTATCCTATGACAGATACACTTCACTCATTTTTGAGAAAATGCTTGCCACATACCTCAGCTCGTATCTTCTGTATTTGTTTGTGAGAGAATTAGCTGGCCCTGCCGGACACTCGTACCCCCCATGGTGTGTCCTATGTGGTGGTCACATACCACGTGTGGCAGACAGGCTCTATACCTTCTTCCATTGCTTCACACAGATTATTAAAAGCACACGTACTCAAGGGCCAGCATTTAAGAAAATTAGTAACTTTTACTGCTTCTTCAAGGACATACTTGGGTGGAATTCGTGTCTGTGGCTAGTGTGGTTTATCTCACTACATTCTGTCAAGGGATAGTTTACCTTCCTTTGCTCTTTCATGGGTGAAAATATCAACTTAGTGGAGAAAGCAAATGCTGTCTGAGTGTTAGGAAAATGGTTCTGACCTCCAGAGTTCCTGACAGGTTTTGGGACACCCCAGTCTGCCACCCCCCACTCTGAGAACTGCCCCTGGGGCTGCCCTATGCATGTGTTGTTGGGGCTTTCAGCATAGCTGCTGGGTCCCTGTGAGAGCCAGGCAGAGAACTGGGTGGATGGAGCTTGTCTCAACGGTCTTTCTCTCTACCAGGTCTGTCCATGTTCTCTGTGCGTTCATTGCTGGGCTGGAGTCGGAGTTTATGGAGACTCTGTCAGATGAAGAAGTGCTTCTTTCTCTAACCCAGGTGCTCCAGAAAGCGACAGGTACTCAGCATGTGGAGAGCTACTGCTCTCTCTCCTTGTTGGCTGATCTCTGAATGAGAACTAAACTTTTCAGGACAGAGCTAAGTTGGGCTCTGTATGTCTCTAGGGATGATCCTTCCTCATAATACTGGATTTTGTAACAGTTCTCTGAGCTAAAATGACTTTGCAAACACTTTCTACTTCTTTTTTGTAAAATCTGCCACCAAAATAAATGCAGTTGTCCTTAACCAGATTTTACAGAGGAAGAAGCTGAGGCTTAGAGGAAGTACTGGTGGGTAGTAGAGAACAGGCCACCAGTGTGGGTGTTGGTGCTTTTTTGAGTTCTGGCAGCATCTTTCATTTTAAACTGCTCCCCTTTGAAATGAGAGATGGTTGCAGACCTGTGGGTGGGAGTTCTGGCTGATGTGCTGCGTCTCTGTGGCTCAGGAAACCCGAGGCTCCCTGCACCCAAGAGCATGCTGAGGTCTCGCTGGCACAGTGCTCCATACACCAGGGGCTCTTACAGCTATGTGGCTGTGGGCAGCACTGGGGATGACCTGGACTTGCTGGCTCAGCCCCTGCCTGCGGATAGTACCCACACCCAGGTATTTATGGCATCATGCTGGGTGGGAGCTGCACCTGTTGTAGGGGCCTGGGCGAGTGACAGGAAGGCTGGGGCCCCAGACTAGAAGCTATTTTCTTTTTGAAACTAAGAATTGTTAAATGCATTATTTTTGTCAACATTACACATACACGTAGCTTAAAGTGTCAGAGTACCACAGTGCTGGCTTAGATGATGCAATGAAACAGGCAGCTATTCTCCCCTTCCTGGACTCTGGGCCCTGCTGATTATGATCTCTGAGTTTACTATGTGTCTAAAGACACATTTATACTTTCAGTTTTAAAAACATTTTATTATGTAAAATGACAAATGTATACAGTGTTGGTAGAGCCTTGGGCACCACCACAGACCCCAGAGAGGTCCCAGCCAGGTTCCCACTGTGTTCTCATCATCACTGAGTGATATCATTTCACTGCAGGTATTATGGTATGTATCTTTAAAAGATAAGGACACCCTTTTAAAAATATATAACTCAAAAACAACGACAACAAAATAGCCAGGTGTGGTGGGCACCTGTAGTCCCAGCTACCGGGGAGGCTGAGGCAAGAGAACTGCTTAAGCCCAAGGGTTGGAGGTTGCTGTGAGCTGTGACACCACACCACTCTACTGAGGGTGACTCTGTCTCAAAAAAAAAAAAAAGAAGAAACTATAATTTATTCTCCTACTTAAATAGAGAGAATGTAATTAGTATTACCCACTACCCACAAGTATCAAGGCTCCTGTGTCTGTGGTCTCTTTAGTCTGCCTGTTGGGAAATATTCCTTTTTGAACTTGGGGTTCAGGCTTTGTGGACTGGCTGCTCACACTACTGCACTGTTCCTCTGCCCTCCCCAACTGGGCTCAATGGCTAGTGAGGTTGCTGCCAGTGTTCACAAGCCCAGCTCTCAGGGTGCAGCAGCTTTGTTCCTGCCCGTTTTTAAGTTTGTGTGTGTGAGTCAGTGTGTGAGTGAATATGTGCTTCTCTGCCCAGACTCTGGGGTCTAAGGCTAATCCCTCTCCTAACTGTGCTTCTTCTTTGCAGCTGCAGATTCTGTTTGCTGGGGAAGCCACACATCGGTCATTTTACTCCACAACCCACGGGGCTCTGCTGTCTGGCTGGAGGGAGGCTGACCGCCTCACGGGTCTGTGGGACCAGCACATGGGCCAGCCCAGGCCCAGGCTCTAGCCCAGGAAGCCAGGGCCCTCCCTTCCTCTGACAGTTATCAGTCTGGGTTGAGATTTGGGATTAATGACAGTCCTTCGCTTTGTGAAGTGGGTCACCTGTTCATTTCCTGCGCCTGTCACTGGTCTGACCTAGAGCGAGATGGGGATGCTGCTGCTAAGGGTCACACCTCACTCATAAAGTGGGTAGGAGTTGCCCATGTCCAGAGTTGTCCTTTGTGCCTCTGGCTACAGCATCTGTTGCTGTTGCCTTCATCTTGCCCAGGCTCAGGTCAGTGCTGGGCCTTGTGTCTCGGAGCCCCTACTGCATGGCTCCTCTCCCTGTGTATTCTCTGGCCTCTGGGCACTATGGGTGCCCCTTGTCCCTGGTGCCTCAGTGTACCCCCTGAGGGGTCATCACAGCTGCCCAGCATGGCTGGCAAACCTTCCTGCTAATGGACAGATGCTGCGTTCACTACACACTGTACTGGGGAGATGGTGTGCAGAAAGGGCACCCCATCCTGACCTGGGCTGGAGATTTTCTGGAGAAAGGGAATAGATAGTAAGGTCTGAAGAGTAGGAAAGAGCAGGGGTCAGCACAGCAGATAGGCATGGGAGTGTATAGGGCACTGCACACTGTTGGGGTACTGAGCAGTGTTGGGGTGTGCCAGTGTCAGTCCCCCTCCTCTTGTCACTGCACCCTCCCAGCAGTCCAGGGAATGGCCAGCTGGGTGAAGAGAGGACAGACCATAGACTTACAGTCAGTAACTGCCCAGTGACACCAAGGCCAGACAGGTGGCTGGTGTGTCTACAGCAGTGTTTTTCAACCTTTTTTTTTTTTTATCTCATGGCACACTTGAACCTGTAGTTAAACTTCTGTAGCACACTTAAATTATGTTGATCAAAAAAAAAAAATGGCTCATGCTATAATCCTAGCACTGTGGGAGGTTGAGATGGGTGCATTGCCTGAGTTCACAGGTTTGAGACCAGCCTGAGCAAGAGCAAGACCTCATTTCTACTTTTTTTTTTT
>NW_003852470.1:187437-188860 GCF_000181295.1 Otolemur garnettii | reverse complement strand
ATGGTTGTTTGGCGGGTCCGGGCTGGGGATTCGAACCCATCACCTTAGGTGTACGTGGCTGGCGCCTTAGCCGGTTGAGCTATAGGCGCCGAGCCGAAGGGCAAAGGTCTTTATCGTTGACTTTTAGGGTTTCATCAATTCTGTGTGTGGAGGGACAAAGACAGGCAGATCTGGCTGCCTCTGGGTGGGGAGCCAGGGTTAGGAGTGACGCAACCACAGGTGGCATCTTCCTGCTGAGCAACTGTGCACGTTGGCATTTTGGAAGATCGTGTCAGAAGCTACTCCGGGGCCAGACACGTGCGGACCGATGTTGCCATCCTGAACTGCAGGTGGTTTGGTAGCGGCGGGGACGTTGCGACCTCTTTGCAGAGCTGCAGTCGGTATTTCGAAGGGTTTATTTGTTAGCATTAAAACCTGAAGTCCTTGAAAAGAAAATGAAGATACTACAAAGTAAGCCTGGAATGTTTAGACGTTTAAAACCACGTTGTGAAAAGGGACCAAAACATCAACAAGGGACTGCTAAATCTTGTCACGCTTATACACGCTATAATGCTTAAAGTCGAACTAGCATTTTAAAAATTTACTGAATGTCAACAGATATAAGGATTACAAGGTTTCTATTAGAAACCCTGCGAAAGCTCCGTCCGGGCCAGCTAAGAGGTGCATTCCCGACTGACCGGAGGCGGCGTTCTGCGCACGCGCGGGCTGTGCGGCGGAACTTCTGAGCTTCGGAACCCCTGAGCACCGTAACCCCCGGCGCTGGGCCGGAGAAGCGGTCCGCTGGGGAGCGTTTCCGGGGATGATGGTGTCGGCGCCATGAGGCTGACACCACGCGTGCTGTGTAGCGCCTCCCGCGCCGCCTGGCGGGAGAGCTTTCCCCTGAGTGGGCGTGACGTGGCTCGCTGGTTCCCGGGCCACATGGCCAAGGGTGAGGTCTTGCGGGGTCCTACCCGCAACCGCGGTGCCTCTCTTAGTCCGTCTGCTCCGGACTCTGGGCCGCCGCCGCTCGTCCTCCTCCCCCCCCACCCCCCAGAACCCTGCCCCCGGAATCTCTTAACCACCCTCCCCGGACCCCTGGAAAACTTCTCGATTCTTCCTCCCTGAACCTTTACCCCTGTTCCCCAGAATCCATGCCCCAGCTGGCCGAGGCCCGGCGCCCCTTTCCACCCTTGCGAGTCTGCCACTGCCCGAGGATCGGCCCCTGACCTCGGGCCCACCGCACACTGACCCATGGGCTGGGCTTATTTCAATTCTTAGCAAGTTCCTCTCTGCCATTTTAGTCCCCTGAAGCCTCGGTTTCCCCATGTTTTTGAAAAGGCACACTTTTCTTTTCTTTTCTTTTTTTTTGAGACAGAGCCTCAAGCTGTCCCCCTGGGTAGAGTGCCATGGCATCACAGCTCACAGCAACCTCCAACTCCTGGGC
>NW_003852470.1:181631-187109 GCF_000181295.1 Otolemur garnettii | reverse complement strand
ACCACAGGCGCCCGCCACAACGCCCGGCCATTTTTTGGTTGCAGCCGTCATTGTTGTTTTGGCGGGTCCGGGCTGGGGACTCGAACCCGCCACCCCAGGTGTACGTGGCTGACGCCTTAGCCGGTTGAGCCACAGGCGCCGAGCCAGGCACACTTTTCTTAATGTTATTTTGAGGATTAAACGAAATAGCGGGTATGAAGGCATTAAGAAGAACCGGGCTGCTAACGCAGTGCTATAAAACATCTTGATCCCCCACCCTCCCTTCCCCGTCTAAAAGTCTTTGGTAATTTCTAACTGTTAAAATTTGGACCCAAGAATACAACTAGGATGTGTCCAGCCCTTCGGAGTGTTGTTAGGGCCACTCCTTGTTGCTCCTGCCCCTTGGAGAGCCCCCATTGTGTCCACTGGCTTTCAAGGGGCAGGAGGCACTCTGGGGTTGGGGCCCCTGGGATGGTAAGAGGAGGAATGATGTGATGTCTGAGGGTGCAGATGGACTGCGGGTGTCCTTGCTGCTGAGAGGCAACACCAGGGGGACACTGTTGTGTGTCATTCCTGGCTGGGCTGCTAGTTCAGTGCTGTGTTAATGTGCCAGTATTGTAGTCCCTATGGGGCTGCAAGCACCAGCACTGTTTTGTTGTATAGCCCAGGCCAAGACCCATACTAGTTAAATAGTTCACTCAGAGTCACCCAAGCCTCAGGCGGTGGGGACAGAACCTGGCACTGACTCGCTGCCACCCCTCTGGCAGGGCTGTGTGCTTCTCTGTCTCCCATGCTGCCACTGGCATGGGACTTGGAGGGGTGCTCAGCAGGTGGCTGTCCTTGTGTAGTCTTTTTAGGTTGTTTGAGGTGGGGTGTCATTCTGGATTGTCCAGCTTAAATCTGCTGCTCTTGGAAGGGTATGAGTCTCCTTGTTTAGCCGTCCTTATGTTTTCCAGGGCTGAAGAAGATGCAGAACAGTCTGAAGCGTGTAGACTGTGTTGTTGAGGTCCATGATGCCCGAATATCCTTCACAGTGGGAGGTGGCCCCTCTTCCTCAGGAGCAGGGAGCTTGCTTTGCCACCTGGTGTCCATCCACTTCCCCTTTCTGGCCCCTGCCCTCATCTGACCTGCTTCTCACAGTAGCCATTGTCCTCATCTCTTTCTTTGGTTTTCATCTCACTACACGGTGGGATTACCTGGGGAGGCTTTTAGAAATAGCAGTTGCTGGGCCCCTTTCTGGAGCAGTCACATCTGTGCTGTGGGGCTGCATTGATATGTCCCATTGCTTGTCTTGGCCTGAGCCTAAGCTCAGCCAATACTTCCAGCACAGTCCAGCGGTAGAATTCTCTAGATGGGACCTGAAACCTCAGTTTAAATGTTCTCACTAACTAGGCTTTTCTCTTGTGCTTGAGGAATGAATTGGTGAGATGTGATTTGTTTATTGATAAGTATAATTCTCAGACCTTGTTTTTGTTGTATTTGAGCTATATTTAGATTCTCTCTCTTTTTTTTTTTTTTTTTGAGACAGAGCCTCAAGCTGTCCCCCTGGGTAGAGTGCCGTGGCATTACAGCTCACAGCAACCTCCAACTCCTGGGCTCAAGCGAGTCTCCTGCCTCCACCTCCCAGGTAACTGGGACCACAGGCGCCCGCCACAACGCCCGGCTATTTTTTGGTTGCAGCCGTCATTGTTGTTTGGCGGGTCCAGGCTGGGGATTCGAACCCGCCACCTTAGGTGTACGTGGCTGGTGCCTTAGCCAGTTGAGCTATAGGCGCCGAGCCTAGATTCTCTTTATATAATAGAAGTGTTGGCTTTAGAGTTGTTAACACCTGCCTCGTTCACCCCAGAAGTGTGTGAGGAGGTTAAACCAGCCCTAAACCCTAGGGAGATCCAGTTTCACTGTAGCTTCTACTGCTGGAATTCACTGGGAATTAATGGAGAATGAGAGACTGTTTTTAGTGTTTTAAAAGAGAGACTTTTTAAGGGTTGTTTGCAATAAAGGATAGGATTTCTTTGCTTTGGCTGTAAATACATTAATTCTTGCAATATCTTATACTGGCCGAAAGTGTTTTCTGACAATTTTGTTGTTTACTTATTAAAAGATAATGGTGCTGATAGGTATTATTTACTGTGATGAGAGGACATTCTTTCTGCAGTCTCTGGTTTACCTTGTCTGATGTGGCAGGCAGCTAGAACTTGGGTGGTGGCCTTTAACACGCAAGGAGAGGAGTCTCTAGGCTTGTTCTGAGTGAGCACAGGGTTGGTTGGCCTGTGAGGGAAGAGTGATTTCCAGCAAGACCCTCTATGGGTGTGGGACCAGCAGTTTACTGGGGCTGGTGAAAGGCCTTGGAAACTTCAAAGCTGGGCTTGATAGGCAAGATGAAGCCCAGAGAAGGGAGGAGGGCTCATAGGATAAAGATAAACTCCCTCTTCCTGCCTATGTTAGTGTGACATGAAATGAGGCTCCACAGCGAGTCCCAGGGGTGCCTGGTTGAGGGGAATGAGGTAGAATTTTCAAGGAGGGTCTCTGGGAGAACAGACTTGCCCACTTTCAGGTGCAGCTGCTAGGCCCAGATGGCAGAAACCCCTCGTGTCCTTGGCAGTCACCGAAGATGGCAGTGGTGGCTTGAGACGTTTTAGTTAGGACTTCATGGGAGGCACTTTTGGTGTTGCTCTGTAGCCAAGACTGGAATGCAGTGATGCTGTTATAGCTGTTATAGCTCACTGTAGTCTCCCAAAACTTCTGAGCTCAGCGTCCTAAGTAGCTGGGACTATAGGCTCATACTACCATGCCCAGTTGATTTTTTCTTTTTGTGTAAAGGTGGGGTCTTGCTATGTTGCCCAGGCTGATCTCAAATTCTTGGCCTTCAGCTATCCTCCGGCCTCAGCCTGAGCCACCTCGTTGGTAAAGCTTTGAAGGAGTTTTGCCTTAATTTTGCTACATCCCACTTTCAGGACGCAACCCTCTGTTTCAGGAAACCCTTGGGATTAAGCCTCACCTGCTGGTCCTCAACAAAATGGACTTGGCGGATCTTACAGAGAAGCAGGTAAGATGGCAGTGTGGGTGTTCCTAGGTTGCTTGTATCTGGCAGAGGTGGCTTGACTCTCAGTGTCTGTACCCAGGCAGGCTTTGCCTTGCCTTTTTCTGACGCGGTTTCTCAATGTGGTATGTTTCCCTGTCACACTTAATGCAACATCCAAATGCTTGAGGTCTTTATACCTCCTGAGGACAGTGGTCAGTGCTGCTGGAGCCCCAATAACCTTTCCTTGGCTATGGAGCTTCTCTTCTCTGTCCCACATGGTGGCCCCATAGGGCTATGAGCAGCTCACATGTGGCTCCTGACATTTGTGACTTTTACATTTTACTCAATTTTAATTACTTTAAGTTTTAGCAGCTGTGTGAGGCTGGTCTGTTCCTGAGGTCTTCTGTGACGGCTGCAGTGCCACAGGTGTTCAGTTCTGAATGCACAGTCTGAGATCCAGAAGCTGGAAGGCTGGAGGGGGCAGGGCGAGCTCCTGAGTTTCTAAAAGCTGAGCACAATCAGACACAGGTGACCCAGGCAAGGCATCTGGAGGAAAAAGAAGCATGAAGATTGTGGAAATGTCATGTTTTAAGTGCCCATCTCTGTTTTCCTTTCTCTGTTGTAAAACCCTTCAAAGAGTAGATATCAGAATCTTTTGAGTACAAGCTAGTTTTTTGAAGTTGTTAATGGTACAGAATTTTTCTTTTTGTTGCAGCAGCAATAAAACCTTTAAGGTTTCTCAGTTGACTTGCTACATCAAGGTTCTTCAACCACAACCAGAAGAATATTGCAGGTTTCCAGAGTGTTATTGAGAATCCTGCAGAAGATGGTTCCCAAGTGATGGCCACCTGCTGTGCGTGCTTGCAGCTAGGTCTCTTAGAGCCCTGCTCACTTAGAACCCTGTGCTGTGCAGTGCCATACAGTGCCTCTGAGGGCAGAATGGCAGTTTCCACTGCATTTGATGCTTTGGTTCTTTCTCATCACAGATGTGTTTAGTTACTTCTGTTAGTTGAGACTTTATTGGTGTTTACTTCTGCCCTTAGAATGCTAGTGTCTGTAGATTAGTGGGTGACCATCTAGCACAGAGTCGCAGCACTGTCTCACCTGGTTGGGAGGTAAGTGCAATGTCAGGTGCTTCTACAGCGTCAGGAAGGGAGCAGCAGAATACTAGGCAGCTCCATCACCTGCCTCCTCAGGAGGGGCGTCCAGGCGAGTCTCTGCTTGGAGTGTGGCTTCCTGAGTGTGTACTGCTTCGTCTGGTGAGCAGTTAAAGCTAACTGAATGAAGGACTGATTTTGTTTTTCATTTAAGCATCGATTATATTTTTAGGTCAGTAGCTGATCAAACAATACAGCACTGATTTTTTAAATATGATACAGCTTTACACTGATTTCACTGAATGGTTACTTACTTTCTTTCTTTTTTTTTTTTTTTGAGACAGAGTCTCACTTTGTTGCCCTCAATGGAAAGCTGTGGAGTCATAGCTCACAGCAACCTCAAATGCTTGGGGTTGATTCTTTTGCCTCAGCCTCCCAAGTGCTAGGATTACAGGTGTGATCCCAGCTATTTTTTTAGAGACAGGGTCTTGCTCTTGCTCAGGCTATCTCCTTTGGCCTTCCATTGTGCTAGATTACAGGCATGAGCTGCTGCGCTAGGCCCTTGATTTATTTCAGTGTTTAAGTTGGCAAATTTATGTTAACCTTTGTTTACTTTTGGGCATCTAAAGTATTATATATACTGTATTTCCTCAGTTTGGGTTCAGATATTAGTTTAAACTTGAGTTCATTTTGTGAAAGGCAGTCAAAATACACGAGAGTAATGAGGTTTCTCAGTGAGGACCTGACCCATGTGGTATCAGTGCTGGGAGTAGCTGTAGAGCAGCCTGGCTCATCCTCACTGTGTACATAGCAGTGCCGATGTCCAGGGGCAGGCTGTGTCTGCTGCACCCTGACCCCTGGCAGGGCCTGGAGTGCAGGCCAGGGATAGTACTGTCCCTGCCCTGTGGACCCTCCCTTCCTCTGGCACCTCTCATTGCCGGGGCTCACCACTACCTGTGCCCACGTCTGCCTCGTTCCCAGTTTGCATGGCCAGGTGTACAGCCTGCAGTGGCTCTCAGCATCTGAATACTCCTGGCAGAGCCAAGCCTTCAATCTCAGACCCTGAAACAAGACTGTGTCATGCCACCCATGTTTTCACTCAATATTTAAAATGGAAATGTCTCTTTCAGAAAATTATGCAGCACTTAGAAGGACAAGGCCTAAAAAACGTCATTTTCACTAACTGTGTAAAGGATGAAAACATCAAGCAGGTAGGCTGTTTTTATTTATGCTTGAGTTTTTGCTTCAGGATGTTCAGAGGGTAATGTAAACTATTCTACGCTTTAATAAGAAGCAGAGTTTCAGGAATGATCCTAGGTGTTGGTGTCCAGCTGACTCATGGGTGTCTGGGAGTCTCCTGGGGGTAACAGTAGGGTTGGT
>NW_003852470.1:175670-181472 GCF_000181295.1 Otolemur garnettii | reverse complement strand
AACGCCCGGCTATTTTTTTGGTTGCAGCCATCATTGTTGTTTGGCGGGGCCGGGCTGGGGATTCGAACCCGCCACCTTAGGTGTACGTGGCTGGCGTCTTAGCCGGTTGAGCTATAGGCGCCGAGCCAGGTTGGTCAATTTTTAAAGACCACAACATTAGGCTGAAAACATATTGTGGGTTTTAAGTGGTAAGAGTCTTTTGGAGAGTCTGGTAATGTATTTTTCCCAGTTGTGTTTGGCAGAATTTCATGGTTTGATGTGGGTCTTTGTTGGGTGGTAGTTACAGTTATGGCTGTTCTTGGAGCTACTGGGGCAGGGGGGCTGCCCTGCTTGTCAGTAGGGAGTGGGGGGCAGGCCCAGGTGACCCTTGGTCCCAGGACTCAATCTGATAACTGTGTTCTGGACAAAGCTCAAGTTCCCTAATGCTGGGCATTTGAGTGTGGTAGAAAATAAGGAAGAAGCCAGATTTCCCTGTGAAATACTGAGAAGCCTGAATGTGAGGTCTTTGTCCTGGTAACTGAAGAATGGGAGGGGAGGTTAGCACCCATGATCTGGAACCCTGAGGTGGTAGGAGGACTGGACAGAGCATCATCAGATGTGGGAGTGGCTCCGTGAGCGGCTGGTCTATTGCAGGTCATCCCCATGGTCACTGAGCTGATTGGGAACAGCTGCCGCTACCAGCGAGGAGAGGTGGGTTGATGGATCCCAGAGCAGGGATGTGGGTCGGGCTTGGCTGGGCCGTAGTCCCTCCTGCCTAACCTAACAGATGTGAGGCCTGGCTTTGTCTGTGGTGGGTTGGTAGGGCTGCACTGTGACCTCCCTGCTCCCTGAACTAGCCTGGGCTGAGAGTCCCCTTGCTTGGGCTGGGGTCTGAGTCTTCAGTGTCCTGGCTGGGCCCTGTGACCATCCCTCCCCTCCACAGAACCTGGACTACTGCATCATGGTGATTGGGGTCCCTAACGTGGGCAAGTCCTCCCTTATCAACTCCCTCAGGAGGCAGCACCTCAGGAAAGGTACTGGCACCCTTGGCATGCTGAGGGCATCCTGGTCCTGGTGAGGACACCCTGGGTGTGGTAAGGTGGCTGTGGGCTTGGTGTGGACAACCTGGGTGTGGTGAGGGGGGCTGTGGGCGTGGTCAGGGTGGGCCTGCATCCCCACTCCCCTGCTGCCTTGAGGAAGCACTCACAGTGCCTCAGGGTTGTCTCTCTCCACTGGAACCCCTGGTGGACATGCAGGCCCATGTGGGGTGGATGGTGGGACAGAGGCAATTGGTTATAATTTTACATTTCCCTTCCTTTAAAATCTTGCCTTCGAGGATGGCTTTTCTTTTCTTTTTTTTTTTTTTGAGACAGTCTCAAGCTGTCTCCCTGGGTAGAGTGCTGTGGGGTCACAGCTCACAGCAGCCTCAAACTCTTTGGGCTTAAGTGATTCTCTTGCCTCAGCCTCCCAAGTAGCTGGGACTACAGGTGCCTGCCACAATGCCTGGCTATTTTTTGGTTATAATTGTCGTTGTTCTGCAGGCCCGGGCTGGATTCGAACCCACCAGCTCCAGTGTATGTGGCTGGCGCCCTCGCTGCTTGAGCTACAGGCACCGAGCTGAGGATAACTTTTCTAAATTGGATGATTTTGTTTTTTCATTTATTTAAATGTCTGCGATCCAGAGAATTCAAAATGTTATAAAATAGATGAAGTTCAACCATCTGGTGGAAGGGGTGACCTCCTGATGAGCAGGTCTGATGGGGTCTGTCCCCCAGGGGACCTCAAGCAGCTGTGTTGTCATTGCCTGTGGACACAACTCTCCTCAGCCCAGGCTCACTCTCAGACTTGGGTCAAACAGATGCCCTCCAGGTCCACTTGCTCTGCCCTATGTTCTATTTTTCCTTCTGCGTTTTAAAGTTTAGTTTAAGTCTATATTGGCTTTGTTTTTCATATTTAGTGTAGCATTTATTTTAAAAATCCTCTCATAGTATATAAATCTATTTTTTTTTTTTTTTTAGACAGGAGCCTCAAGCTGTCCCCCTGGGGACAGTGCTGTGGCATCACAGCTCACAGCAATCTCCAACTCCTGGGCTCAAGCGAGTCTCCTGCCTCAGCCTCCTGAGGAGCTGGGACCACAGGTGCCCGCCACAATGCCTGGCTATTTTTTGGTTTTAGCTGTCATTGTTATTTGGTGGGCCTGGGCTGGATTCGAACCTGCCACCTTGGGTGTATGTGGCTGGTGCCTTAGCCACTTGAGCCACAGGCGCCAAGCCCACAGTAGAACTTCTGAGAGTTGACCGTTCAAGGGGCTGTAACAAACAGGTCAGCACTTGGAGGTGGGCATGCTGCATGACTGTTCATGAAAACTGGGTCAACTTAAGGGAGGTGGTCAGTATAGGGAGGTGGTCAGCTGTGGGGGGGGGTTCCACTGTGTGTTGAATCATTCATTATTTTACAAAGACAGTATTTTTGGTGCTAATTGGAGTCTAGTTATAGTCACTTATAAAATTTTTTGTTTAAGGGAATCATTTTTTTATCAGTAGCATTAAGTGCATTTATACTGTTGTACCACCAGTACACTGTTTTTTCAAACTTTTTCGTGACACCAAAGTGTAAGTCTGCAAACATAAACAAACTAGGCCAATGGTGCAGGCCTGTAGTCCCACCACTTTGGGAGGCTGAGGCAGGAGGATCACCTGAGTCCAGGAGTTTGAGGCTGTAGTGAGCTGTGATCATCTCACTGTAGTCCAACAGGCAACAGAGCCAGATTGTGTCTCTAAACAAAACAACGCCTTCCCCAGCCCCCTGCACCCCTGTTCCACTTTTTTTTGCTGACTTTGATGATGCTTGACAACCTCATATAAGTGGAGTCACAGTGTTTGTCCTTCTGTAGCCTGTGCCAGAGTTTCCTTTTTAAGGCTGAAAATATTCTATCCTGTACATAGGCCCCATTTTATCGTCCATTCTTCTGTCTAGGGACACTCACGTTCATTACTTGGAGTTGGTTTGATAGTGGTTGAGCTACCTATCCTGGGCACATTCCCTGAGCTGGTCCCAGAGCATCTGTGGCATATGGAGCCCAGGTGGGCCCCTGGGCAGGAGCTGGCATCATAGACTGCCTGTGTGGGTAGGGCCATGGGGCAGGCTGGCCTCCGGGGCAGGGCCAAGTCCTGGAGGGAGGAGCACCTCTGGTCTGGCCAGCACAGCCTGAGAGGTCAGTCCTGGTCCATCTGTTGGAGCCTCTATAGCTGGAATGTGCCCTGTTGAAACCTGGTCTGGGGCTGAATGTGGAATGAGTTTTAGCCTTGGGAAGGCTGGTTTTCACTTTGGATTGCCAAGTGTGTTAGTCACATATGAGCGTCCATTGCTCGTTCCGTAGCTTGTGTGTGGTTTTTTTTTTTTTTTTTTTTTGAGACAGAGCCTCAAGCTGTCCCCCTGGGTAGAGTGCCGTGGCATTACAGCTCACAGCAACCTCCAACTCCTGGGCTCAAGCGAGTCTCCTGCCTCAGCCTCCCAAGTTGCTGGGCCCACAGGTGCCCGCCACAACGCCCGGCTATTTTTTGGTTGCAGCCGTCATTGTTGTTTGGCGGGTCCCGGCTGGGGATTCGAATCCGCCACCTTAGGTGTACATGGCTGGCGCCTTAGCCGGTTGAGCTATAGGTGCCGAGCCAGCTTGTGTGTTTAATGTACTCCTGACAGCCCCCTTTTTATTCTACAGGAAAAGCTACCAGGGTGGGCGGTGAGCCTGGGATCACCAGAGCTGTGATGTCCAGAATTCAGGTGGGGTCCTTGGGAAGGTCAGGCCCAGAACTCAGAGCTGCGCAGACATCCATGGGTGGTGTTTGCTGAGCTCAAAGCATGGCTGCCGGCCTCTGTCCAACCTTCCTTTCACTCACGGGGCATCCCCACTCAGTGCTCATCATTAGTCAGGCCCTGCCCAAGTCCTTGGGTTAATCTTCCTGGACAGGCACTCTGGTTGTCTGCTTTTCCAGATAAGCAGAGGCTGCCTGGGGCCAGCAGTGGGCAGAGCTGAGTGGAGCCCACCCTTCACTACTCCCTTTTGTTCTCTTTGGGAGGAGAAGACATGAGCTGTTGGGATCTGGTGTTTTTGTTTATTTCCAATATTAGGGATATACATGCTATGGGGAACCTTAGAGTGAGAGTGATACCACTGTGCTGGGAGTCCCAGGGCCTTGGTCCTGTGGTGAGAGGCTGCCTGGGACTGCTAGTGCCCTCTGTGCCTGGACAGGTCTGTGAACGGCCACTCATGTTCCTCTTGGACACTCCTGGTGTGCTGTCTCCTCGGATTGAAAGCGTGGAGACAGGCCTGAAGCTGGCCCTGTGTGGTAAGTGCCCTCTGCCCCTCTACCAGGGTTCCACCTGCTGCCTTTGACATGGGACCTGGATGGGGCAGAATTGTTATTGCCTTTGGCCTGGTTGCTGCCAGACACTTCCCAAAGGTCAGTGTGAAAGCTATTGTAGCTCACAGCTGCTGTGTGCTGGTCACTGTTCTGACCCTGCCCATGGAGTAGGGGCCTTCACTCTTTACCGTGTGACTGACAGTGGCAATGAGGACAGATCACAAAGTCATATGCCCGAGACAGGTGCCAGGTGGGAGGAGGGGCCCCAGATGTGGCAGCTTACATTTTCTGGGGAATCTTCTTTTCTTCCTGTGTGGCCTTTCCTCAGGAGCAAAGTTATCTTTGGGCTGAGGCCAGGGGTGTGCACAGATAGCAGGGCTGTCTCCAGGCGCTCACCTCTGCGGCCTTTCCAGGGACAGTGTTGGACCACCTGGTTGGGGAGGAGACCATGGCCGACTACCTGCTTTACACACTCAACAGGCACCAGCTCTTTGCGTGAGTGGCAGTGGGGCCCGGAACCCTCTCTCTTTCAACCTAGACATGTGAAATTTCTTAAAAAAACATGATAAAGGTGTTATAGACAGCTATCTGCACATTATTTAAAATTTGATGTTTGGACTAATTCACAAGTCAAGAAAGTGAATGTTTCTCTCACCCCAAAGTTGCCTGTGCTCCTGTAATTACTCCTTCCTGCCTCCCCTGCAGCCAGGCAGCACCCATTCCTCCCACTGCAGGTGGGTCTGCATTTTCTGAGTTTCGTGTTAGTGCTTCATACAGGAGTGTGCTCCCTGCTTTCACTCCTGTAAGTGTCTGGAGATGTGAGCATGTTGTGATGCATTTCTGCAGTTCCTCCTTTTCACTGCTGAGGGGAGATTCACGCACAGACCTGCCCCAGCTTGTCCGTCCACCTGCTGATGGATGTTTGTGGTTTTCAGCTATTACAAATAAAGCTGCAATGAGCACCTACTTGCAGGTCCTAGAATGCATTTTAATTTCTTGTGAGTGGAGTGGCCAGTCTTACAGTGGGCACTTATTTGACTTTTTATGAAAGTGACACACAGTTTTCTGAAGTAGCTGCACTATTTTACATGCCCACTAGTGGGAGTGAGTTCCTCTGTTTCTCCACACTCACCAACACTTGGTGTCAGTCTTTCGATTTTATCTATTGTTTTAATTTTAAATTATTGTGGGAACATGATAGTTGTCTGTCTTTATAGGGCACACTGATGTTAGATATAGATGCACAGTGTGAATTAATCATATGCGGGTTATTGGCAGGTCCATCCCCTCAGGCATCTATCATCTCTTTGTGTTAGGCACATTCTAGTTCTTCTCTTTTAATTATTTAAAGTATACCCTGGCTCGAAGCCTATAGCTCAACCGGCTAAGGCGCCAGCCACGTACACCTAAGGTGGCGGGTTCGAATCCCCAGCCCGGACCCGCCAAACAACAATGACGGCTG
>NW_003852470.1:164073-175584 GCF_000181295.1 Otolemur garnettii | reverse complement strand
AGCTGGAGGTTGCTGTGAGCTGTAATGCCACGGCACTCTGCCCAGGGGGACAGCTTGAGGCTCTGTCTCAAAAAAAAAAAAAAAAAAAAAAAATAAAGTATACCCTAAGTTATTGCTGGTTATAGTCGCTTTGCATGCTATCGAATCTAGCTATAGTTTTTTTTTATAGCCAGTCACTCCCACTTATCCTCCCTCCCCACTACTCTTCCCAGCCTTTGGTAACAGTCATTCTACTTTGTCTCCATGAGAGACAAATACGTAGCTCCACTTGTCTGTGAGAACATGTGAGATTGGTATTTCTGTGCTTGGCTCATTTCACTTAGCATAATGTTCTCAGTAGTCTTTCAATTTTAGCCAGTCTGATGGGCATGCATCATTATTTTGCATTTCCCTAGTAATGGACAATGTAGAGCATCTGTTCATATACTTATTTGCCATCCATACATCTTCTCTGGGGAATGTTCTAATCTTTTCCCTTTAAAAAAAAAAATAGAGAGAGGAAAAGGTTTCACTCTGTTGCTCAGGGTGGAGTATAGTAGTGTAATCACAGCTCACTAAAACCTTGAACTCCTAGGCTCAAGTGATCTTCCTGCCTTGGCCTCTGGAGTAGCTGGGACTACAGGTGCCACCACATTTGGCTAATTTGTTTATTTATTTATTTTTGTGGAGATGCTATGTTGGCTAGGCTGGTCTAGAACTCCCGGCCTGAAGTGATCTTCCCACCTTGGCCTCCCAGAGTGCTGGGATTACAGGTGTGAATCACTTTGCCTGGCTTCTTTTTTTTTTTTCTTTTAAGTGAATTGTTTCTTTTCTTCTTGTTGTGATAGTTCTTTATATTATTCCTAATCAGAGATAGGGATATGTATTTTCTCTGAGTCTATGTCTTGTCTGTTTATTTTCTTAATAGTGTCTTTTGAGGGACAGAATTCTTAATATTCATGAAGTCCAGTTTATCTACTAGATCTTTTATAGTGCTTTTGTTGTCATGTCTTTGCCTAAACCAAGGTCACAAGGGTTTCCTCCTTGAAGTTAGATAGTTTTACATTTAGAAATTATCCTTTTAGGTAGGTCTTGGCATGGTGGCTCACACCTGTAATCCTAGCACTCTGGAAGGCCGAAGTGGGTGGATTGCCTGAGCTCATAGGTTTGAGACCAGCCTGAGCCAGCGTGAGACCTTGTCTCTAAAAGTAGACGGGCATTGTGGTGCGTGCCTGTAGTCGCAGCTACTTGTGAGGCTGAGGCAAGAGAATTGCTTAAGCTCAAGAGTTTGAAATTGCTGTGAGCTGTGACACCATGGCACTCTACCAAGGGGGACAAAGTGAGACTCTGTCTAAAAAAAAAAAAAAAACCAAAACAAAAACAAAAAACCAAAGAAAGAAATTGGCTCGATGCCTGTAGCACAGTTGTAGCACCAGCCACATACACTGAGGCTGGTGGGTTCGAGCCCCACCCAGGCCAGCTAAACAAGAATGACAACTGCAAAAGAAAATAGCCAGCGTTGTGGCTGGCACTTGTAGTCTCAGCTACTTGGGAGGCTGAGGCAAGAGAATTGCTTAAGCCCAAGAGTTTGAGGTTGCTATGAACTGTGACACCATGGCACTCTACTGAGGATGACATAGTGAGACTGTCTCAAAAAATTATCCTTTTGATTTTTTTGTGTGTATAGTGCTAGCCATGGATCATTGTTTGGGGATTTTTTTTTAAACACATTGTTCCAGAAAATTTGACTTTTCCTCCACTGAATTGTCTTTGCACCTCTGTTGAAAATCATTTGTGCATATGTGGTTGGGTCTGTTGGTGGACTCTCTCATTCTACTGATCTATTTCACTGGCCTGATAGCTACACCCTTAACATGAGACTTGGAATCAGGCCTGGTGGTCCTCCACTCCACTCTACTTTTTCAAAATTGCTTTGGCCCTTCTAGGTTCTCTGCATTCGCATATGAATTTGCCAACCATTTTGTCAGTTCCTACAAAAATCCCTGCTTTTCTTGGGGCGGGGGCAGAATCCACTGAATTTATAGGTCATTCTGGGAGAGAATTGATAATATTGTAAAATTTGAGTCTGACCCATGAATACAGCATCTCTCTCTTTTTTTTTTTAGGTCTTCATTAGTTTTCCTTATCAGTGTTTTGTAGTTATCAATATAAGGTCTTTTATACTTTATGTAAGATTTATATTTAGCTCTTTCTTTCTTTCTTTATTTTTTGAGGCAGAGTCTTACTTTGTCACCCTTGGTAGAATGCTGTTGTAGCTCCCAGCAACCTCAAACTCTTGGGCTTAAGCGATTCTCTTGCCTTAGCCTGCCAAGCAGCTGGGACTACAGGTGCCTGCCACAACACGAGGCTGTTTTTAGAGATGAGGTCTCATGCTGGCTCAGGCTGGTCTCCATCCTGTGAGCTCAGGCAATTCACCCACCTCGGCCTCCCAGAGTGTTAGCATTACTACCCAGACCCTGCTTTGGGTAGGTGGGGGGAACAGGGTGCCCAGGGACCATAGGGTGGTGCTCTGCAGGGGTGGGCACCTGTCAGCATATGCTGGGCCCCATATGCTGCAGGAAGTGCTGATGGCTGGTTGGATGGTCCTCTCTCCAGCAGTGGAGACCACAGGTGTGCTGCTGCCTGCCCTGCCTCCAGGCCCTGAGCCTGCACAGGGCAGGGTTGGTGCAGCTGCCGATGTGCATAGCCGTTATGTTGCCCATGGCAGACAAGGACTCTGGCCAAGGTCACATAGAATGGAGCTTGGGGACTCTCAGACAGCGACTCCCCCACAGGACCCAGGGCTCTCACCACATTGCCCTGAGGTGACCGTCACTCACAGGGTGCTTGGCTGTCATTTGTGGAGCCAGGTGTGGTCCTTGGGTAGAAGGGGCTGGGCCTTCATTGCTGACTGGGTCCCATGTACAGGTATGTGCAACACTACGGCCTGGGTGGTGCCTGTGATGACATAGAACATGTGCTAAAGAGCGTGGCTGTGAAGCTGCGAAAGACGCAGAAGGTGAAGGTGCTCACAGGCACAGGTGAGTGCAGATATTCACGGGCACCTGGTGGGGCCCCTGCTGCCCCCAGAGAAGTCAAGGAGAGAAACGTGTTATGGCTGTTCTGGGAGTGAGTCTTGGGGCAGGGTAACTATGGAAAGTTCTAGGGGGAAAGGAGCTCATGGCCCAGGCTTCAAGGGGTGAGACTGGCCCTGTCCCTGGGCAGTGTGAGGTGGACAACCATAGGCCTTCCCCATTGGGCCTGTGGAGGTCCCTGTTGGTGGGGCTTGAACTCTGTTTTCTTTCTGAATGTACCAGGTTTCCTGGGCCACCTTGACGCCAGCCTTGGGATCTCTTAGGGTCTGTTCCTCAGGCAGGCAGGGTCTGGGCCTCTCCTACTCCAAAGATCCCTTCCTCATCAGACCCTCCCATCCCCAGGTGATGTGAACATCATTCAGCCCAACTACCCCGCAGCAGCCCGAGACTTCCTCCAGACTTTCCGTAGGGGCCAGCTGGGCCCTGTGATGCTGGACCTTGATGTCTTGCAGGGCCACCCCCCTGCCAAGGCAGACCCTTGAGCTGGTGCTAGAGGTGAGGGCATCAGAGGCGTGCAGCCTCTAGACCTCCTCCAACCTGGATGTTTGAGGCTCAGGACAGCCCGCCCTTTTCTAGAAGCTCCATGCCAGCCATATGACTCAGGCCTTTCCTCCCAAAAGGGGTGCTGCACTCCTAGCCCCAGGTTGGCCTGGCTGGACTGCATCCTGGGCTCCTGTCACATCCCTGAGCAGCCTGCATGTCTGGCCAGCAAGGACATTCCCACTCTGTCTCTTGAGGTTGGTGCTATTTCAGAAGGAGGCGTGGTTGTAGTCTCTAATTGTTAATCTGAATCAGAAGGCTTGTCTTATTTGGTCTCATGCTGGGGCCCACGTGTTGAAGCCTCTCTCACCTGTGGAATGTGGGAAATGGGCAGGTTGGACCAACAACCTGCAGCCCTACAGCAAGGAAGCGCCTTGTTGCCAGCAGAAGATTTATTTCACAACACTGGGGGATGTGCTCACAGACAGGACAAGAGGTTCTGAATAGCAAAACCCAGGACTGGCCTTCCCTCAGTGCCTTGGCCGTCTGGTCCTAGGGGAGCTTGTGCTTGGCATTGTTGCACACAGGCTGGGGGTCTCCTGGTGTGGGCAGTGGAGCCCCTAGGCCTCTGAGCACCTTATAGCAGGAGAGTGGGACTCTGTTTCAGTGGGGTGCAGGGATGGTGTGGGGCCCTTGCTGGCCCTTCTGGATGTGCACCCTGCTCTCAGTAACTGAAATGACCCCCCAGCACCATCTGCTTCCTGCTGAAACCTGACTGCCTGGGCAGGATGTGCTCAGGTTCACAGCTGTGTCAAATGCTAACATGCTGAATAAACTGTTGTTGAAGGGTGTGATGTGTCCGATGTCTAGGACCCATATAGGTTCCCTGCGTTGTGCTGTGTGAGGGCCTGGGTGGGCGTCTGGGGAGCTGAAGGGGCTCTGATGAGTCTCCCTGTCCATGGGTACATTCAAGACTCTTCTGCCTCCTTGACAAAAACAGCAGAACTCCTGCCTCTGAGGACTTGGGCAGGATTTGTCCTGGCTTGCTGGTCTTTGGTGGTATCAAACTTGGTCTGCAAGGGATAGAGAAATGTCTGGGCTCGTGCCCAGAGGATGGTGGCAATGTGGACCTCGAGAGGCTGCAAGGGAGCTGCCTCATGCAGCTCAGTACCCCAATGTTTGGAAGAAAGTGCTGGTCCAGGGTTCCCCCTGTAGTATCTAGACACACCCCTGGTGGAGCCGTCCATTGGCCTGCCAGTTAGAGTTGGGTCTAGGTGGTGTGGTCTCAACAGTGGTGTCCAGGGCTGAGTCTATAGGCTCAGAGTTCCCAGGCGGAGGCAGCCAAGGCTGCAGGGTGCTGGGACCCTGGAAAAACCCATCCTACCTGGGGATGGGTGATTAAAGAGCTAGAGAACATTGCAATGAGCAGAGATCCTGCAGTGCAGAGCTCAAAGAAGTGAACCAGGCTGGCAAGTATCAGAGCAGCAAAGGGTCAGTCTTAGGCACAGAGGCATAAAAGTCCTTATCAAGACTAATCCAGCGCTTCCTGAAGCCATTCTGGGCATCTGCCCTGTCTTTAGAATGTCCCTGTGGGGTGAGGGCTCAGCCTGCTCCTGCCTAGGTTTCCTGCTGTACTTGCTGGTGCTGGGACCCATTGTTGCAGTCACCCTTCTTCCAAGGACCTGCTGGTAGCCATGGTCAGTCCAGTGGCCTTAGCTGAACTCCTGGCCTCTGCCAAGCTGCCATTCACACTATGCTGTTGCTTAAGCCCCTCTGCTGGGCTTGGCCACTGGTTCTGAGGAAGAGGTGCTGCTGGGGGGACTGGGCCTCTTTGTGGTACTGGCAGTTGCCATACCTGGATGTGGGTGAGAACTGTGTGGTCCCCATGTGAACCTGAAGTTCAAAAACAAAATGGAAAGCTCCAGAATGTGGGGGTTTTCTTCCCCCAAACATGTCCAAGACACATTTCAAGTGGCTGGAACAAAGATTCTCCAAGGGAGAGGGGCAGGGCCCCTGGCAGTGGGTCTCCATTGAGTCTGTCCAGAAGATGGGATGCAGCCTGGTTTGAGGGTGAATCCAGCAAGTGGCAAGCCTGCAGCCTCTGTGGGCAGGTGTGTTTGGGAGCCCCAGTGGGCCTTGCTGGGTTGGATAGTTTTCGTGCTTGGGGTGTTCCTGGGCTGTGAAGTCCACAGTCTGCTCTCTGGGAAGGAGGCTAGCACCGGACATCTGCACTAGCACCTGGGTGGATGTTCTCTGCCCTCCCTTGCCCGAAATCCTGAATTCCTTTCGTCCATTCCATCTGTTTCGTAGCAGAGTCAGCCTAGCCTAGGGTGGCCTCTATTAGTCCATGGGCAGTACCAGGGAAGCAGGAGTGGCCTGAGCCTAGTCTTGGCACCTCCCTTTGGGCAGCTCTGCAGAGTGGAAGGCAACTGGCCTGGCTGGTGCAGGAACTACTGGCTGCTTGTCCTGGCAGGGAGACTCTGAGCCTGGAGCCTGTGGGCACTGGTCCCAGTGGGTGGGAGTTTGGGGATAGGCTTGGGTGAATTGGGGGATAGTGGGTCCACGGGCAGGAGAGGCTGCAGCCCTCAACCCTGGCCAGACACCCAGGCAGCCCTCTGGGCTCCAAGATCTTGAGCAGTAGAGAGAAGGGGTGCCCGACATAGATGGCATCTCAGTGGGCCAGAAGACCAGCGGGTCGTGGGCTGGGGGCCATCTGGTCTCTGAGCCCAGCCAAGCCTAGGGACGCAGAAGCTCCAGGGCTCCCAGGGCACCGCCCAGCAGCAGGCAGAGGTACGGCCTTGGCGCTGTACCGGAAGTCCACGCCCGGTAGCTGTATACGCTCCGACCGGTCCCGTTGCCACCAGGCATCTGATCCTCCTCGTCCTCCAGGCCGTGCTCCCCAGGCCCAGCTGCCCTCCTCCAGCCCGCCCCCGCCGCGGGGCCTTTGGCGGCTCCTGCCGCCGCCCCCGCGGCTGCCACTCGCAGGGAGGAACCCGGGGCACTGTAGCGGGGCGCTGGCCTCACGCGCACCCTCGAGGCCCCACGCCCTCCCCGGGCGCTTCCCCGAGCCCCTCCCCGCCCGCCCTTGGCTGCGCCGCCGTCGCAGAGGAAGGCAGCCGCAAGCAGCAGAGCCCAGCACGTTGCCGCTGCCCAGTTCATCTTCGTGGGGTAAAACCTGCAGGAAGAGGGGAGGAGACCTCAGCTTCTGTGAAGATCAGGGGCTCAGTGCCTGGGGATGGAGGGGGAGGGGTCAGGACCTGGAGATGAGGGGGCGAGTGTGTGTACCCTCAGAGCTTGGATGGGGGAAGAGAAAGTCTCAGTGCTTGGGGATGAGGTCTCCCCTCAGTGCCTGGAGATGGGGCTCAGGACCTGGGGACTGGGGTGGTTGGGACCTGGGGATGGGGAGTGCCCTCAGTGCCTGGAGATGGAGGTGGGCTGTATGTGCTCAAGGCCTGGGGATGAGGGGCTCAGGACCTGGGGACTGGGCTGTGTGCCCTCAGTGCCTGGAGTGGGGGAAGGGAGGTCTCGGTGTTTGGGGCCAGGGGTTCCCCTCAGCTCTGGGGCGGGGAGTGGGTAGGCTCAGAACCCGGACACATTGCTCCATATCCTGGGCTTAGCACACAGGCCCTCTGGTTGGGCACCCCTCCCCCGCGTTAGGGATGGGGTGCTGTGTTTCAGGGTCTGCAGAGGGGATCGGCCGTGTGCCTGGGCCTGTCATCCCCGACCCCTCGGAATCTTGGTTCCGAGCCTTCCAGGGTAGAGGCCCGGGCCAGAGCCGACATTTGGGCCTCACGGAGGACGCGTGCCTGGTGACACTATGCGGGCTCTACCCAGCAGGCCTAGACCTTGTGGGCTGCTCTTGCAGCCCCTACCATGTACCATGTACGCCTTCCCTACCACTCAGCCCAGCAACCGGGCTGGCTCTGTATGCAGCGACCCAGCCGGCCCCAACTCCCTTCTCCCGGCGCAACCTGTCCGGTGCGCGCCGCGCCGCGCCTAGACCCCGGCCCGCGGGCGCTACCCCGGCCTCCCGCTCGCGCCTGGATCCCGCCGCCCAGCCTTACCCTCCGTAGACCTCGGTGGGAACCGCGGCCCGGAGCAGCTGCTGCAGAGGGTACCCTCCGTCAAGTGCGAGCCGCGGCGGCGCGATTTTGCGCGAGGCCTCCGCCCTGGGCTTGGGGGCGGGCCGGCGCGGAGGCGCGTCCCCAGCGGGACTGGGAGGGAGGAGGTAAGAGAGGCCTGGTAAGGCGCCGTGCATTCGTCTCCGGGGCTTCCTTGCAGGCTGCACCCCATCCTCCTTCCCATCCCTTCCCTCACTAACCCCTACCCCATTTCCCACTCCTGCGTCACCAGGGCCCACGCCTGTTCCCACAGTGCTGAACCCTAAAATCCCCTTCCTCCATACCTCCCCAAGCCCCCACCTCCTACCCTGTTCACTTTCCCCATGCCAGACCATTCCCCTCTTCACACACTCTCATCCCCACTCCTGGTGAGTCCCAGCATCTACCTCTGGGCAATGGTGCTGTGGGAAGAAGACTCCTATCCAGGCCCCATGCTGTCGTGAGTCCCACCCCCAACAGGCCCCCTTCCCAGGTCTGTGTCCTTCCTTGTAGTGGGGGGGGGGCATGGGCCCCCTCTCCCCACTGTGATTTGGGCCCCTTATGGTGGGTGATTCTGTTGTCCTGGGGACACCCACTGTTCAGACCCTATCAGGTGGCCCTCCAGATGGCTATTCCACAACAAGGTCACTTGTAAGTTGACTGTCCCAACCAAGGGCTTCCCAGGCTCTGCCTGAGTGGACTTGGGGCCTCTTGAAATGGGGCTGTCTTGCCCTCTAGGGTCTGCTCCTGCCTGGGGGCCCTCTTTCTCCTACCTATGGACATTGGGCCTTGTCTCTACCCATCCACTTCGGGACACCAGGCTTTCTTATCAGCTTGCGGGGGCAGAACCTCCTTACCCCTATCCAACCTTGTTGCCATGTGTGTGGGGTCTCTTGGCTTCCCCCAGATCCTTGTGGCCCCCAAAAGTTGCTCCACAGGCTCTTCTAGGCAGTCTCACTCCATCCTTTGGTTGTAAATACCACCTGGGTGGATAGCATCTTCCCGGCCAGCCCCCACTGCTATGTCCCAGGGGCAGCTGGGGGCACTGGTGGCTGAGCCTGCCCTTTGTTCCTGAAGTGTAGGGACTGCTTGGTGACTTCTGTTTTCCCACACAGGAATGCTCAGCAAATACTTGATGAATACACATGTTTTTGTGTTCTAATGTTCTGGATAAGTCAGAAGGAAACATTTTGGGAATAAAAACATGCTTACCTTACTGCTAAGGAAAGAAAGCTTCTCTTTTCTGGATGAGACTGGACAACAATGTTTTTAGAATGCTGGCAAGCCAGGGCTGGGAACTGGTATTTGGAAGTGACTGATGGCTGGTCTGACTCTAGGGGTTGCCTGGCAGGTCTACCCAGCTTCCCCCTCTGATGAAATTACAGTAAAGGAGTTAATGATGAGGACAGGGGAGACCTGGGGAGATAGGTGGAAGAGGGGGCACTCACTAGGCAGAGGAAGCCTGCTAGGCAGGGAGGGCAGTGGTCATTGGACATGGGGCAGCTGTGGGAAGTGGGCTAGAAAGGGAGTTGCCAGAGGCCTGAACACTCTGGGGGAGTCCCTCCTTGTCCCCCACACAGAGCTTCCAGTAGCGAGCTGTTCACCCAAGAGGACTGGGGGTTCTCTTGGCAGCCCCCAGGGTTGGGGCTGGCTGTGGACAGAGGCAGCTTGTGCTTCTCAGCATGACACTATGCCCCAAGAACTATACCTCTCTTAGTTTTGGCTCAGGGGATCTGGCAATGACTGTGCCCTCTTGACTCCTGGTCAGGACAGCTAAGCAGCATGTCTCAACCATGGGGCCGTCAGGCCCGGGACTGCTGGGAAAGGCCACTATCCTCCCTGCTCAAGTTGGAGCCTCATATGGCTGAGACAGGAGCTGCATGGATGGGGCTGAGAGCATAGGAGCTGGCCTTGGTGGTACTGTTTGATTCAGAGCCAGTAGTGCCAGAGCTGATGTCCTGGACATTTGGGTTTAGTGAGGAAATGTCCCTTTTTGTGGAAGCCACCTTAACTGGTGCTGTCACCTGCAGTCAGAAGGCCCCCACCCCCTTAGCTCTAAAGCCAAAATACAGAGAGTCCAGGTACCTACCTACAGCTTCATTTTACAGTATGAATGACAAGCAAAATTTGTCAAACTTTCTGCAACACAAAAGAGAAAGACAAAAGTAAAGAAACAGAAAAAATAGAGATCAAGAAGTTTGAATGAATCAGAGGAAAACTTAAAAAACAAATATTAAAAAATGCTATAATGTTGGCACCAGGGACTGGTTTCATGGAGGACAGTTTTTCCACGGGAGAAAAGAAGATGCTTTAATGCATAGGCTCAGAGAGACTGGGGGAGATCATTAAATTTATAAAATAAGGATAGGATTCTGTGAAAAAGGAATATTAAAGACTAAAAAGGAACTTTTAAGATAAAAATTATTGCAAAAAATCCCACAGACCCCTCCTTCCCAAGGATTGAATCGTTAAAGTTAAGGAAATTTCTTTGGCAAAAGAGAGCAAATACAAGAGAAAAGGGCAGAGACCCAGGGGCCTGTTTTGGGCCCTGACATTTGAGTTGCTCCAAGGGTGAGAACAGAGACAAAGCAGGGAAAGACAGGGGCTCTCTGACTGGTTTCCTGGCTCTGAAGTCTGTCTTGAGGTATCCAGAATGTGTCTAGGATATATGAGGGAAGCATAAGAAACATTTGAGCTGTTCTATATTTGAATAAAACAGCAAAATGAATCTAGCACTGCCTCAAAAAGCATATCATGGTTGTCAGATCCAGGGTGGTTTTGCATCATATGATGCAGGCAGTGCCCGGGTTATAGATGAGGGAGGTTCTGTAGGTTTGTTCCTAAGTTGCCTATTACCTGTAACAGCCTCCAATCATGAGTGTGAGTTGTATGCCACTTGGGGACTGCCTCTGTGTCAATATACTTTATGAGTAGTGGACCAAGGGGGGAAACACAATTTCTTCAAAAGAGGAAGACAGAGCATTTGATTTTAATCAACATTCATTTGTAGAGAAAAATGCCAGGAAAACTAGTCACAGAAGTGATTCTTTACTTGATAAAGGCTAACCTCAATGGAAATACTTAGTGAAAGGCCTTTAAATGTATTTTATTTTAAAGTATGAACAAGAGAAGATTGTCTACTCTCTCTAACTGCCCACAAAGGAAAGGTGACACGTGATGTGTAGGGGCCTCACCCTTGCCAACCCACAAACACTGCCTTCTCCCTGCCCCTGCAGCCAGGAGGCTGACAGAGCCCACAACATGTGCCTGGCAGGTGGTCCCTGGGAGGGCGTATATGTTCCCTAGAAGAGGGCTAAGCGGAACCTCCTGGCTCTTTTCCTTTTTCCCTGCCTGGACTTGGACTTGGTGCCTGGAGAGGCCACAGCTATCTGAAGCCTGCAGGGCACTGAGCCAGCAGCTGAGTGGGTGGAAGATGGCAGATGAGATGACCTGGGTCTCCTGTGCTGCTGAATGCTGGACCTTGTCCCTTTTTCTTTAAGCAATTGCTGCCTTGATATTTTGTGACTTGTAGCCAGATGTGTGTGTATCTTAGACTTGATGAAAAATGGTAGAATTTCTCTACTAGAACAAGAAATAGCTAGAAATATAAACAAATGTCATTCACAGTAGCAGCCAACACAACCTTCCACAATTCAAAAGACCTCTGTGGAGAACATAAAAAACTAATAAAGGGCTCGGCGCCTATAGCTCAACTGGCTAAGGCGCCAGCCACGTACACCTAAGGTGGCGGGTTCGAATCCCCAGCCCGGACCGGCCAAACAACAATGACAGCTGCAACCAAAAAATAGCCGGGCGTTGTGGTGGGTGCCTATGGTCCCAGCTACTTGGGAGGCAGA
>NW_003852470.1:162463-163952 GCF_000181295.1 Otolemur garnettii | reverse complement strand
TAAAAAAAAAAAAAAAAAAAACAAACTAATAAAGAACATAAAGATGATCTTCATAAATGGAAAATAAACAAGGATGGGGCAATTTAATACAGTGAAGGTGACAACTCCTCACAAATTGATCCATAAATTTGATGAAATTATCATAAAAAGCTCAGCATAATTTTAAAAAGAATATGTTATGGATTGATAACCCTTATTCATATGTTAAAGATCTGACCCTCCAGGACCTCAGAATGTGACTATACTTGAAGATAGGGCCTTTAAAGAGGTAATTAACGTTAAATGAGGTCACTGATGCTCTAATTCAATATGACAATTGTTGTTAAAGAGGAGATTAGGACCCAGATACTTACAGAAGAATGACCATGTGAAGGTACAGGGAGAAGATGCCATCTATAAGCCAAGGGGAGAGGTCTCAGATTGAACCATCCTGCCAAATTGTAAGAACATAAATTTCTGTTGTTTGAGCCACTCTGTTGTATTTCGTTATGGTAGTAGCAAACTAAAGTAGAACCCAAGAGTTTCTAAAGTCTATGTGGAAAAATAGAGGTGTAAAATAACAAAAATTCTGGAAAAGAAGGTGAAAGAGGGATGTAGCATGTCCGATACTAAGACGTGAAAAGCCATGGTAATAAAACAATCCAGTCATGGAAAGGAACAGATGGACCATACTACAGGAGAACAAGGATACCATTAATATTCATGTATAAACTGGTCCATGTCCACAGGAATAAATCAGGATCAAGAATTTTGATAGAGAATGGGGAACTAAAAAAACAACACAATGGAAATTCTGGAACTAAAAAAAATACACTTCAAAACATAGAAGGTTAGATGTGGCTAGAGAGAGAATTAGTAGTGTGGAAGATCAGAAGAAAATAACCAGAAAAAAAGAGTATACAGAATAGGATACTAGGAGGCAGGGGGGACACTATAGCCAGCTCTGACATACCATATAATTGTGGAAGCAAAAGGAGAAGGGAGAAATAATGAGGCAGATGCAATATTTAAAGAAATAATGGTCAATAATTTCCAAAAAATTGATGAAGGAGATCACGCCATGAGTTCTAGAAGTATAACAAATTGTGATAAATACAAAGAGAAGCATACCTACTAAGACTGCTGGAAATCAAACACAAGAAAATTTTAAAGATGCCAGAAGCAAGGGAAACCCAAATTAACTACAAAATAGTAAAAATAAGACTGACAGCTCACTTCTCAACAGAAGGAAGGATGAAGCTTGCAGAGTAGAAATGTTTGCCGAGTGTCCATTCTAGCATCACAGAGCGGACTGTGGAAGGATTGTTAGACTGTAGGAGGCAACAGATTAATAATTGGCACAGATAAAAAATATTATCATGTAAATATTAATAGGAAGCTGATGTAGCTATATTAATGCCAGACAAAGTAGATTTTAAGCCTTAGAGATTAGGGAAAAAGAAAACATTACTGGAGACAAAGAGTAATGCTTCTTTTTTTTTTTTTTTTT
>NW_003852470.1:157607-161605 GCF_000181295.1 Otolemur garnettii | reverse complement strand
GGGCGTTGTGGTGGGCGCCTGTGGTCCCAGCTACTTGGGAGGCGGAGGCAGGAGACTCGCTTGAGCCTAGGAGTTGGAGGTTGCTGTGAGCTGTGATGCCACAGTACTCTACCCAGGGGGATAGCTTGAGGCTCTGTCTCAAAAGAAAAAAAAAAGTGCTTGATTAACTCAATTTCTGCCCTGAAGTGCCAAAAAATAAAGAAAAGGCAGAAAAACCATGTATGGTGTGTCACCTGTTCATTAGAGCTAATAAGTACGAATGTTGTTTTAATTAGGTCCTTTTGTTTCTGAGAAAAGGTGGCACCTGTGTTTGATGGTGCTGCCTGCCTAGCCTGGGAAAGGCTTCTTTGCTGGCCTGTGCAAAGAAGCTGAGGCTGGTCTCAGGGTCTACTTTTAGGAGTTGGGGTCTCAGACCATGGTGGCTTTAGTCTTGAGGGTGGGGCTGGCCTCCCCAGAAGCTGTACAGATTCCATGGTAAGAGGGGGTGACAGTAGAGAGGGTGCTTTAAAGGCTCCTGGCTGTAGAAATGAGGAGCTGTCCCTATGACAGGTACTGTCACTGCAGGGAGAGGGGCTGAAGCTGTGGTCTGGGATCTGTTTGGCTCCTCTCCTGATGGTTTGGAGCCTTGGTGGTGGCCACTCTGTTCTCTACAGTTCTGACAGCCCTGGGAGGAGAGGGCTGTGGCCTGCCCTGGGTGGTGGGTGGTGTCTGTGAGCACAGAAAAGGAGGGAGAGGGACCCAGCAGACCTTCCTCCTGCAGCAGGTGCTCAGCAGGGGCCAGGGGCCTGGAGGAGTTTGGCCAGGGCCTCCCTGATGTCACGGTTCCTTAGGCAGTAGATGACTGGGTTAAGCAGGGGTGTCACAACAGAGTAGAACACAGACACCAGCTTGTTGACGTCAAAGGAGCTGATGGCGTGAGGCCGGGCATACATGAAGGTGGTAGTGGTATAGAAGATTGCCACCACGGCCAGGTGGGAGGCACAGGTGGAAAAGGCCTTCCGACGGCCAGGGCCTCTTGGGATCCTCAGCACAGTAGCCAGGATGTGGGCATAGGAGATTGTGGTCACCAGCAGGGAGGTCATGAGCACTGCCAGGGCTGCCACAAAGTCCAGCATTTCAATGGCAGTGGTGTCAGAGCAGGAGAGCCACAGCAGGGGTGAGATATCACAGAAGAAGTGGTTTAGGATGTTGGGGCCACAGAATCTCAGCTGGGAGATGAGAGCCATGGACACAAAGGAGGCCAGGAAGCCTCCCAGCCAGGCACTGAGGGCCAGGTGCAGACAGAGTCTTGAGTTCATGATGGCCGGGTAGTGCAGTGGGCGGCAGATGGCCAGGTACCTGTCACAGGCCATGGTGGCCAGGAGGAAGCACTCAGAGGAGCCAAGTGAGAGGAAGAGGAACAGCTGGGTGAGGCAGCCTGAGAAGGAAATGGTGCTCACCTGTACCAGGAGGCCGGCCAGAAGCTTAGGGACAGTGACTGAGGTATAGAGGGTCTCCAGCACTGACAGGTTGGCCAGGAAGAAATACATAGGTGTGTGCAGTTGGCAGCTGGCTCGGATGGTCCCCACGACAACCAGGTTCTCCAGGATAGTCACCACGTAGATGGTGAGGAATAACACAAATAGTAGCCCTCGCAGGTGGTGCAGCTCTGGGAAGCCCAGCAAGACAAACTCTGTTACCAAAGTACTGCTGGAGTTGTTCATGATCCTCCCTAGCCAGGGAGGTCACTTCTGAGCACCCTGGAACAAAGATACTCAGTTGCGGTGCATGGTGGGGCCAGGCTGTCCGCTTTGCTGTGAGGGCTGGGCAAATGCTCCCCAGCACCTCTGGGTCTCCAGGGCAGAGCCTGCCTCTCACTGTGTGGCCACCTGAGGATGTTCGGGCTCTATCCCAGGCCTCCAGGGCTGACCAGGCTCACAGCCAGGGTAAGGACACCATCCCACCCTGCACCTTTGGGACTTGGGCAGCACTTATCTGTCATCTTCCCCTCTCAGTGCAACCTGCACACCCACCCAGAGCAAATGTCTGGCCAAGCGGCCTTGCAGATTAGCTCACCTGCATGCCCCAGGCGTGTCATCTTTCCTGTCCCCACACACAGGTACAAGGCCAGATGCAAGCTCTCTCCCCATGTACATGCCTCTAGGTGTGTGCCACCCCCCAGGCACACTCACCTCCTCCCAGGCACATGCACCTCCTCCCAGGTGCATGCACCCCTTCTCAGGTGCACGCAACCCCCCCCCCCCCAGTACACCGCCAGGCTCACACACCCCTCTTAGGCGCACTTCCCCGCCCCTTGCACTCTCACAGCAGAAGGGAAGACTCTGCTTGATGTGGGTTCTTCCTGTTGGCCCCAAGTAGGGCTGATCCAGCGGCCCCTCATGCCCAGGAAAGCACTGAGTGAATGCCCTGGGCAGGAGGGTGGGGTGGGGGTGGTGAACAAAGCTCGCGGAGGTTTGTGGCAGGAAGGGAGGCTGCTCCCACTGCGCCACCCTGAGGCCTTCCTCCCTTGCTGTCCTGTGCTGTCCGCTGGGCGCCTCTGACTACCCTGTGTGGTTGGGGTTTTTGTGCCGGGACATGCCTGCAATTGTGTGTCCGAGGGCAGATGGGTAGACGGTGCAGGGTTAGGGTTAGGCTGAGCAGAGCCCGGGGAAGGAGTGCGCGGCTGGCAGCAGCAGCTCCGACTCCCCACCCCTACCAGGGGCAGGTAAGCCCCAGACCCTCCCTGACACTCTGCGGAGGGTCTGTCTGTACCTGCACGGTCTAGGGATTCCCGTGGACAAGCGAAATCTCTGTCCACTCCTAGCTCACCCGTCCAGGATCCCTCTTCTCACCAGGGACGGCAAACTCCTCAGGAGGTGGCTCAGAGGTGCCCCCTCCTCCGCAGGAGGGCCGGGTGTGCTCAGGACGAGCGTCCCGGGCGCCTCGGGAAGCTACCGCACCCCCGACGTGCGGCAGGGGAGGCTGAGCGCTGTGTGTGTGTGTGGGGGGGGGGGGTTGTCCAAGGCTGGGTGCGGAACGGCTGGCGGACCACGCCGCAGTCCTGTCTCCTCAGTGCGTCCGGGGATGTGAATCGGATCAGCCAGGCAACAGAAGGGGGCTGTGGGAGCTGTGAGGTTGAGGGCCTGAACACAGCCAGGGCTGACTGCTGCCTCTGACCTCTGTGGGTGGTCCTGGGCGGCGAGACCCACCGCTTCAGAGCTGGGTGATCCTGCGGCCCATGTCGAGGACTGCTGGGCCCTTTGCCTCGGGCTCTTGGCCTCCAGCCCACGGTCGCGGAAGCCCGCTCTGCCTTCGCGGAAGGTCTCAGCCGGGTCTGCGTGTCTCTGAGCCGCGTCTGCTCCGAGGCGCAGCTTCTCAATGGGCCCCTCCCGCGGGTTTTTTGGCTCCTTGGTGGTCTTGCCCTCCCTACTCGCGTTTCTGTTCTCCAGCCTGGAGGGCTCTAATTGCCAAATTTCACTCTAGTGGGACTCTCCGGGAACTATGCGGAGGAGCCCTGCAGGTCCGCAGGGAGCGCGGTCGGTTCCCGCGGGCTCCTCCTCCCGTCAACAGAGCGGACTCGGCCTGCAGGGAGCCAGACGCCCTGGAGGCACTTCCCCTGAGGTTGGGGAAGCTGAGCACTACGGGTAGCTTTCAGAACGCCCATTTCATTTTATTACTTTTCCAGGCATGACATTTATTTATTCATTTACACCTCCTTAAGTTGACCTAATTTTCATAAACTTCACATGCACTGCACGCATGTATCAGTAGGGTAGACCTTGTTCCTTATGTTGACCGGTTTGTAGCGTCCCTTGTGTGGTCAACTTGCAGAGGCTGTACTGTATGTGTTAAGTAACACAAGGACACTTACACCTACTCTTATCACCGGACCTGGACAATTGCTAACGAATGACTTCCCATCTCTCACTAAAACCCCTTGCTGGGATTCTCTTGCTGCATAAAGCATTTTAATTGCATCTAACACATGGCCTGGTTTTGTGTGTGCTGACACGGGTATC
>NW_003852470.1:153449-157507 GCF_000181295.1 Otolemur garnettii | reverse complement strand
TGGGCTTAAGCGATTCTCTTGCCTCAGCCTACCAAGTAGCTGGGACTACAGGCGCTCGCCACAACGCCTGGCCATTTTTTTTTTTTTTTTTTTAATTTTGGTTGTAGTTGTCATTGTTGTTTGGTGGGTCCGGGCTGCATTTGAATCCGCCAGCTCCAGTGTATGCGACTGGTGCCCTAGCTACTTGAGCTACAGGTGCTGAGCCCCAGACTTATTTTGTATGTTACTAAGGTGTTTATTCCTTTCAGCAGCTGTAGCTCAATTGTCCTGACACCTGTGTCACCTGCCGTTGTGTGACCACCACACACTGATGAACACAGGCATCGTTTCCAGCCCTTTGTTATTAGGAACGGTGCTGCTGCCATACTCCTGCACACAGGTTCTGGTCACCGGGTACAGTGGGGATGGGGGGGGTTGACCTTTGCATAAAACTTTGTGAGAAAATACAACATTCTTTCCTAAAGTGGCTGTACTGATTCTAAAACTACTATTGATTTCTCACCCTTTTCAACAGATGGTGCTAGAATTCTTTAATCTTTGCCAACTTAGTGGGTACAAAACAGTAACTCATTGTGGTGGTTATCTGTTTTCCTTGCTTCTCTTAACGTATTTCTGCTTCTGTGAGATGTCTGTGTATATCTTTTGTTCATCTTTTACTTGACTTGTAGGACTTCTTTATAAATTATTTTCTAAATTTCTTTATTGAGGTATAATTTACATGATGAAGTGCATGCACTTTGAATGTTGAGTCTGACAAATGCATATGTGCATGGAACCCGTTTGACAGACTTCCCTCTCCCTCACACACCTTGCACACTCCTTCCCAGGTCATACTTGACTCTCTATTTTGAGGCAACCCCTGATTGGTTTTGTTTGCTCTAGAACATAATGTGAATGGAATCACACACTATCCTCTCATCTCCAGCTTCTGCTCAGCATAATGTTTTTGAGGCATACCCTGGGTGTTGAGTGTTTGGAATCATTTGAAAGTATATTATTTAATTTTCAAATATTTGGAAGTTTTCTGGAGATAGTTCTCTGTTACTCATTTTTTTTAATTGCATTGCAGTCAGAGAACTTCTTTAATTGTTTGCAATCTGAGATTTCATGGCCTAGATTAAGGGTCTGTATTGGTAAGTGATCTGTGTTCACCACCCCCACCTCAAATGTACATGTGCTGTTGTTGGGTGGCACATCTTATAAATGTCAGTCAGGTCAAGATGGTTGATAGTGATGTTCAATTTCTTATATCCTTACTGATTTTGTCTACTTGTTTGTCACTGAAATAGGGATATCTAAATCTATGGCTCTAATTAGAGATTTGTCTGTTTTTTTCTTGAGGTTATACTGGTTTTTGTTTCATGTATTTTTATGTTGTTTTAGGTGCATAAATATTTAGGGCTGTTTTGTCTTTCTAAATAATTGACCTTTTTATAATTATGAAATTATTTCCTTTGTCCCTGGTAATGTATTTGTTTCTCTGAAATCTACTTTGTTTGATATTAAACTCTTGCTTTCCTTGAATAGTGTTTGCATGTACCATTCATTTACTTTAAGCCTATTTGTGCCTTCTTGTTTATATTGTATCTCTTGTAGGCAACCTATATACTTGGATCTTGCCTTTTGATCCATTTTGACAACCTCTGCTTTTTATTTGGAATATTTAACCATTCACATTTAATGTGATTACTGATATGGTTAGGGTTAAATCTACCACACTACTGTTTGTTTACAATTTATCTTGTCTGATTTTTGTTCTCTTTGTTATGCCTTTCTTTCCTCTTTATGATTTCATTTTATCTCCTTTGCTGACTGTTACTTTTAACAGTAAAGGTCCTATTACTGTAACTTTAGTGGTTGTTTAGGACCAGTATATACCTTTAACTTACCACACTTTACCTTCAAATGGTATTTTATCTCTTCACTCATAAAAGACACACAACAGCATGTTTTCACTTCTCTTCTACTGACCTTTGTCCTACTGTTTTCCTGGATATTATGTTTACATATTATAAATCCCACACATTGTTATTATTATTATTATTACTATTATTCTTTTGGACACAGAGTCCTACCCCATGCCCTGACCAGAGTGCAATGGTATCATAGCTCACTGCAACCTCAGATTCAGGCTGTGAGCATCCTGGTGACTCAGCCTCCGAAGCTGCTGGTATTACAGGCAGTTGCTGTGGCACCCAGTTGGGTTTTTCCATTTTTTTCATGAGTTGGGGTCTCACTCTTGCTCAGACAAGCCTTGAACTCCTGAGCTCAAGCAATCTTCCTGCTTCAGCCTCCCACAGTGCTGGGATTACAGGCATGAGCCACTATGCCTGGCCCATTCTTATTTTTTTTTGTTATACAGACAATTGTCTTTTAACTAATAAGGAACAGTGTTGTATGTTTATTCTTAAGATTCATACCCACTGAGCTCTTTGCTTTGTGCACATTTGGTATGATTTTCATTCTCCCTGAAGGATTTCCTTTATTATTAATATTTCATGTAATGCTGGTTTGCTGGTGATATGTTCTTTCAGGTTTTGTATGTATGAAAAGGTCTTTATTATACTTTTGATTTTGATAGATATAGTATGCATTCTAGGTTAACAGGTTTTTTTTTTCCCTTTCAATACTTAAAAAATGCTTCTTTATCCTTTGCTCAGTTGCATTGTTTCTAATGAGACATCTGCGGTCATATTAATCTTTGTTCCTGTGGCTGCTTTTAAGAAAAAGCTGCTCTTTATCATTAGTCCTGAGCAATTTGATTGTGATGTGCCTTGGTGTAGTATTTTTTGTTGTTATTTCTTCTGCTGGGATTCATTGAACAACTTAGATTCATGGGTTTGTAATTTTCATCAGAGTTGGAAGAGTTGTGTCCATTGTGGTTTTCAGTTATATGTATATGATCTGCTTGAAGTTGTTCTACAGCTCATTGGTACTCTGTTCATTTAAAACATTATTCACTTGTCTCTGTGTTTCATTTTGATAGTTTCCATTGCCATCCCTTTAATTTCTCTGCTTTTTTCTTCTGCAATCTCTAATCTGTTGTTGATTCTATCCAGTCTATTTTAATATCAGACGTCATAATCTTTGTTTCTAGAAGTTTTTTAGGGTCTTTAAAAATCTTTTCCATGTCTCTACTTAACCTTCTGAATACATGGCATATAGTTACATGATTGTTTTAATGTCCTTGTCCTCCAGTTCTAGCATCTCTGTTGGTTCTGGGTGGGTTTGGACTGGTTATTCTCCTTATTATTAGTTGTATTTTCCTGTTTTTTGCATCACATATATATATATTTTTGAGATAGAGTCTCACTATGTCACCTTTGATAGAGTGCTGTGGTGTCACAGCTGAAAGCAACCTCAGTCTCTTGGGCTTAAGTGATTCTCTTGCCTCAGCCTCCCAAGTAGCTGGAACTATAGGCACTCCCCACAATGCCCAGCTACTTTTTTTAATTAAGTCATTTGTACATAGATCATGAATACATTTATGCCATTATGGGATTCAATGTATTGATTATTTGTACAAATTGGAGTGCTTACATCCTACTAATCAACATAGCCTTCACCTCATTTACTCAATTACAATGTTAAGACATTTGTGTTCTACACCTGATAGATCCAACTTGTACTTTCAATATGCTCCATAGGTGTGGTCCCTCTACTAACCCTTCCTCTATTGACCTGCCTCCCTCCCTTCCCCTCTCCCTCCCCTTCCCTCCTTCATCCTAGGCTATAGTTGTGTTTCATTTTTCATATGCAAGTGTGAGTGATTATAATTTGGTTTCACAGTGGTACTGAGTACATTGGATATTTTTTTCCATTCTTGAGATACTTTACTAAGAAGAATATTTTCCAGCTCCATCCATGTAAACATAAAAGAGGTAATGTCTCCATTTTTTTAATGCTGCATAGTATTCCATGGTATACATATACCACAATTTATTAATCCATTCATGGGTCTATGGGCACTTGGGCTTCTTCCATGACTTGGCAATTATGAATTGAGCTGCAATGAACAATCTGGTGCAAATATCTTTTTTTTTTTTTTTTTTTTTGCA
>NW_003852470.1:150500-152406 GCF_000181295.1 Otolemur garnettii | reverse complement strand
GGGGGACAGCTTGAGGCTCTGTCTCAAAAAAAAAAAAAAAAAAGAAAAAAAAGAAAAGAAAAGATTATAATTTAGTGTGAAGGCTGAGGAAAACGTATACAATTGATTTTGTTTAGAGTAAAAACATAAGGGAGATTTACTGTCTGTTCTTGCTGGCCCAAACCAAAACTAGAGATTATAATGTTAATGAAGGAAGAAGACGGAGAGCAGAACCCAATGCTGGAGGACAGGTATTCAAACTCCCAGCTGCACCCTGGCTGATTCTCCAGAATTCCTAACAAAGAGAGGAATTCTGCATATTTCTGCATATCTATAGGCAGGTGCAGAAGCTCAATCTTTGAAGAAATCTTTCTCAGAATCAATCTCCTGGGGGAGCACACTGAAGTGAACTGCCATGTCTGAGCATGGGGTGCTTATCTCTACAATTCCCCCTTTTCTAATTATTAGCTTGAACTGCTGCCATAGCCAAAAATACAGCAGCGTTTTGCTCACTTGTTTTCTTTACCTGTAAAAGTTTTTTATGATCCAGTAAAACACAAATCCAGTTAGGCAAAACGAGAACAGAGAACCGGCAGAAGTTCCAAATAAAGTATAAATTTTATCTTTTGGATTTAGTTGAGCAATTCCTTCAGATATACCTTTTAAAATTTTATCTCCATTAATTTGTTTTAATTTTTGCTCAAAAGTACTATATACTTGATGTTGTAACTCAATTATATCAGCAGTTAAATTTTCGTGGTTTAGTAAATGTTTTTTGACTTTACTCCAAGGAAATAATGTTTCATTATAAAGAACAGGGATTACACAAAAAGAAGAAACATTCCAATCACATTTCAATTTAACTTGTTTTTCTAAACTATACAATTGGTCACCTAACAAAATTACTGTTTGTTCTAAGTCAGCCAATTCGTTATGTATTTCAGTGTCAATTTGTTTTTGAGATACCCATAGTCTCTCAGCATTATAATGCCATTGAGATACAAATTTCTCAGTCTTTACAGATTCTGTGAGAGCTACTCCTGCAACCGCAGCTTCGTCAGTGATAGCTATCAGTCCAAGAACTGAAATTATTAGAAGGCTGATAAATCTCTTCATTCTCTTTGTCAGCTTCTGGGCTAGACTTGCTAGGATGGAAATGGCTGGAGATTCCTCCCATGGTCTCATCATCTTCACTGGAAGCCAAACACCAGTTCTGGCTCGGAGTAGATAAATTCTATTTTGGGAAAAATTAAATCTCATAGATACATTAAAACATGTGAACAATTGACATTTGCCTGGACAATGTATTTCTCCAGTATCTTTATTCCAGGTAATATTTCCAACTAGCCAAACATAAGGAAGTTTTACACAAGCATAAGTAAAATGGGCTTCTTGCCACTTGAAATGAAAGGTATGCTGAAACTGATGTCCAGATTTATGTGTATGCACACCTTTCCATGCATGTAATCCAAATAAAGCTGCTCCAATTTTCCATAAATCAGGCTGTGATGGATAGCCATAAATACCTGGAGCAGGTGGTGCAAAACCACTTTCTTTCCATAAAAGCTCCTTTGGCGAGGAGTAAATTATATCAGTGGAATTTCTATAATGATTAAGATGACTAGAATTAGATTTTTCCATCACGTAAGCTAAAGGTCTCTAGTCAGTGATAGATCCAAATTTAGTTTGTCTCAAAGCATATAAATAGGAGCCTCAACATTTTGACCAGTGAATCCAATCAGTAATATCAGTAAACACATGTAACGTGCACTGAGGCCAATGAGGCAATAATGCATATTGTTTTAAAATTAATTTAGTAAAAGCCATTGTAGTTAGTAAATACATTTCATGATGACCAGAATTATTTCTTTTTTTTTTTTTTTTTTTTTTGAGTGACTCCCCAAACCACGATGACAGATTTGGAGCT
>NW_003852470.1:148024-150329 GCF_000181295.1 Otolemur garnettii | reverse complement strand
GCCTTAGCCACTTGAGCCACAGGCGCTGAGCCCAGAATTATTTCTTAAACTAACCCACTGTTGTAAGCCAAAAGATAAGCAAGGAGGTTCCAGGCCTAAACATATAGGTGGTCCTGTGACTCCAGTGGAATAATTAGAGAGAATTGTCCCCTCTTCTTCTGGCTTAAAGGGACCCCAATCATCATATGGTCCAGGGAGCCATGAACTCTCATTCACATAGATAGAAACAGAGGGTTCAAACCATGAGACTCCTCTTAACAATGGTGGGTTAGGAATATAACTCCAATAAGTATAATTTTGTTGTGCACTTACCTGTGTGTTAATTATGGCTATCATTGCAAGAAACAAGGCTCGAGGGGTCACTGGTTGATTGCTCACCATCACAATTGTTTTTGCTTCCTGGCATAGTTGAGAAATCCCTCTCCAAGTTATTGGGGGAGGGGAGTGCCGTTTCCTTTGCATTCTCCGACTGGATCTGGGAATTAGTTGTTTTCTCTGTTCTTTCAGTGACAGAGAGAACATCCTCACAGTCAGATTCCTGTCTCCTCTTGGCCTTCACTGTTGGGGGTGCTGTTGGCGAGGGCGTGGCGTCATGTTGCAGTTTGATGTGTTTGTCTGGGAGCCAAAATTCATTGTCTCCTGTGGAGAGAAGAGTATACCCTCTACCCCAACGCACCACTACAGCTGGAAGCCATTCATTTTTCATTATGTTTTTGTAATATACAGGCTGGTTAATGGCTGGTGGTATTATTTTTACCCAAAGTTTATCAGAAGGAGCTTTTCCTTCATTATCCAAATTTAAAAAATGTAAAGTAAAAAGAGCTGAGTGTATTCTATTGCGGGGAGTAGTATTATATCTTATTCCCCCTTTCTGTTTAAAAAGCATATCTTTTAGAGTTTTATTTTGTCTTTCAATGATGGCTTGTCCAGTGCTGTTTCCTGGAATTCCTGTAATATGCTTAATATGATATGCTTTAAAAAATGATTGACATTTTTTAGAAATATAAGCTGACCCATTATCTGTTTTGATGGATGTTGGGACACCCATAACTGCAAAAGCTTCTAATAAATGTGTAATAACAGCATCTGCCTTTTTAGAGGTTAATGGTTTGGCTTATGAAAAATGAGAATAAGTATCAATTGAATGATGGATATATTTAGATTTACCAAATTCTGCATAATGAGTTATATCCATTTGCCATAAGTCATTGGACTTAATTCCCCTAGGATTTGTTCCACTAGGTAAAGAGGGGGTCGATATTAATTGACAGGTAGGACAGGAACATAAAATTTTTTTAGCTTCTTTCCATTTTATTTGAAATTTATGTCTTAAAGAGGCTGCATTATTATGATGGAGACTATGTTCTTCTATGGTTCTTTGAACAGATCCTATTAAGAGGTCAATTTTTTCATTACCTTTACTTAGTGGACCTGGTAAGTGGGTATGACTATGTATATGGGTTATATATAAGGGAAAATTTCGATTTCTAATTAATAATTGTAATGAATTAAATAATTGAAATAATTCAGATTGATCATTAGATAATGTAGTAGTTTCAATATTTTGAATCGTATGAACAGAATATTTAGAATCCAATAGAATGTCTAAGGAATTATTAGGAAAATCTTCTAATAATAAAATAATGGCAAATAGTTCAGCCTTTTGTACAGACTGATAAGGAGATTGCTTAACCTTTTGTACAGCTCCACATATATAGCCAGCTTTTCCTTGTTTATTAGCATCAGTAAAACAGGTTAAGGCATCATTAATAGGTTGAGACATCACAATTTTAGGCAAAATCCAGGAAGTTTGTCTAAGGAACTGTATTCTTTTATCTGAGGGGTATTCATTACTAATAACTCCTAAATAGTCAATGAAAGCAATTTGCCAATCTTGTGACATCTTGAAGATGTCAGCAATTTTTTTATTTTCTATAGGAACAACAATTTTATCTGGATCTTCTCCTACCATTTGACGAAGCCTTTGTCTCCCTTTAATAATTATATGAGCTATTTTTTCTACATAAGGCTGGAGTTTTTTTAACAGCCTTATACGGCAGAAAACACCATTCAATATAATTATATTTTGAGTTAGCAATCCAGTGAGAGAATGTTCAGAGGGAAAAATATATAAAATAAAATTTTCATTATTAGTAATTTGATCTAATTGTGATTCCTGAATATGCTTTTCTAACCATATTAGTTCCTTTTCAGCCTCAGGAGTTAATGTCTTGGGACTGTTTAAGTTGGTAGCTCCTTCTAATATTGAAAATAAATTAGTGGCTCGGCGCCTATAGCTCAACCG
>NW_003852470.1:98052-147778 GCF_000181295.1 Otolemur garnettii | reverse complement strand
AAATTAGTGAGGGAGTAAGTGGGAATTCCTAAGGAAGGACGTACCCAATTAATGTCACCTAATAATTTTTGAAAATCATTTAATGTTTTAAGAGAATTTCTTCAAATTTGCACCTGTTGGGGGATAATTTGTTGTGCAGTTATTTTGTAACCTAAGTATTTCCATGGATCATTTTTTTGATTTTTTTCTGGTGCTACATGTAAGCCATAATCATTAAATAATAAGCAAGCAGTTTGAACAATATCATTAAGAGTGTGCTGATCTAAATGAGCAAATAAAATATCATCCATATAGTGATAGTAAATACCATCTGGAAATTGAGATGCCAGTTTTCTTAAAGGTTGTTGTACATACATTTGACATAAAGTAGGGCTATTTAATATGCCTTGAGGCAAAACCTTCCACTGAAAACGCCTTTTGGGGGAACTATTATTAAAGGAAGGAATGGAAAATGCAAAGCGATCAGAATTCTTTTAAATCAAGAATAATAATATGATAATTTTTAGGAATTAGAGCTGGATTTGGAATTCCAGTTTTAAAGGACCCATAGGTTGAATTATAGCATTTATTTTTCTAAGATCAGTTAACACCCTCCATTTGCCTGATTTCTTTTTTACTACAAAAACTGGGGAGTTCCAGGGAGAATTCGAAATTTTGATATAATTTAATTCTAATTGTTCATTAACTAATTCATGAAGCGCCTCAAGTTTTTCTTTAGGCAGAGGCCACTGCTTCACCCAGATAGGGGTGTCTGATTTCCAAGTTAAAGGTAAAGCGAGGCACTCAGCAGTGACCCTTACTGAAAAGGCTCAGGAAGAACTGGAAACCCAAATCCAGATTTATCATTGCCTTTTCTTGTGATTGGTTCCTTTTTTGACTGAGTAGATTGAATTGGATTAAAATCCATATCAAACATCATGTTTTTTACAGTAGAAGGGATATTAGGAATTGTAATCATAGCTCCCCACTGTTGGAATAAATCTCTGCCCCACAGAGTAAGTGCAATAGGAGCAGTATAGGGCTTAATTGTAGCCGGCTGGCCATCAGGGCCTTGACAAGTTAAAGTTTCTACACTCTGTTCTATATTAGACATAGTACCTAACCCTACAAAAGTGGCTTGAACTCTTTGTTTTTTCCAAGAAGATGGCCAATCAAACTTAGCAATTATGGAAATGTTGGCCCCGGTATGGACGAGCCCTTCAGTTTCAATTTTATCTTGAAATGAAACTTTACATCTAGGCCTAGCATCATTAAGAAAAGTATGCCAAAAAACATGGGTCCCTGTATTTCTGAAACCTCCTGTTCTATCAACTGGAGCAGACTTTCCCTTAAAATAAGGAAGCAGTAACAATTAAGCGATATGTTTCCCAATGGTTAGCACTACCGGTTGAGACACAGAAACGATGACATAAATTTCTCCTTCATAGTCAGAATCAATGACTCCAAGATGAACAAATAATCCTTTAATTGTAGAACTGTTTCTACCGAGAATTAAACCAACAGAATCTTTAGGAATTGGACCATAAACTCCTGTAGTTAAAGTATAGGGAGTATCTCTGGGTGTTAGAGTTATTTCTTCTACTATGGGCAGATCCAAAGCAGCACTGTCACGAGTAGCATGAAAAAGATCAGTAACCAGAGTTTTAGCTGGGTGTTGCTGTGAAATAACATCAGAGGCTTTAGCCTCAGGCTTTGTAATGTTATCAGTAGCTGGGACAAAAGTCTCCTGCAGAGTGGAAAAGACATTAGATTTTAAGATGTTTAGGTTTCAGGTGACAGCTGAACTGGGGGTGCCGTTGCCTCCATGGCTACTGGAAAGGTTTTGGCTACAGTACCCATTTTGTTCTCCTGGCCCCGGGTCAGGGCCGATGTCCCATTTTTTGACTTCTAGGGAGGGAGCATATTGCCATCTTTATCCTTTATAGATCTGCACTCATTTGTCAAATGCCTGCCCTTTTTGCAACGGTGACACAGACCCGGTGGTAAAGGTGGGTCAGGGGCTTCCTCTTTCTTGCCCTTATTACAACCCTTTTTTATGTGGCCACTTTTGCCACAATTATAACATCTTGGATTGTGGCTCTTGAGAGTAGCGGCCATATGGGCCCCGATCTGATCTCATCTAAGAGCGGCTTGGAAAGCAAAAGTGCCAATATTTTTACAAGCTGTAATAAATTTCTCAATTGAGGAATTTTTCTCATGTCTAATGGGTGCTAATACACGTTGGCAATCTTCATTAGCATTTTCAAAAGCCAAAGATAACAATAATATATCTTGTGCCTCAGGTCCAGGTATAGCTCACCTGATAGCAGTGCGAAGTTTAGCAAGAAATTCAGCACATGGCTCAGTAGGACCTTGAATAATTTTTGTAAAGTATTTTCCTTCTCCAGGGCCATCAAGTTGGGCCCAGACTTGGAGACAAATATTTCTTATTTCTAATAAAATATTATCAGGAATTTCAAGCTGCTTATCCTGTGGTCTGAAATCTCCTGTACCTGTTAACTGAGGATATGGTAAATCAGGGTTATCATCACTACGAGCAATGGCTTCTTTTTTCCTTCCAGAGTCAAAAAGCAAATATTGAGCAGGTGTAAGCACTGTTTCTGCTAATCTTTTCCAGTCCCTGGGTGTAAGATAATGATCCCTACAATAAGAATGTAAAATCCCTTGAGTATATGGAGCATTCGGACCATAAGACATAACCGCATCTTTGAGAGACTTGAGGAATTTTAAATCAACCTCAGTATATTGTACTTGGGCTTCTGCTGCTGCCGCGCCCGCTTGAGCCCCAGGTTGCATATTATCTCCTGCTCCCGCCCTACATGCTGCTGCCCAAGTAATAGGCATAATTAGACCTAAGCTGTTAGAACTCGTAGGTGGTGGAGGGAAAGTAAAAGAGTTACAAGGAACTTCTAATTCATCTAGCAATCTGATGTTTTTAGGTTTGGGAAAAACAGCCCTTTTAATGCGAGTGGACTCATATGTCCGATATTCAACAACTGGAAGTTGAATGGCAGGGGGCAGAGGCCCCTGAGTTATTGGGAGAGTTGGTTTGCTCCTCTCTGGAGATGGCAGACGTGATCTGAGTGGCTTAGGGGCCTCTGCCATGGAAAGAGGAGGAATAAAGGGAGAAGGCTGCGGTGGTGGCAAAAACTGCGAAGCGGGTAAAGGAGGAAAAGCCAGAGGGGGAACAGAGGATGGAATTACCATATCTAAAAGAGATTCAGGAGGTGCGGAAGGCTGAGTTTTAGTCTTTTCCATCATATCATAACATTCTTTAATAAAACTTTTAAGTTCAGTCATTTTATCCTGTAAAGAGTGTTTAGAGGAGAATGGAGATGAAACACTAATGTCATTTTCATTGTCCTCTTTTGAAGAGCACTCATCTAAGGAGTCCTCTGTTTTATCAACTTTCTCTTTCTCACTATGATTTAGTATTAGATCCTCAGTTTTGTCTGAGACAGAAAGTTTAGTAAGATCTGCCTCGGCACCTGCAGTAGCAGGGGAAGTAGGAGGCTTAGGAACTTTCCTTTTGGTGCCTACAAAAGACTGTAAAGCTAACTTAACTAAGTGGTAAACAGCCCAAATATCTTTATTTATAATATTGCCTTGTTGGTGATGGCATTTCATTTCTTCGCTGACTTCCTCCCAAACAGTTAAATTTAATTTATTATGGGAATCGGAGTAAACCAATGGCAACAATTTCTTATGGTGGCAAACAAGCGGCGAAAAGAGTTGGTCTTAACAGAAATTCCCATAGTGTCTAAAAGATTTCTAAGCAATTGAATGTATTCATCCTCAATAACCAAGGAGGAGTTACCCATGATGAATGATCTCTTTTTCTACGTGTTCAAAGCCTGAGTATTTCCAAATCTCAGCAACTCTTTGGATCCCGAAAGTACCAGTTCACTAACCTCAAGGTTGGTTGAGCAGACGCTCCATGAACAACTTGAACAGGTCCTCAGTCCAGCCGTGGAACCCTGCTTGCTGTGCCAGATGAAAGTGTTCTTGGAGCCTCTGATCAGAGAAGCAGGGAGAAGGAACTGCAGATGGGATGATTGATTTGAAGGGAGGTTGGGACTCGTTCTGGTTGGCCACCTGGCCTAACTCTACTGATTATCTTATATATTTTCAAACATTCAGTAAGAATTTAACACAGATACAAAGAAGTGAAGTAGCATTAGGAAGCTACCATTTAAGATTACAATTTAGTTTGAAGGCTGAGGAACACATATACAATTGATTTTGTTTAGAGTAAAAACATAAGGGAGACTTACTGTCTGTTCTTGCTGGCCCAAACCAAAACTAGAGATTATAATGTTAATGAGGGAAGAAGACGGAGAATAGAACCCAATGCTGGAGGACAGGTATTCAAACTCCCAGCTGCACCCTGGCTGATTCTCCAGAATTCCTAACAAAGAGAGGAATTCTGCATATTTCTGCATATCTATAGGCAGGTGCAGAAGCTCGATTTTTGAAGAAATCTTTCTCAGAATCAATCTCCTGGGAGAGCACGTTGAAGCGAACTGCCATGTCTGAACATGGGGTGTGTATCTCTACAGTTCTTGGCAGTGCAGAGGTTTTTAATTTGATCAGATCCCAGTAATGTATTTTTGATGTTGCTTCAATTGCCTGGGGGTGTCCTCCTCATAAAGTATTCTCCCAGGCCAATTTTTTCAAGTGTTTTCCCTGCACTTTCTCTTGGAATTTTTATAGTTTCATGTCTTAAGTTTAAGTCCTTTAACCAGCGAGAATCAATTTTTGTTAGAGGAGAAAGGTGTGGGTCTAGTTTCAGTCTTCTACAGGTCACCAGCCAATTCACCCAGCACCATTTGTTGAATAGGAAATCTTCCCCCAATTTATATTTTTGATAGGCTTATCAAATATCAAATGACAATAAGTGTCTGGGTTCACCTCTTGGTCTTCAATTCTGTTCCATACATCTACCTCTCTATTTTTGTGCCAGTACCATGCTGTTTTGATCACTATCGATTTATAGTATAGTCTGAAGTCTGGAAGCGTGATTCCTCCTGATTTTTTTTCTTTCTGAGTAATGTCTTGGCTATTCGAGATTTTTTCTGTTTCCATATAAAATGAAGTACTAATTTTTCCAGGTCTTTAAAGTATAACACAGTTGCTTCAATAGGGATTGCATTAAATCTGTAGATTGCTTTAGGCAGTATAGAGAGTTTAACAATGTTGATTCTTCCCAGCCATGAGCATGGTATATTTTTCCATTTGTTAACATTTTCAGCTATTTCTTTTCTCAAAGTTTCATAGTTCTCTTTATAGAGATCTTTAACATCCTTAGTTGGATACACTCCCAGATATTTCATCTTCTTTGGCACTATTGTAAAGGGAATAGAGTCCTTGATTGTTTTTTCCCCTTGACTATTGTTGGTATATATAAAGGCTACAGATTTGTGAGTGTTAATTTTGTATCCTGAGATGTTGCTGTATTCCTTGATCACTTTTAGTTTTGTAGTTGATTCCCTGGGGTTTTCCAGATATACAATCATATCATCTGCGAAGAGTGAAAGTTTGATCACCTCTGGTCCTATTTGGATCCCTTGATTGCCTTCTCTTGCCTCATTGCAGTGGCTAAGACTTCCATTACAATGTTAAAAAGCAGTGGAGACAGTGGGCAACCTTGCCTGGTTCCTGATCTGAGTGGAAATGATTTCAATTTAACTCTATTCAATATGATACTGGCTGTGGGTTTGCTGTAGATGGCCTCTATCAGTTTAAGAAATATTCCTTCTATATCTATTTTCTTAAGCATTCTGATCAAGAAAGGATGCTGGATATTATCAAAAGCTTTTTCTGCATCAATTGAGAGAACCATATGGTCTTTGTTTTTTAATTTGCTTATGTGATGTATTATATTTATGGATTTACATATATTGAACCTCCTTGGGACCTTGGAATGAAACCCACCTGGTCGTGATGTATAATTTGATGTGTTGTTGGATTCTGTTTGCTAGGATCTTATTGAATATTTTTGCATCAATATTCATTAGAGATATTGGTCTATAATTTTCTTTTCTTGTTGGATCTTTTCCTGGTTTGGGTATCAGGGTGATATTTGCTTCATAGAATGTGTTGGGAAGTATTTCTTCTTTTTCTGTTTTGGAAAAGGTTAAGTAATATAGGTACTAATAAAGGTTTGGTAGAATTCTGATGTGAAGCCATCTGGTCCTGGATTTTTCTTTTTGGGGAGACTTCTTATAGTTGATGCTATTTCAGAACTTGTTATAGTCTTGTTCAACATTTCCACTTCTTTCTGGGTAAGTCTAGGAAGGTGGCATGTTTCCAAGTATTGATCTATTTCCTTCAAATTTTCACACTTCTGAGAATAGTTTTATGTAATATTCATTAAGGATTTGTTGAATTTCTGAGGAGTCTGTTGTTATTTTTGGCCTTTATCATTTCTGATTGATGAAATTAGGGATTTTACTTTTCTGCTTCTGGTTTGGTTAGCCAAAGATTTATCTATTTTATTGACCTTTTCAAAAACCCAACTTTTTGATTGGTTGATCTGTTGTATAATTCTTTTGTTTTCAATTTCATGTAGTTTGCTCTAATTTTAGTTATTTCTTTTCTTCTGATGGGTTTAGGGTTGGAATTTTCTTCCTTTTCCAGTTGCATGAGATGTTCCATTAAGTTGTTGACTTCCTCTCTTTCCGTTCTTTTATTTTATTTATTTATTTATTTATTTTTATTGAATGGTAACTATGTACATTAATGCACTTCTGGAGTGCAGTGTGGGGTTTTCACACACAATCCGAAATACTTCCATCAAACTGGTCAACATAGCCTTCATGTCATTTTCTTAGTTATTGTTTTAAAACCTTCTCTTTCCGTTCTTTGAGGAAGGCTTGCAATGCTATAAATTTCTCTCTTAGGACTGCCTTTGGGGTATCCCAGGGGTTCTGATAGTTTGTGTTTTCATTATTGTTTTGTTCCAAAAATTTGATAATTTCCTTCTTAATCTCATCTATGACCCAGCTATCATTCAGCATGTATTATTTAGTTTCCATGTTTTTTTAAATGAGTATGCAGATTCCTGTTGTTACTGAGTCCAACTTTTATTCCATGGTGGTCAGAGAAAATACAAGGAATGATTTTTATTCTTTTAAATTTGCTGAGGTTAGACTTGTGACCTAAAATGTGATCAATTTTAGAGGATGATCCTTGGGCTGATGAGAAGAATGTGTACTCAGTTTTGTTAGGATGAAATGTTCTGTAAATGTCTGTTAAATGCAAATGTTGAATGGTTACATTTAAGTCTAAAATTTCTTTGCTTAGCTTCTTATTGGAGGATCTATCCAACACTGTCAAAGGGGTGTTAAAATTTCCAACTATTATGGAGCTGGAGGAAATCACACTGCTCATGTCTATTAGAGTCTCTTATAAATTGAGGCACATTCTGGTTGGGTGCATAAATGTTAATAACTGAAATCTCATCATGTTGAGTGTTGCCTTTAACAAATATGAAGTGACAGTCCTTATCTTTCCTTACTTAGGTTGGTTTCAAGTCTATTGGATCTGTGAATAAAATTGCAACATCTGCTTTTTTCTGATTTCCATTTGCCTGAATTATAGATGACCATCCTTTTACCTTGAGTCTGTGTTTATCTTTTAAGGTAAGGTGAGATTCTTGAATGCAGCAGATATCTGGCCTGAGTTTTTGTATCCAGTCAGCCAACCTGTGCCTCTTTAGAGGGCAATTTAAGCCATTCACATTAATTGAGAGTGGGGGTTTTTTTTTTTTTTTGAGACGGAGCCTCAAGCTGTCCCCCTGGGTAGAGTGCCGTGGCATCACAGCTCACAGCAACCTTCAACTCCTGGGCTCAAGCAAGTCTCCTGCCTTCGCCTCCCAAGTTGCTGGGACCACAGGCGCCTGCCACAATGCCTGGCTATTTTTTTTCCAGTTACAGCCATCATTGTTGTTTGGTGGGCCCAGGCTGGATTTGAACCCACTACCTTAGGTGTATGTGGCTGGCGCCTTAGCCACTTGAGCCACAGGCACTGAGCCTAATTGAGAGTGTTGATAAGCCTGGTAGTATTATGGGTATGGAGTTTTTCGAAAGTCCAGTGGAATTTTTAATCCTTTTGCCACTGTGGAAGTTGTAATTTGATCAAAAGTTTCTGAGTGAGTTTACTTTGGTGGTGGAGGATTGTACTGTTCATTATGGAGGATAGGTCTAAGAATATCTTGGAGAGCTACTTTAGTTATAGCAAATTTCTTCAACATGTGAATGTCATTAAAGTATTTAATTTATCCATCATAGATGAAATTCAGTTTAGCTGGATACAGGGTCCTGGGTTGAAAGTTATTTTGTTTAAGGAGATTAAAGTTCAATGACCACCCTCTTCTAGCTTGAAAGGTTTCAGCAGAGAGATCTGCAGTTATTCTAATGTTCTTCCCCTTGTAGGTGATGGTTTTGTTATGTTTGGCTGTTTGCAGAATTTTCTCTTTCATATTAACTTTGGTAAACTAATTACAATGTGTCTATTAGAATTTTTATTTGGGTTGAGTGGGGCTGGTGTTCTGAAACTGTCTGCTATCTGAATTTCAGAATCTCTTGGCATGTCTGGAAAATTCTCTTTGATTATTTCATGAAGTAAAGTATCTGCATCTTTTGCATCAAGCTCATCACCTTCAGGAATTCCTATAAGATGAATATTAGATCTCTTTGAATTATCCCAAAGCTCTGAGAGAATGATCCATTTTTGTTCTCCACTTATTTTCCTCTTTGAGAATTTGGGAGTGTTCAAAAGCTTTGTCTTCAATGTCAGAGATTCTTTCTTCTGCCTGCTCCATTCTGTTACTGAGGGATTCTACTGTATTTCTCAGATCTTTGAGGGCTGCAAGTTCTTGCCTCAATGTGTTAAAATCTTTGGTGATTTTTGTCTTTGAATTTGTTGAAGTCTTGAGACATCTTTTGAATTACTCCTTGAAATTCTAATTCCATCTTTACCTCCATTCTGTTGATCTTATTTGCTATCTAAATTCTAAATTCAATTTCTGACATCTCAGCCATTTATTTATGAATGGAATCTTGTGCTGTGTCTGCCATATCGTTCCTTGGGGGAGTTGATCTACTCTGATTATTCATGTTGCCAGAGTTTTTCTGCTGATTCTCCCTCATGATTGTTTTTCATCGTTGGGTAGGTGGGCAGGTAAGGTGAAATAGGATTGGGAGTTCCTGGAGTTGTGGTTAACCAGCCCTTTGTCAAGGATCTGGGACTGATGATTGCAGCTTTTCCCCCTATACCTTTGCAAAGGACACGTACAGTATTACAGTCTGCAGCTGAGGAAACCTGCTTGGTGTGGTGGGGTTGTGTGGCTCTGTCTTGTATTCAGCTGGTTCTTGTCTGATCCTAGTGGATCAGTGACTCTGGTGAAGTCTTAGCTGTGGAGAAATACAAGCAACTAAGACATGCTACCCCCCAAAACAACAACTGGAAGAGGGAAATCAACCCTTCCCATTATCACACAACCAGGGTAACACCCAAGAGGGTCCTTGGGTGATTGCCCCAGCTTACGAGTTCTAAACCAATTGACCCAGTCAGTACGAACTCTCAAATGGGTCTGAAAGGTCTCCAGAATCCCAGAAATATGGAATTCTGGAACTCTCAAATGGGTTTGAAAGGTCTCCAGCAACTAGATGGTGGAGGTCTACTTGCTGCTCAAATTTGGCTTGCTCTAGTGCTCTGTGGAGTCAGAAAAGCCCACCTGGTAGCAGAGTTGGACCAGGGGGCTGTGTCTCTTTCTCCACTTTGCTCCTCTTTCACACCCAGTCACTGGTGACCCCACAGGGTTGAGGTCCTGCTCCCTCCAATAAGCAGATGTGTCAGGGCTTTGCACCTGTCAGAGTCAAAGGAAGGTCAATGCCCCCATAGCCCAGCCACTGCCCTCTGCCACCAGCCAGTTGGGGGAGCTGAGGCCTGCCTGCCTCCAGTACTTAATAGCCACTGGTGAGTTTTCCATTTGAACTCAGTCTAATCCTGAGGGTAACAAGTCAGCAAATGCTTTTCTCCCTCAGCCCTGCACCTTTGCCCCAGCTGCACTGCAGCACTGATATCCCTATAGAGCGAGTTCTGCTTTCCTCTGGCAGTCCTTAGAGTTGGGGAGGCTTCTCTCCAAGATTAGATGGGATATCTCTATTGTTGCTGAATCTTTGTGGGAAGTGACCTTGTGCAGCTCCCAGGCGACTGCCACAGCTAGGGAGTTGTGGCTATAGAGGCAGCGCTGGGGGTGCGGGGCACATGGATCCAGCAGCAGGGCGGGGGTTGCTGCACGCAGTTCTGGCAGTGTTTGGCGCCTATTGATTTCAGCAAGGAGAGCACTCAGCTTATGACTCTGGCTGGGTGGAGGGTGGCACAGAGGCTCCTGCAGGACAGGGGATGGGGCGCGGGATGCAAGGCTCTGGCAGGGTGTGTGTGTGGGGGGGCACCAGGTGCTTGGTCCAGCAGGGTGGGGGGGGCACTGCTCATGAACCTCCTCCTGCAGTCTCTGCAGGGGTTAGGCTTCTGGTTTGTCACGCAAGGTGGGGAGGGTGTACTGGAAGTTCAGAATGGCAGGGAAAATGTTAGTTCACTTTTTCTGCCTGGCAAGAGAGTGCTGAGGGTCACCATAGGGTCCCTCTGGGGAAGTAGATCCCACTTCCTACACCTGTGGAATGAGACAAGAGGTTCTCAATTCACTGCTTGCCTGTAGAAAACCTACAGGAGCAAACGAGGAGAAAAAAAAAAGAAAAAACAAAACCCCACAACTTTCTTGGGAGAGGGAATGGACACTTTTCCTTTGGGATGAATTTTGTACCTGAAGTTTGCTTTCTTGGAGTTGCAGCTTGCCTCAGCAGAGGTCACCTACAGTTGTCACTCTTCTCTTTTGGCTCAGCTCCCAGTCTTCAACTTAATTGGGTACTTTCTGGACATTATCCTTCCCTCTGGATGGGAGCTTCTGTTGGAGGCTGGCTCCAGTCGGCCATCTTGCCCCTTCCCTGCCCAGCCATTTTTTTTGTTGTTGTCATTGTTGGTTAGCAGGCCTGGTTGGAACCCACCAGCTCTGGTGCATGTGGCTGGCACCCTAACCAATGAGCTACAGGTGCTGAGCCATGACATACTTTCTGATTGGCTGCTAGACATCACACATTCTACCTGTTGGGTATTGGATCCTTTCATATTCCCATTAATGTTCTTGGCCTTTGCTCTGGAACAGTTACAGCATTTGGGAGCAGTTTCATCCTGTCATTTTTTCTTTAAGACTTTAAGACAGATCTAGGGCAGTGTTTATCTAGGGATGAGTATTTCCTTGACTGAGGCCACACCTGTCTACTTTACTCAAAGCCTGACAACTCATGAAGTTTTCTTTCTTTCTTTTTTTTTTTATTTTGAGACTGAGCCTCAAGCTGTCCCCCTGGGTAGAGTGCCATGGCATCATGCTCACAGCAACCTCCAACTCCTGGGCTCAAGCAAGTCTCCTGCCTCAGCCTCCCAAGTAGCTGGGACTACAGGCATTCGCTACAACGCCTGGCCATTTTTTGGTTGCAGCCATCATTGTTGTTTGGCGGGCCCGGGCTGGGGATTCAAACCCGCCACCTTAGGTGTATGTGGCTGGCGCCTTAGCCGCTTGAGCCACAGGTGCCAAGCCAACTCATGAAGTTTTCTAGTCTGGTGGAGACAAATGCCATTCCTGGCACTGATGAGCCCCCAGGTATAGGTTTTTTCTAATCCTTTTGGGAGGTTCTTTCCCTGAACTCAGGTAGTTTTCTCATCTGCATGGGATGACTAGGGATCTATTGAAGACTTGAGGGTGATGCCTGCATATTTCTGGGATTCGCTCTGTCTGTGAAGTTCTTTTCTCTATTATTTAGTCCTGGTAACTAGAACTGCCTTGGTCTCCTTGGCTGTCAGTCCATCTCTGCAACTCATGGCCACTGGCTGGTTCTGCCTGGATTCCCTGTACTGAGGCCTGAAAAATCCTCCCAGGGAGGAAGCTGGGACAACTGTAGGCTCACATCACCTTTTTTCCTTCTCCCAGAGAAACTGTCCTTCATTGTTTAATGTTCATTGTCTTAAAAAACACTTTTTCATTTATTTTGTCTGCTTCTTTTTAGGTTAGAGGGTAAGTCCAATTTCTCTTACTCCGTCTTGACTAGAAGCGGAAACCTTTGTTTTTTAAAATATTTTCTTTTACATATGCATTATTTGGTATTTTTCAGATGGTTAATATTTAATTTAATGCTGTTGTGGTCATAGAACACACTCTATTATTTCAACTCCTTTAAATTTATTTATTTATTTATTCTTTTGGCTCCTACTTTTTAAAAAAAATTTCAGATTAATATGTGCGTACAAATGATTATGTTATAATGTTTCCATTTGTTAGGTAAGGTCCTACCGTAGTTTTGTCCCTCACCCAGGAGGTGTGCCATACACCCTTACTCAGTGTCCATTAGGTGGGAGCATACCAGTCCCCCTACCTTTCTCTCCCACCAACTTGAATTAAATTGAGTTTTTCTCTTATGTGGGCATGTTAGAGCATTTAGATCATCTATTGACTCCATATTAGAATTGAGTACATTAGATTCTTGCTTCTCCATTCTTGTGATACTTTACTAAGAGGAATGTGTTTCAACTCCATCCAGGTTAACACAAAAGATATAAATAAAAGATATGGAATTCTCCATCTTTTTTATGGCCAAATAGTATTCCATGGTACACATATATCACAGTTTGTTAATCCATTCTTGGGTTGATGGGAACTTCTCTTTAAATTTATTGAGACCTGTTCTATGGCCCAACACACAAGGCACATGCACTTGACAAGAATGTGGACTCCACAATTACTGAGTAGAGTCATCTGTGATTGTCAATTAGAGGTAGTCTGTTAATAGTGCTGTTCAAGTCTTTTAGTGTATCCTTATTTATTTTCTATCATCTTGTTTTATCAATTACTGAGAGAGATGTAGTGAAGTATTTGTGGATTTGTTTATTTCTTAGTTCTTCCATTTTTTACTGTGTGTTTTTTGAAAAGCTGTTATTAGGTGCATATATATTTGGTATTGGCTTGACTATTTGATGAACTAGCTTTCTCTTCACAAAATATCTTTATTTCTGGTAATATTCTTTGTTTGGAGTCTATTTTGATATGACTATTGCTACTTCAGCATCCATATGGTTAGTATATTTGTGGTATGCCTTTTGTCACTCTTTTACTTTTAAACTATCTGACTTTATATTTAATTTATGTCTCTTGTAAAGAGCATAAATGTAGGTCTTGGTGATTTCTGACTTTCAATTGATGTGTTTTGGTCCAATTACTTTTAAAGTAGTTATCTGTTTAGGTGTAAGTCACATAAGTTTCTGTTTCTGTTTGTTTCATCCGTCTTTTTATCCTCCATTTCTACCTTCTCTTGGGTTGTTTTCTTTACTATTCCACTTTTTAAATCCATTTTTGGCTAGTTAGTTACACTTTTTTGTGCTGTCATTTTTTAAGGTTAATCTAGAATTTGCAATATGCATCTTCTTATGTCTTTCTTCAAATATCATGCCATTCACAAATGACAGCCTCATGAGAGTAGACTTACTTCCCTTTCCATTCCCTGTGCTGTTGTCATACATTATGCCACACATTGCAGTTGTTTTTTACTTTTGTTTTAAACATTATTATTGTTGTTGTTATTTTTGAGACAGTGTCTTGCTCTGTTGCCTGGGATGGATACAGGGGTATGATCATAGCTCATAGTAACTGTTAGTTCCTGGGCTCAAGCAATCCTCCTACCGCGGCTTCCTCAGTAGCTTGGGCTACAGGTGCATGTTAGCATGCTTAGCTACTTTTCTATATTTTGTAGAGAATGGGGTCTTGTTATACTGCCCATGCTTGTCTTGAACTTCTGGATTCAAGTAATCCTCCAGCCTTGGCCTCCCAAAGTGCTGGGATTATATGTGTAGCTGTGAGCCACTGTTCCTGGACTCATTCAGTTATTTTTTTTAATGATATTAAGAAATGAGAAAGAAACTTGTGTTTTTCTGATGGGGCCTCTTTATTTATTTATTTATTTTTGTTTAATTCCGTTTCCATCTGGTTTTATTATCTTTCAGCCTGAACACTCCTTGTATTGTAGATTTTCTGGCAATGATCTCTCTCAGATTTGGCCTGTCTGAAAATGTCTTCACTTGCTTTATTTTTAAAAACATAACCACAGTAATTTATGTGCTCTCACAGTTTCTGTGGGCTAGTAGTTTTGGAGTGTCTTGGCTTGACATTTCTGGCTTGGGCTTTCACAACGCTGTGGTCAGCAGGTGGCTGTAGCTGCAATCCCCTCATGCCAATGTGGACACACACTTACCTCAACATGGACACAAGTGGCTTCATGTGGGAGTGTTCATGGGTGTATGTATTCACATAGTGTTTGTATACACACAGACCTCCTTGCTCTCTCAGTGGAGGGCCTGGAAGTGACAGCACCCCTGTAGTGACATACTCACGGGATGCACTGTTCCCTGGTTCTAATATAGTTGTCCTGCTTGTCTATGGAGAAGTGACTGATTCTAGGACTAGGGCAGGAAATATACAAGATAAACCTTGAGTATTTTTCAGTGCCATGAAGTTTGGAAATGTTCAAAAAGTAAGAAACCAAAACCAAAGCTGAAAGTAATGATGGTGTATGTCAAAGGGTCCCAGAAAACAGCTCAGAGAACTCCCAGTGGCCAAAGCCACAACAATTTGAGCAAGAAAGTGAAGAAGCAGTTGTGGTTATGATCCGAAGGATAAAATAGATATTCATGTGCCATCATTTCCTAGCAAGAGATGGTGTTGAGCATGTTTTCACGTTTGTTTTCCACCTGTGTATCATCTTTGTAAAGGTGTCAAAGGTCTTAATTTTAACATAGTCAGAATTTTCAATCTTTTCTTGTATGATTCACTTTCTTATAAAGGGAATTCTTTGCTACTCTGAGATCAGAATAATATTGATTTGTGTATTGTTTAGAAATGTTTTAAAGGATTTGTCTTTTTAAACTTACTCTTCTCTTTTTAAAATTGAAGTGAAATTCATATGACATGAAATTAACTATTTAAGTGCATAATTCAGTGGTATTTAGTATATTCACAATGTCATTAGGCTCTATCTCATCTAGCTCCAGGACGTTGTCACCATTGCGGAAATAAAACCCTGAACCCACCCCATTCTCTGCCCCTCACCCTCCCCACTCCTAGCCCCTGGCAGCCAGCAAGTTTCTATCTCCATGGATTTGTTTTTCTAGAGATTTCATGTAAATGGGGTCACACATGCATCCTGTGGTCTTTTGTGTCTGGCTTCTCTCACTTAGCTGAAGTTTTCAAAGTTCACCTATATTGTAGGTATATTAGTACTTCATCCCTCCTGGAGGCTGTAAGGATACTCACTGTCTGTGCAGACCACATCCTATTTGTCCACTTGCCTGTTGGTGGATATCAGGGATACCTCCACATCTCGGACACAGTGAGTAACGCTGCTGTGAACATTCATATACAAGTATTTGCTTATGTCTCTGCTTTTTAATGCTCTTTGGTATGCCTAGGAATGGGCTTTCTGGATCGTGTAATTCTATGTTTAACTTTATCAGGAACTACCAAACTGTTCTGAAGCTTCATTTTTACATTGCTACTAGCAATACACATAGATTCCAATTTCTTTGCATTCTCATCAACATTTATTTTCTGCTTTTAAGAAATTATAGGTACCGGCTCGGCGCCTATAGCTCAACTGGCTAAGGCGCCAGTCACGTACACCTAAGGTGGCGGGTTCGAATCCCCAGCCCGGACCCGCCAAACAACAATGATGGCTGCAACCAAAAAATAGCTGGGCGTTGTGGCGGGCGCCTGTGGTCCCAGCTACTTGGGAGGCAGAGGCAGGAGACTCGCTTGAGCCCAGGAGTTGGAGGTTGCTGTGGGCTGTAATGCCACGGCACTCTACCCAGGGGGACAGCTTGAGGCTCTGTCTCAAAAAAAAAAAAAAGAAATTACAGGTACCCTAGTGGGTGTAAAGTGTTGTCTCAATGGGATTGGTTTGCATTTCCCAGATGACTGATGAGGCTGGTGTCAGTTCTCATGTGCTTATTGGTTTATTTGCACCTCTTCTTTAGAGAAATGTTTATTCAAGTCTTTTGCCCATTTTTACATTGAGTTATCTTTTTGTTGAGTTATCAGTGTTCTTTATTTATTATGGAAACTAGACCCTTATCAGAAATTATACTTTGCAAAATTTTCTATTCTTTCCTTTTATTTATTTTTTTAGAGACAAAGTCTTGCACTGTCACCCAGCTAGAGTGCAGTAGTGTCATTATAGCTCACTGTAACACCAAATTCCTGGGCTCAGGTAATTCTCTTGCTTCAGCCTCCTGAGTAGCTGGGACCACAGTGTGCACCACCAAACCCAACTAATTTTAAAGCATTATTGTTGTTATTGTTGTTGTTGTTGTTAGAGACAGAGTCTCACTGTGGTGCTTAGGCTGGTCTTGAACTCCTTGCCTCAAGCAATCCTCTTCCCTCAGCCTCCCAAAGTTCTAGGACTACAGGTGTGAGCCACTAAAGCTGGCCCACTTTCTTGATAGTGCTATTTGATGCACAAAATTTTTAATTTTAATGAACTCCAATCCATCCATCCTCGTCTTTTGTTGCTCATGCTTTTGGTGTTGTACCTAGGGATCCTTTGCTAATTCCAAGGTTTGAAGATTTATCGAATTTTTTCTTCTAGGAGAGTTATAGTTTTAACTCTTTTTTTTTTTTTGAGACAGAGTCTTACTTTGTCGCCCTTGGTAAAGTGCTATAGTGTCACAGCTCACAGCAACCTCAAACTCTTGGGCTTAAGTGATTCTTTTGCCTCAGCCTCGCCAGTAGCTGGGACTACAGGTGCCTGCCACAATGCCTGTCTATTTTTATTTTGTAGTTGTCATTGTTGTTTGGCTGGATTTTAACCCATCGGCTTTGGTGTATGTGGCTGGCGCCCTAGCCACTGAGCTACAGGCGCCAAGCCTAGTTTTAACTCTTATATATAAGTCATTGATCCATTGTAAGTTAATTCTTGCAGATGGTATGAGGTGGGACCCAGCTCCATTCTTCCACATGTGGATGTCCAGATGTCTCATCACCATCTGCTGAAGAGACCATTAAATGGTCTTGGAACCTTGTCAGAAATGTACTGATTGCACTTGTACTTATTTCTTTCTTTTTTTTTCCCTGTTAAATTTCCATGTTAATTTATTTAATGAAAATAAATATCATTTCTATAAGACAAATGAAATTAAAAACTATTCTAGATTAAAAAAAAAAAACAATGACAACAAAACACATCAATCCTCTGACAATAGAAACCTCTTTGATCTGATACAGAGTATCTATCAGAAACTAACCAAACAAATTTAATATTGCTATATTAGAAGTTGTCCCACAAAAGTTAGAAACAAGACAAAAGTACCTGCTGTTAGTGCTAAAATCTCCCATTATGTCACAAGTTCTAACTGACAGAAAAATAAAAAGTAAATTGTTGATATTGAAAAATAAAAAGAAAAAAACTGTCACGATTATGATTGTTGGACTAGAGAATTCAAGAGAATCAACCAATAAACTCTTAAGTTTAATAAAAAAAGTTCAATAATTTTTCCAGACAATTTACAAAAATCATTCATTTGTCTACACTACTGATAACAGTTTAAAGCTATAATAAATTAAAATAATGCTAAGAGAAGTAAAAAAATAAAAATTCTAAGATTACCAAGAAATAAAACTTATATTTTTTGAGACAGAGTCTCACTCTGTTGCCTAAGGCCAGAGTGCCATGGTGTCAGTTTAGCTCACAGCAACCTCAAACTCCTGGGCTCGAGGGATCTTCTTGTTTCAGCCAGTGTCAAGTAGCTGGGATTATAGGCACCTGCCGCAATGCCTAGTTAATCTTTCTATTTTTTTTATTAGATCATAATTGTGTACATTAATTATATCATAGGATACAGTGTGTTGCTTCCATATGCAGTTTGGAAAACTCTCATCCATCTGGCTAACATAGCCATCATGTCCTTCTCATAATTGTCGTGTTAAGACATTTATATTCAACCTTTAGACAAATTCACATGTACCCTAATAGGATAAATCATAGGCATGATCCCCACAATATCATTCTCTTCAGCCATCCTCCCCCTTCCCCTCCCCCCTCCTCTGGATCTAAATATAGATCTACCATTTGATCCTGTAATTCCTCTGTTACGTATATACCAAGAAGACCATAAATCATGCTATAATACAGATATCTGTACCAGAATGTTCATTGCAGCCCAATTCACAATCGCTAGGTCATGGAAGAAGCCCAAGTGCCCATCGACCCATGAATGGATCAATAAATTGTGGTATATGTACACCATGGAATACTACACAGCCACAAAGAAAGAGGGAGACTTTGCCTCATTCATGTTTACATGGATGGAGCTGGAAAATGTCCTCCTTAGCAAAGTATCTCAAGAATGGAAGAAAAAGTATCCAATGTACTCAACACTATTATGAAACTAATTGTTAGCTATCTTAGGAAAGCTACAATCCAAATGGAGCCCTAGACTACCTGTACTTATTTCTTGCTCTAAATCCTATTTAGTCTATATGTCTATCCTTATGTCAGTGCTACACTGACTGCACCTGTACTTATTTAGAGTACCTGTACTTGGTACCTTGTCAAAAATATACTGACTGCACCTGTACTTATTTCTTGCTCTTCTTTCTTGCTCATATTTAGTCTGTATGTCTATCCTTATGTCAGTGCCACACTGCTTTGATTACTGTAGCTTTTTAGAATGTTTATGAATGAATTGTGAGTCCTAAGAATTTGTTCTTCTTTTTCAGTTTGTGGCCTCTTCTGAGCACATTGCTTTCCCATTTGAATTTGAGGATTAGCTTTCCCAGTTTTGCAAAAAAGGCCATTGGAATTTTGACAAGAATTGCCTTGAATCTGTAGATCACTTTGGGTCGTACTGCCATTTTAACAATATTAAGTTATCTAATTTATGAACATGGGGTATATTTCTATCTTTATTTGGATTTAGTTTTTTTTAGCAATGTTTTATAGTTTTCAGGGTGTAAGTCTTTCACCTCCATGGGTTAGATATTTTATTCCTCTTGATGTTTTTGTAAATGGAATTGTTCTCTTAATTTCCATTTGTGATTATTGATTGTTAGCATATAAAACAACTTATTTGTGTGTGTTGATCTTATGTCCTAAAACTTTACTGAATTCATTTACTGAATTCATTTATTAGTTCTAGCAATTTAGAGGGATATACATTCTTTAGAATTTTTCTATATAAGGGGCCATACCATCTGTGAATAGAGATGATTTTACTTCTTAACTGATGTGGATGCTTTTAATTTCTTTTCATGGCTTGATTGCTCTGTCTAGAATTTTCTATCTCTTCCTCTTCCTTTCCTCTTCCTCTTCTTCTCTCCTCCCCCCACCTCCTCCTTATTCTTTCGTCCTCCCTCTCTTCCTTCTCCTCTTCCTTCTCTTGTTTTGATACAGGTTCTCACTCTGTCACCTGGGCTGCAGTGCAGTGGTGTCATCATAACTCACAGTAACCTGAAGTGATCCTCCTGGTTCAGCCTCCCAAGTAGCTGGGACTATAGGCACCACCACACCCAGGTGGCTTTTCTATTTTAGTGGAGAGAGGGTCTCACTCTCACTCAGGTTGGTCTTGAACTTCTGAGTTCAAGTGATCCTCCTGCTTCAGCTTCCCAGAGTGCTGAGGCCTGGCCTGGAACTTCTGACACTGTGATGAGCAGCAGCAGTGAGGCAGCACCCTTGTCTGGTCCGATCTTAGCAGGGGCACGTCAGTCTTCCACCACCACGTGTGATATTAGCTCTCGGTTTTTCATAAATGCCGTTTATTATATTGAGGAAGTTTCCTGTTATACCTAGTTTGCTGGGAGTTTTTATCATGAAAGGATGTTGAATTTTTGTCAAATGATTGTCTTGTATTACTTAAGTTAAGCCTCTGTTCTCTACCCTTTATTTTATTAATGGTATATTATGTTGAATCACCTTGAATTCCTGGCATACATTCCACTGGTCATGGTATGTAATCTTTTTAGTAGGCTCTTGGATTTAGCTTTCTAGTATTTTGTTCAGGATTTTTGCATCTACATTTATAGATATTTGTCTATAGTTATAGTGTCTTTCTTTTTGTATCAGGGGAATCTTGGACTTATAGAATATGTTAGAGAATCGTCTTCCCTCTTCTATTTTTTGGAAAGATTTTAAAGAAGGATTAGTGTTGATTCTTCTTTAAATGTTGGGTAGAATTCAATAGTGAAGCCATCTGGTCATGGGATTTTCTGTGGTAGGAAGTTTTTGATAACTGATTCAAATTCTTTACTTGTTATCAGTCTATTCAGATTTTCTTTTTCTTCTTGAGTTAGTTTTGGTATTTGTGTATCTAGATATTTGTCCATCTCATTGAGTTATCTGTTAATAATTTGTTGCCATATAATTGTTTATGAAATTTTCTTATAACCCTTTTTCTTTCTATAGTAATGTGCCAATTTTCATTGATGACTAAGTCATTTGTATCTCTCTTTATTTCTTAGTCTAGCTAAGGTTTTGTCAGTTTTGTTGATCTTTTTTTTTTTTTTGAGACAGAGCCTCAAGCTGTCGCCCTGGGTAGAGTGCCGTGGCATCATAGCTCATAGCAACCTCCAATTCCTGGGCTCAAGTGAGTCTCCTGCCTCCGCCTCCCAAGTAGCTGGGACTACAGGTGCCCACCACAACGCCTGGCTATTTTTTGGTTGCAGCTATCATTGTTGTTTGGTGGGCCCAGGCTGGATTCAAACCCCCCAGCTCAGGTGCATGTGGCTGGCACCTTAGCTGCTTGAGCCACAGGCGCCGAGCCTTATTGATCTTTTTTTTTCTTTTTTCTTTTAAAAAAAACAACTTTTAACTAGGCATGGTGGCTCATGCATAATCCTTGCACTCTGGGAGGCTGAGGCGGGTGGATCACTGAAGCTCAGGAATTTGAAACCCTAACCCTAACCCTGTCTCTACTAAAAATAGAAAACCTAGTCAGGCATTGTGGTGGGTGCCTATAGTCCCAGCTATTTGGGAGGCTGAGGCAAGAGGATCACTTGAACCTAAGAGTTTGAAGTTGCTGTAAGCTATGATGCCATGGTACTCTACCCAGGGTGACAGAGTGAGACTCTATCTCAAAAAACAAAACAAAAAACCCCCCAAAACCCCCCAAACCAAACTTTTAGTTTGTTGATTCACTCTATTGTTTTATATTCTCTATCTCATTTATATCTGCTCTAATCTTCTTCTTCTTATTTTTTGAGACAGAGTCTCACTTTATTGCCCTTGGTAGAGTGCTGTGGCATCACAGCTCACAGGAACCTCCAATTCCTGGGCTTAGGCAATTCTCTTGCCTCAGCCTTCCTGATAGCAGGGACTACAGGCATGCCTGCCTTAATGCCTGGCTATTCTTTTTTTGTTGTTGCAGTTTGGCCAAGACTGGGTTTGAACCCACCACCCTCTGAGCCACAGGTGCTGCCCCAAAGGAATCTGTAACTGGTTGTGATCAATTAGCTGTAAACAGCACTGCACTCAGACCTGCCTTTTTTTTGAGATAGAGTCTCACTATGTCACCCTCAGTAGAGTGCCATAGTGTCACAGTTCACAGCAACCTCTAACTCTTGGACTTAAGCAATTCTCTTGCCTCAGCCTCCCAAGTAGCTGGGACTATAGGCACCTGCCACAACTCCTGGCTATTTTTTGTTGCACTTGTTGTTGTTTAGCTGGCCCAGGCTGGGTTTGAACCCACTAGCCTGGGTGTACATGGCTGGTGCCATAACCACTGTGCTATGGATGCTGAGCCATATCTACTTTAATCTTATTATTTCCTTTCTTCTGCTAACTTTGAGGTTAATTTACTCTTAATTTTCTATTCCTTAAGGTATTTTTATTTTATTGGTTTGAGATTTTTCTTCTTTTAAAAATGAAGACGTTTATTGCCATATATTTCTGTTAGTGAATACTATTTTTGTTGCAGCCCATAAAGTGGCATGTTGCATTTTATTTGCACATATTTCCTTCTTTCAAAAAAACATGTACATCTGCAGTTTATTGTTGTGTATAATTTGAGGCAGGATCTATTTCATAATTGTTTTCTATTATTTGAACACTGCTTTCCTTTCCCAGTTACCTGCTCTGCTATGTCAGTTATGTACCAAAATTCTCTAAAGAGTCAAATATGTTTCCTAAAGTTCAGCATTAGACATGGTCTCTATAAATAAGCACTTAAGCAGTAGACTCTCACTATGCACAGAGCTACCTGTGGTCATTGCTAGGGACTGAATGTGTGTCCCCAAGAATTCATATGTTGAAATCCTCACCTCCCAAGTGCTGGGCTTTGGGAGGGTGTTGGAGGGTGCAGGACCCTCATGAATGAGATTAGTGCCCTTATTAAAGGCCCAAGAGAGCTCATTTGCCCTTCTAGTCAGACAAGGACATGTAGCAGGTGTGCCTTGAGGAACAGGCTTTCACCAGACATCCAGTCTGGTAGTGCCTTGGTCTTAGACTCATAGTCTTCTGGGCTGTGAGAAATGAATGTCTACTGTCTGTAGGCTGCGTGCTCCCACAGTATTTCCTTATAGCAGCGGGAACAGACTAAGACAGTCACTGAATCTAACCAGTCTTTTAGTTTATCAGTTCTTGTAAATCTTGTGGTTTCTAGGCCTAGGCTTCTCAGTGATGGCTCCTTATCTTTTCTGTTGGTCAGAGCCCTTCCTGTCCCAGGTTGTATCTTTAATATACTGTTGTTAACAGAGACCTGGAAGAGGCCAGGCTCCATGCACAACCAGGGACATGGGGGCCCAAACATGGCTGCAGACAAATAGGAGCAGGAAAGTTGACAACTCTTGCATGGTACAAATCTTGTCACCTTGAGCCACAGAACAGAGACTGCGCTGGTCAGCCTTGCCCTCCTTCTCTGCTGGAGGTGGCGCAGGTGGGGTCAGCACTGGGCAGAAGAGTGCACCCCCCAAGATGTTTGCATCATGATCTCAGGAACCTGTGAATGTTACATTACATGGAGAAGGAAAGTGGCATTAGAGCTTCTAGTCAGCTGTGCATGAATGGAGATTAACTGGAGTATCCTGGAGGCTCCAGTGCTCCAGGGGCCGGAGGAAGAGGCAGGAGGAACAGATTAAAGAGCCATGTCACCCTGGAAGACCAGAGGACCTCCTGGATTTGGTGATGGAGGGAGGGGCCTCTGGAAACTGGACTCAATTTTGGCCCAGTTCTGTATCCAACTTCTGGCTTACAGAGCTGTAGGAGAACAGATTTGTGTTGTTCTGGGCCACAGGAAAATCATGTGGTCTGCTTTCTTCTTTGGAGCCAATTTTGTGGTGTCAGGGCCTGGCAGGAGAAGGGGATCCTAGGGAGCCCTCTTTGCTGCCCCCATGCCCTCACAGAGGTGCATCCACCCAGACACCTCTGTCCTCCTGGGAGGTCCTGGCCCCTGGGGTGAAGTTGGGCCCAGAGGAACTGCTATCTCCCTCCCCTGGTGAACTCAGTGCCAGGCTGCTTAGGGACCCTTGGGAACAGGCAGAGGCCCTCACCAGACCCCTTACCTCAGGGGCTCACTGAAGCTGCTCTTGAGAGGCCCACAGTTCTGTTTGTTCCTTGACATGATTTACACACTGTTACATCCCACTTCTGCCATTGCTTGTCAGTGGTGTTCACTATCCCACTCCTGACACCACTTGTCAGGACCTGTGACTGGGCAGGTCTCGGCCTAGCTTAACTAGGTTCTGGACACAGACTGCTAAGTTACCTTGCTCAGGAACAGTTTCTCTTAGGTGCCTGAGGGCTATCTACTTTAGCTAGAGAGAGAGAGAGAGAGACTTAGAGAGAGTAAGGCAGTCTTCTTAGAAAGATACATCTTAGTCTTTAGCAGAACTTGGTAATCTTCAGCAGAGAGACACAGTGCTGGTGTTCCGCAGGCAGGAGAGAAGACAGAGTCAGAGTGAGTCCATGATAGAATGTGCATGCTCCTGACTGCCTTCTCCTCCAGCCTAATATAAGGCTGATCTTGTGCCTCTCAACACCACAGGTGTAGAGACTGCCAATTCACTAATGCTCTCATCTCACGAACTCTCATGCTTGTTAGGAGAGCTAAATCCCTCTCCATGCCCTTTTCACCAAGATGTTCCATTATTGAGCTACATAGATATTTCTTATAACTCTCACTCCTCCTAGTCATAGGCTATACAGGCTGCTACAACACCTGCAGATGCTGCCTCTGGAGGTCTGAACTGTCATCTGTGTCTGGTGCAATGGAGCCAGCACCTGTCACAGGCATGTTGCTCATCTGCTTTTGCTTTTAAAAAAGATTTTGCCAACAGAGCATTTATCTCAATTGTGACTGTCACAGGAATCAACCCCTCATATTCACAGATCCTCAGCACCCCACTGGATTTGATTCTTGGGGTGGTGGTACTGGGAGTCACTGTCATCCACATTTTGTGGAGAAAGAGGGGTGCTGAGAGGGAGTGCAGCTTGTGCAGCACCTAGGCACCTAGGCCTGCGTTGGGGGTTGCTAAGAATGTGGTGCTGTCTGGAGCCAGTGCGGCCTTTCTCAGGATGGGCCTTTTGGCCTTTTGACCCCAAGAGTGGTCAAGTCAGTGGAAAATTATGGATTTAAACCACTGTTCATCTATCATACGGGAATTATAAAAAATATGGAAAAAAGTCAGGCGAGGTGGTGCACACCTGTAGTCCCAGCTACTGGGGAGGCTGAGGAGGGAGGACTGTATGAGCTCAGGAGTTGGAGGCCGCAGTGAACTGTGATCTGGCCACTGTCCTCCAGCCTGGGTGGTTGAGAAAGACCCTGTATTGAAAAAAAAGTAATACAGATAAAACTTTTGGTCAACATACTGTATGTAAGACCATGAATTAACTTGGGGAGGAGGTGGAAATCCAAGCGTTAAACTGTCCAATGTGGGGCAAGTGGAGAACTCCAGGCCCCTCCAGAATGATGCTGGGGAATGAGTGCAGTGAGCTGGCAAAATGTGGGTGCTCTTGGCATGCAGTAAGAAATAGAAAATAGGAACCCTAAAAGTTGACATGGGAAAAATAAACCCAAGGAATGGAATATGAGTGGCACACCAAATCTTCACACATGCATATGCTTCGGGAAACTCTTCTACTTTTTTTTTCCCTTCTTTAGAGACAAGATCTCACTCTGTCATCCAGGCTGGGGTGTAGTGTTGTGATTACCTTGAATTCCTGGGCTCAAGCTATACGCTGCCTCAGCCTCCTGAATATGGCACCACCACAATGTCCAGCTAATTTTTCTATTTTTGGTAGAGAAGGGGGTCCAGCTGCCCAAGCTGGTCTTGCACTCTTGGCCTCAAGTTATCCTTCCACCTCAGCCTCCCAGAATGGTGAGAGTATAGGCATGAGCCACCACACCTGACCTGATCTTCTACTTCTCTGTGTTTGAAATTACTGTTATGTTATTTTGGGGGAAAAACAGAGTTTATTTAACCAAATAGAAGATACCTTCTGTGCTTTTCCAGACTCCAGCAGCACTGCAGTGAGTGCAAATTAGTTCTTGTTCCTGCTTAGGCCTTGGAGAAGCCTCTGAACCAATTCTAATGAGCTCCCAATTAGAGGCAGCAGGTGCCTGTGCTGTGGTGGCGCTGAGGTGGTCCTGGAGTCCCCAGGGAAGTGTGGCACCCTCAGGCCCAAGTGTTACTGGCCAGGGTCCATATACTTTGGAACTGCTGCCAAGCAGCCCCTGCCCTAGGGGCCTCGTTAAAACCTGCTTTGGTCAACACCTGCCCCAATGTGCTGGTAGGGAAAATGGGTGGGGAGGGTAGGGAATATGCCACCACCTCCCAGTGCCCCCACCCCAGAAGCTGAGTCCCTGTTACCAAGGCTAAGACCCTGTGTAACAGCACATAGCCCCACCATGGGCACAAGCCTAGCGCTGGCTATAGGTTCCCCCTGTGAGCCTACAGGTGTGGCCCTCAGGTCCTCCCAGGGTTGATGCTGGGGGAACTCAGAGAACCTAGGTTCCCTCAAAGCCACACAGCTGAGGGAAGCAGCACCTCCTGGGTCACAACTACCACCTGTTCCCACTGGCTGGGGGTCCCCACCTTCCATGAGTGGCCCCAGTAGAGGATGGGAAACAGACCCCAGCCTGCCTCTTGTCAGGGCAGCAGTTTCTGAACAGCTTTGGGGAAGTTGAGGTTGTGGGCAGCTTGAAGTTTGCCCCTCAACATGCCCGGAGAGTGAAGAGGAAACTGAGGCACAGAGCATTTGCCAACAGTGTCCACAATCTATTGTGCAGCCAGACCCTGTCCGGGGTGTCTGGGCCCTAAAGTAGGTGTGTGGGCAGGGTGCAGGGCATGGCCTCCGGAGATAGGTGGGCCTTGGGAGAAGTCAGGCATAGTCCAAGGGCAGGACCCCTGACCCAGGCACCTCCCCCAAACACCCTTGGGGCCCTTTCCCAGCCCCCAGGGCCAGGTTCTTGCCAAGTGTGTAATTGGCAAGAAGGTCCTTGCAGGCCTTAGCCCAAGGGAGCCCAGGGTGGAAGGCAGAAGTAACCCAGCTTGGGTAGGCCTGCTGTTGCTGCATGCAGCCTCACCCTGTGCTCTCCACCTGGGTGGGCATGGCTGGGGATGCAGCAGCTGCCCAGGGTGGGGCCACTCTGCTGCCACCTCTACCTGATACATTTGCTGCCTGTGCTGGGAGCCTGAGTACCAGCGGCCTCAGGTCTGGGCTCTTGGCCAGCACATCAGGTGATGACCAGTGGAGCTTGGTAAAGATACTGCCATCTGCTAGGGCCTCTGCCCTAGGAGATCATGGGGGCAGCAGGTGCTATGAAGCCGCAATGTGAGGCAAGGTGGGTGGCCAGCAGCAGGCAGGCCAGCAGCAGAGGTGCTGACAGCTTCCTTCCCATGAGATGGGGCCAGGGCAGCCTTCACCCCACATGCTGGGGTCTGCACTAGGTAGAGCCTGTGCTGGCCTCTCTGAGTAACTAGAGCCAGTGTCACTTGGGTAGAGCCATCTTATGGGCCTGGGACTCAGAGCTTCTACTGAGGGACTGTGCTCGGGTCTTGGTGTTGGAGCTGTTGGGACACTTTCTGGGACCAACCTCTGGTCACTCTAGTTGCCCCCCCAGTGTCCAATGACCCTGTACCCCTTTCTTCTTGGCTTGTCTCCAGAGGGAGGTGGGCAGCAGATGGTAAGGAGCTCAACCCATAAGAGACCCTCGTGGCAAGTTAGGAGGTGGCTGGCAGGGATGACTGGCAGCTTACTGAGCTCCAGCCTGGGGCATGTCCCTGCCAGAGGGTCCTTAGGGTGAACTGACCTTCTGGCCTTGAGGCTGCTTGGGGTCAAGTCCTAGAACCTGGTGAATGGCCCCACATCCCATACACTCCCAGGAAGGCCTGAGGCTGGTCCTGAGCTGACCTTATTGCTGAGTGGGTGCTTTCCCTTGCAGGTCAATTCCCCCCAGAGAAGACCCCTGGGGGTCTCACGGTAGGCTCACTTCTGCCTGCCACACCCTCCCACCCCCCCAGCCCCTTGTGCACATAGGGTTCCTGGACCCTACTGTGGTCTGGGCCAAGCTCCCTGACTTCAATTCCATCTTCTTCTGGGCCTCAGGGGATGCCAACAAGACATGGGGCAGGAGGCTTCTGTAAGACCTGGGTGTTCTTCAGCATAGGAAGGTGGGTCCTGGTCTTTATACCACACAGTGCAGGGGACAGGGAAGGGAGAGCAGAGTTGCATCAAGCCAGGACATAGGAGGAAACGCTGGCTCTTAAGCGTTTCCCCAACATGGGAAATCTGGGATTCAAGGGCAAGGTCGCAGATGCAGCAGGTGTTGTGGGGGGTTCTTTTTTTTTCCCTTCAGCCCTTGCAGTGGTTGTTGGCAAAAATGTCTTTCTAAATGCAAGGCTTATCTCAGTCAGGGCTGAGGAAAAATAGTGCTATTCTCCCACTCCCCCAGTCTGGACACCCACATTGCTGGGCAAGGAGGTGTCCACTGGGACAAAAAACGACCTTATGGGTACGATGGTTAGAGCCTGCAGCTCTAGAGTCCCAGGCCTATGACAGCCCCACCATAGCCCCTGATGGGTCTGCCCCCACCCCGGGTCTGACAGGGGACATTCAGGCCCTTGGCAAAAGGCCTTATGGGGGCTGCTGCTGAAAAGACTGTCCCTTTCAGGGTGCTGCCCACCTGGCCCCACCCTTAGGACCTGGAAGGGCACCTGATGAGGCCCCTGCGTGCTTTCAGGGGCTTCACTGGGGTTTTGCTTTTGCCAGGGGAAAAAGCAGACTGCCTGCTCAGGGGGCTGGGGCGAGACAGCAGCAGGTGGGCCCTCTGTCCCGGCAGATGTCCTGTGCAGGAGGTGTGGGTTGGAGCATCGGTCATTTCCTTACAGACTGGAACTGATTAAGGACAGCTGCACTGACCGCCCTGTGGGTCTGGGGAGCCCTCGCAGCTGAGAGACGCCTGGGTGATAGACGCCGCGGTTCCTCACCAGGAACCAGGTGAGTACTCCAGGGAGGGCCGATCTGGGTGTGCGTGTGTGCACAGGTGATCAGCGTGCGTGTGCGTGGCCGCTGAGGGGGAACGTGCAGCAGAATGCTTCCGGTTGCTACGGCGACTGAGCTTTAATTCCCGCGCCTCCTCTCTTGCTGGCCTCGGGACTCTCCCCTTGGCCCGCTAGCTATTCCCTCCGTCGCTCCTTGGCCGGGAACAGCGGTGGGGTGGCCCTAGACCTCCAAGTCAGGCCCAGGCTCGGAGTCGGCCGGCAGACCCCATTCTCTTCCCAGGCTGCCGCAACTCTCGGCCGCCCGCCCCCCACCCCAGCTCCTGGTCAGAAGGGGGCGCTGGTGACGTAGCTGTTTAAAAACTCATTTTGCCCAGGCGCAGTGGCTCAGGCTGGTAATCCCAGCACTCTGGGAGGCGGAGGCGGGTGGACTGCCTGAACTCACGAGTTGGAAACAAGCCTGAGCCAAAGCTAGACCACGTCTCTAAAAATAGCTGGGCGTGGGCGACGCCTGTGGCTCAAAGGAGTAGGGCGCCGGCTCCATATACCGGAGGTGGCAGGTTCAAACCCTAACCCTGGCCAAAAACTGCAAAAAAAAGCCGTGTGTTGTGGCGGGCGCATGTAGTCCTAGCTACTTAGAAGTCTGAGACAAGAGAATGATCTGAGCCCAACCAAGAGTTTGAGGTTGCTGTGAGCTATGACTTTTCAGCACTCTACAAAGTGAGACTCTTGTCTCAAAAAAAATTTTGTTTTTCACATTTGGGCGGGCACATGGCTCACACCTGTGATCCCCGCACTTGGGGATGCCGAGGCGGGAGGATCCCTTGAGCTCTGGCGTTTGAGTTTGCTGTGAGCTATGACACCATAGCACTCTAGCAGGGTGACAGAATGAGACTCAAAAAAAAAAAAATCACATTTTAGGGAAATCTGTTTCCCTCCGTTCTCAGTCAACATGTAAAGGCTGGAGGCCCAGGTCAAGAGGAAGTGGGCGTCCCGCAGGGGCTAGCCTTGGAGGCTGTTGTCCAGTTTGGGGAGCTTTACAGAACGGTAGCGTTCCACCAGCACCGGATCTGGTTTGTTGGGGGAAAATGCCACAATTGGGGCATACATGATTTCATTTGTGAAAACTCCTACTTCCTGCCCTGTGCCAGTCTTCTTGACTCCAGAAGAGGAAACTAACGAACCCCTCAGGTGACAAGCAACCACAAGCGACACCCACGCGTGCACTGAACCGCTTTTGCTCCCTGGTCTGCTCAATCCCACGATACCTCGGGGATGCTGGGATTCTAGGATAAGGTGAACAGCCCCACAGAGTGGGGGAGGGGCCCAGCCCCCAGCGGGGCTCCCTGGGGCGGAAGTAGGGCTACCTGCTCAGTGCGGTGCAGTGGTGTGGTACTGAAAGCGCCCATGGCCTGGAGCCGCGGCCACAACCTCTCAGTGCAAGGGCCTTTCATCCTGCTGGGCTTCCCGGGCCCACAGAGCCTGCGCGCTGGGCTCTTCCTGCTCTTCCTGCTTATGTATGTGCTCACACTGGCTGGGAATATGGCCATCATCTCCCTGGTAGTGGCGCATCGGCGCCTCCAGACGCCCATGTACTTTTTCCTCTGCAACCTGTCCTTCCTGGAGATCTGGTTCACCACAGCCTGCGTGCCCAAGGCCCTGGCCACCTTCGCCTCCCAGAACGGAGCTATCTCCTTCGCCGGCTGCGCCGCGCAGATGTACTTCGTCTTCTCCCTGGGCTGCACTGAGTACTTTCTGCTGGCCGCCATGGCCTACGACCGCTACCTGGCCATCTGCCTGCCGCTGCGCTACTGCAGTATCATGACGCCCAGGCTCGTGGCGCGGCTCGCCCTGGGCTCCTGGCTGAGTGGCTTTGCAGCCATCGCGGGGCCCGCTGCGCTCGTCGTGCGCCTGTCTTTCTGCGGCTCCCGCGTCATCAACCACTTCTTCTGCGACATCGCTCCCTGGATCGTGCTGTCCTGCACCGACACGAGGGCGGTGGAGCTGGCTTCCTTTGGCATCGCCTTCTGCGTCATCCTGGGCTCCTGCTTCATCACTCTGGTCTCTTACACCTACATCATTGCCACCATCGTCAGGATACCCTCCGGCGCCGGCCGCCACCGGGCCTTCTCCACCTGCTCGTCCCACCTCACGGTTGTGCTCATCTGGTACGGCTCCACCATCTTTCTGCACGTGAGGACCTCGGTGGAGAGCTCCTTGGAGTTAACCAAGGGTGTCACGGTGCTCAACACCATCGTCACCCCGGTGTTGAACCCCTTCATATATACCCTGAGGAACAAGGACGTGAAGGAGGCTCTGCGGAGGACTGTCTGGGGGAACTGAGCTCAGAGTGAGCTGTGTGGGGCTGCCCACGCCTTCGGAGGTTCGCCTCTGTAGGTGGGGCATATCTGATTCTCCCTGCAGGAGTTGAAAAAGTGCCCACCATCGCCAGGACCTGGGCTTCGGACGTCCCTGAAGTCCCCCTTCCTGGCCCGAAGGAGTTTCTATTCCTCTCACAGACCTTAACAGGGAATGCTTTGGCCCTGAGGTTCCAGGCACAAATTCTGGAAGAGAAATGGGAACTGGCAGCCCCCAAGGGTGCTGCCTGTGGCACCTGCAGCACTAGGTGTTGTTCCAAGTACCCCAAGGAGGACTGGGTCTTGGGGCAACAGCCTCTTGTGAGTCTCACCCCTGTCTTCTCACCACTACTGACACTTTTGGTCTCCTGAGGTCCCTTGTTGGAAAGACTGTCCCTGGACCCTCCCTGGGTTGGCAGCTGGTGGGGCTGATTCACAGCACTGAGAACGTAGAGGGACAAGTGTGTAGGCATCTCTCAGGAAGCTGGGGTGTTTGGGTTCAGAAGGTGAGGGTAGACTTGCCTCATGGTGGTGCCCTCAGCCAGGTCTCACACACACCTCCTGTGGACGCCTCCTCCCCACTGTAGAAGTGTACGGAGGAAGTGGGGAGGTGGGAGAGAGGGTGGGTCTTCATGGAGCCTCCAAGTGAAGGAGACGGTCCTGAGTGTCAGGATTATCTAGGAGGGACCTGGTCAGACCCACCAGCCTGTCCTAGATTATTTTGGGAACAGTGTGCTGGGATTGGAAGTACAGGTGCCTTGGAGCTGGGTGTCTTGAACCCACTGCCAGCATGACTTGTCCAAGTCATATAACCACTTGGAACTTCTGTGTCTGCATCTATGAATGGGATGATGAAAGTGTAATCTCCTGGAGCCCTGTGGGCACTAAATGAGTTAATATGTCTGGAACAGGTCTGACGGATTAAGCTCATAGGAAGTGCTGTAGTAAGATTTTCATAATTTAGCAGATAAAATGTTGCACAGACTGTGCCCTTTCCTTTCACTCAAGCGCTGATAAAGCAGAACTAACGGGATTGTATTCTGACCAGGGACCACACTAATTTGGCTGCCAGCAGGGACCCTGGAGGGAACCGGACTCCCCCTGCTGGCCAGACCAAACATGAAGGGCAAGTTATATGGACTTTAGCAGGACCTTACTGACATTGAGCAAGTTTCTGCCCTCATCCACCAGAGATGTGACCACACCTAGGGCCAGGTGGGAGGCAGGAGTGGGTTGAGGCCGCCTGGCCTGGCAGTGGGAGGGGTGCAGTGGTGCTGCGCTGTTGTGCATTGGGTCCTCAATCCAGGCCCCCCTGTGCCCCCTGCAGCTATGGAGCAGGGTCCTGTGATGGGTGGCTGCTTCTGCCTTGGCTCAAGCACCACTTCATGACCCATCAGAGACCCTGACTCATCTCAAACTGTGCCTGGCCTACACCTCCCTCCTTGCTGGTTCCCACAAAGGGAGCCAGTTGGGCAAAGGGTTCTGGCACTCATTCTCTGCAGGGGCTACAGGTCCAGGCACCTCACTCACTGTAGGGAATCAACGTGTGTGTAGTCTCGGTGCTTTTGTGACTACTGAGTTAAAGAGCCGCCAAATTTAATTGGCAAGTTAGAGTTATCACAGCTGGGATGGGCTCGTTGAGGGAGGAGAAGGGGCTTATTCCACACCGCAGTGCCTGGGGCAGCCGGCGCAGCCCCGAGGAGGGCAACTCTGCTCCATCATCTTTGCAGCACAAGAGGCCTAGAGAGGCTGAGCTCGTCCAGATCCCCGCAGCGGGAGCGGCATCACGGGAGCCTCCTGGGCCCACCGGCCTTGCAGTTGGCGCCGCCCGCTCTCCCAGATTCCTTTCCTCTCAGGCAGACGGGTCAGTGGGTGCCCCTGAGGAACGTCGGGGGCACCGGGGCCCCCTTTGTGCCCGCGGGTCGGCCCTCTCCCAGCCGCCGAGCCTCCGCCTACACTTTTGCACCCGGCTTCTTGTGGCTCCCCAACCCTAATCCTCAGCCAAGCGTGGAGGTGACTTCTGAAGGCTTCTTCCCTCTGGATGGGGACTACTACCCTTCCAGAACCCCTCCAGTGCTGCAGGAGAGAACCCCAGGGCAGTCCGCCCAGGACCGGGTGTGGCCTCAGGGCAGAAGAAGTCTCCACCCACGTGGAGTCGACTGAGAATGTCCAACATGCTTTGTCCCTACTGACGCCTGGGGTTTTCTCGGGCTAAAGACTGCGAGCAAGAGATGGCGTGCTCAGTGCCTGCTGCCTCTCGCCTTTTGACGATCAACCCGCGCGCGCTCTGGGCTCCTTTGCTTTGCGGGTGTTGGACTCGGAGGAGCAGGTTCAGGGAGCAGGTTTTGGCTTCCTCTTCCTTTTCTGGACTCCAACCTGTCCTGGACCGCGCCTTTCTGGTCAGAAACCTCCACTTGTCCTGGGCTTCCCTCGCCGGGAGCGCGGCCATTACTAGGTGTTCTGGGTGGAATTTTTCTCAGTTTTAGAAATTAGTTTTGAAGGCTGAACGAGAACACCATCTTTTGTTATCTTTTAGTGGGTGTGATTTTCACCCCACAACGTGAAGAGAAAAATCCATCGAGTAAGCGCAGGAGACTGAGAGCTGGCTGGTCCTGGCGGAGGTGGTGGCGGTAGAGGGGCTGCCGGCATAGCCTGGAGGGAGGCGACGTTAGGGTTCCTGTCCCCTCCCTCAGTGGCTTCGGAGCACCTGCGTTCTCAGTCTGTTGATGCCCTGTATTACATTAATTGGCGCTTAGCTTTGGAATAAATTCCACTTAATTGTGGTGCATAATTTTTCAATATATATTGGATTTGATTTTATTTTTATTGACAATAATTTTATATATTTGTGAGGCACCATTTGATGCTTTAATACATGTATACATTGTGGAATGAGCAGAGATTTGCTAATACTTTGTTGAGGAGTTTTGGATCTATGTTCTTGAGAAATAATTTGCACTTTTCCTCAATCATACTGTCTTTGTCTGGGTTTGATATCAGAATAATGCTGTCCTTGGAGAATGGGTTAGGAAGTAGTCTCTGCTAATATTTCTTGGAAGAGCTAGTACAGAATTGGTCTAATTTTTTTACATGTTTGGTAGAATTCACTAGTGAAACCAACAAGGCCTGGGGCTTTATTTTTGGAAGGTTTTTATTGACTTATTTCCTTTAATTGTATATGAAAAATATTTTTTATTTCAAAATATTAAGGGAGTACAAATGTCTTTGGTTACATGGATCACTTTTGTAATGCTTATCCATCACCCAGCTACTCTTCATGGTACCTGTTAGGTAGATTTTTGCCTTCCCTCACCCGTCTATTGATTTCTCCTGAGTTTTACTTCCCTCTGTGTACAAATATGCTCATTGGTTAGTTTCAATCTATATGCAAGTTATTTAAAAGGAGAAATAACCTTATTTTCCTTATTATTAAAGCAAACATGCTTATTGTAAGGGTGGTTCAGAAAGAACTGTTAGTGGCTTATTGTATATTAGGATGGTTTCAAATTTTTTTGGACACCAACAGCTTGCAACCACTTTCCATTTAATACATAAATAAATATACATATAAATTTCAGATCAACAAGTAATGGTACTGCATCTCCTCTTTAAATTAGCACTTATGCAAGTATCTGGATATATAGCTGGTCCTCAAATAATACCTCATTTTGTTCAATAACATTTGTTTATGACGTTGATGAAAAAAATAGATTACTGGCTGATGCCACTGTCTGTGGAGTTTGCATGCTGTTCCCATGTATATGAGTTTTCTCCATTTCCCTGGTTTCTTCCCACATCCCAAAGCTGTGCCCAGTCTGAATGTGGGCAAGTGTGCATAGGTGGGGGGGTGTCCTGTTAGGGTTGGCTCCTGCCTGGCACACTGAGCTAGCAGGATGAGCTCTGGTCAAACAAAACCCTGAACTGGAATAACTGGGCTGGAAAATGAATCAACAAATGAATATACATTATTATAAACTGAAAATATGTAAAATCTATGATAATCACACCAATGTGTGGCAATGAAGGATGCCATATGAACATGTTCAGGAGGCTGCCCTCTTTGGGATTGTTTTTGAACTGCATGAAGGAAGGAGGTGCTCCTTACAATATTCACTCTGCAAACATTTCTTTTTTTTTTTTTTTTTTTTTTTGAGACAGAGCCTCAAGCTCTCCCCCTGGGTAGCGTGCCGTGGCATTACAGCTCACAGCAACCTCCAATTCCTGGGCTCAAGCGAGTCTCCTGCCTCCGCCTCCCAAGTAGCTGGGACCGCAGGCGCCCGCCACAACGCCCGGCTATTTTTTGGTTGCAGCCATCATTGTTGTTTGGCGGGTCCGGGCTGGGGATTCGAACCCGCCACCTTAGGTGTACGTGGCTGGCGCCTTAGCCGGTTGAGCTATAGGCGCCGAGCCGCAAACATTTCTTTTTTGATTTTATCCACCATTACTATGACTGCTTTCTCTCACTGATTCACCAGAAAGTGAGTAAATATTATCTAACTTTCCTATCTGAGTGGCACCAGTATTGCATGAGGCTGGGTGGTAAGAGTTTATGGGGTTGAATACACTGGTCTGTTATCAGCCTTTAGCAATGGTGCCTTGTGTTTCTGTTTGAAGTGGAATTTGTGAATAGTTGCACAACTCAACAGTATTTTTTAATTCTGTCTGCTTAACAGCCCATCACATCAAAGAAGATCAAGAGAATACTGAAGAAAGAAAATAGATTTTTACTGAGAGTTGGGAATTGCAATATTGTCTTGTTTCTACTAAAGATAAGATGATTTGCTTGCTTTGTGATATTGCAATACCAACATTAGAGAAATTCAGTGCTCATTAGCATCATAACACTCATAAGGACCACAATATTTTAAATTAGGGGGAGAGGCATGAAAAGTTGTATTGCAGAAATTAAAAGATGAAAAGCAAAAGCAAAGCAATTCTTTTAAGCAGTAATAAAACCTGGAAATAATGCTACTGAAGAAACTTGTAAAGTAGTTTATATACTCAGTAAAAAGAGAAGCCATTTGATGATGTAGAAGTCATGAAAGAATGCACCACTGAAATTGTAGGATGCTTAGACCCCAACAATGGTTTAAAGTACAAACAATTGCCTCTTTCAAGGAGGCAGCATGAATTATCCTTCAACTTAACGGAACATCATGGAATACTTCAAAAGGAAAATGTGTATTATTTGATTGGTTTGGATGAATCAACTAATACTGCTGACTTGATGAAGGTTTTATACTTCATTCAGGTCATAACAGAAGTTTTCTTTCTACGAAGAGTTACTCACTTTGGATACTCCTGTGAATAGAACATGGGGAATAGATATCTTCAACAACTTTCAAGATAAGTGTTGTGAAGTTGAATTGAATTTTGTAAATTTAATGAGTGTATGTACAGACAGTGCACATTCCATGGCAGGAAAACAGAAAGGGTTTATTGCACAAATAAAAATAGTATTAACTGATCCAGATGCTTTCACTTCTTTTCATTGTATCTTGCATCAGCAAAATCTCTGTGCTAAAGCTACTATTAAGTAAAACATTGCAACGAGTTATAAGTTATATAAAGTGTCATTAATCATATTTGTGCAATGCAACATGGCACTGTACCATGCTAAAGTTGAACAATGGAGTATTCAGTGTGGATTTACTGTATCATTCTAAAGTGCATTGACTATCACAGGGACAGGTGTTAGCCAAAATTTTATCTCTGAGAGAATAAATAATTTTATGAAGAACAGAATCAGCAATGTGAATTATTGAAAAAAGATTCCTATAGGAATGCAGCATTTCTATGTGTAATCATGTCAAGTCAAAATGACTTGAGTATTTATTGCAAGGTAAAACTAAGTCTATATGTGGTATGTGCCAAAAAAATCCAAGAATTTCAAAAAAAGCTATCTTTTTTCAAAACTCTTCTTCCAAAGGTAATTTGAGATGAGTGTTTCCTCCAGTTAGCAAAGGTCACTGAGGAGAAGGATGACATACAGGAGTCATCTGAAGAACACCCAGCTATATTAGGCCTGTTAACTGGGTTACAGTGAAAGGCTCCCAGACTGCGAAAATCATAACATCACACTCAGGCTAGCATTTCATACTCACCTGGTTGGTATCACTAAGGCACCTAAAGAACTGCAGAAGGAATCAATGGAGTTCTCAGGAAGTGACATTTTAAAGTCATTGTTTGGTGCTGGGAAAGATCCAACTGAAGTAGTAAAAATGTAGTGGAGTACCCATGCCTTCAGCAACATGCCTGAGAAATGCTTTCTTGCTTTCCAACCACTTACTGCTGTGAATCTACATTCTCCTCCCAAACCCAAATCAAGACACCCTTAGCATCACAAATGACTGACACCATCCATGGGTGAGACCTCCATGCTGCAACCAAACACAAATGCTTTCCAACAAAAGGCAGACACAACAGATTCATGAAAAGGTCAGTTTACTTAAAATTAACAAATAGCTTTCATTGTTTGGAAATTATTAAGTACATATAGTTAGATTTTTACAAAACAATGTACATTTTAAGTATATCTAATTAAAATTTTTTGAATGCAGACTTATTTGATTATAGCTAATTTAATGTGGCCGCCAACAAGAAAAGTTTCCCTACCCTCATTTCAGGTGAGAAGGAGGAGCTTGGAACTTTGTTCATGGCAAATTGACCCACCAAACATGTTTATTACAAATCTACAACCCATGGTTTACTTAAAAAAAAAATGTAACCCTTATTAAGTTTTTTTCTTTTAATTCAGGGAGATTTGAAATGGAAAATAAATTTGCATTATTGCCTGACACTTGACCCCTACTCCTCTAGAAAACACACCATCTTTGTCAAAATCAAAATACTCAAGAGTACAAGTAAAGCACAGCCTCCCCTCAGTACCACTCCTGTCCCCAGCCCTCTCCTGACAGGGAGCCTTGAGCTCCCTGATGTGGGGAGAGAATCCCTTCCCTCAGGTACTCACTGAGGCTGTGAGTTGGCCTCAAATTCCTGGGCCCAAGTGATCCTCCTGCCTTAGCTTCTTGAGCAGCTGGGGCTACACGTGCATGACACTGTCTGGCCTGTGGCCTCTTTCTTCTGCCCCATTGGGAAAGCTCTGGGGATGGACAAGCCTGTATGAGCTGGGCACAGGGTGTTTCAAAGTCTGTTCCTGTCCTGCCTTGTGCACCAGACCACCCACCTGGGACATCTGGCCGTGCTGCTGAAGTCTGTTATCTTCATGCAGGATCTGTCTTCTGACTCTGCATCGGGGGTGATGCCATCCATTGCAGAGGCTTTCAGCTTCCTGCTCACGATGACTCCAACACCTTAAGCTCCCACCTTCAGGACCCCAGATTCACATGTCCAGCTGCCTGCTGGAGTATCTGGTTAGATTTAAAATTCAACAGGTCCAGTGTGGAACTCACTGTTCCTTCAAATTGGCTTTTTCTCTTGTATGTCAGTTCTCATAGCTGTAGCCTTGATGTGGTCAACTTGGTCAGGCTCTGTGGTCTCTTGCTGTGCTCCAGCTTTTCTTGGTCTGGGTAGAAGCCAGTGAGCAGGTCGGTCCTGGCTCTTGCCTTATGAGATTATTGTCCGTGGGACAGGAGTTGGGGGGGCGCTTCAGCAATAGGACAGAACTTGGAGGTGCTATGGGGGCTCTAGTCTGAGCTGGGGTGTCAGGGAGTATGTGTTCAAGCTGAGGCTGGCACAGGCACCCACGTGCCAAGTGCTGTTTCCGTTCCTTTCCACAGGTTGGCCATCACAGCTAGGGACGAGAGGTGGCACAGAGGCTAGGTCATGATGGGACGGCCTGTGGGGCCTAAGTCCAGACAGACCTGAGTTTTGCCTGAGGCTCCCTGAGTTGGGAGGGAGCAGTAAGTGAAGCCCAGTTATCTCAGCTCGCAGAGCCACTCTCTCCTTGGTCTGGATGACAGCCTGCACACAGGTGGACAGAGGCAGGGGAGGCTTCTGTGCTATCAGGAAATGTGATGGGGGCATGGTGGGATGGTGGTCTGGAGATAGGGAGGAGTGGGTGGGCTATGCTGAGCCCGGCTCCTCTCTCGGCAGTCCCTGCTTCCTCATTTCTCTGTGCCCTTTAGCTGTCCCTACTTTTGGGGCATGCTGACTCCACCTTCAGCTCTTGGGGTATGCCCTTTCATGTGCCCTTTCTGCCTCACTCCCAGGAGTCCTGTGCCCATTTCCACTGGTTTTGTGGTTTAAAGTCAAAGGCACTCCAAACCTTCAAGGACAGCTTCCTCTCATTCACCTCAGGGGTACTCCTTGCTCAAGATCTGCCCACTGCCCACACCTACCCCTGCCAGCTACCCCAAAGGTGGGCCTGCCATTCCAGGACTCCACAGGTTTTTGAGGCCCCCCTCCAAGAGCAACCTGCTGAGTCAGGTCCTGAGCTGAACTCTGACTGATGGACTTGGCTGCATTTGGACTTTCTTTTCTCTTCCAGCTCATCTGGCCAAGATGACCATCTCTGGGCCTGTGATTAAGATGCCCCCTCCCCTAAGCTGCTCTGGGTGATTCCTGACTCTATCCCAAGCTGCCTCTGGGCTGGGAAACAATACTAAAGCTATCGTCATAGCAAGAGGGTCTGTCAGTATTGATGCTGCCCTGGACTATGAGCTCCTAGGGACAGAGGTCAGTGACTCTTATCTGTGCCTCTACTTCAGTGTTGTTATCTATTCATCTAAAGGCTCCATCTGTCCATCATCTAGCCATCTCTCTGTCCATCTGTCTGCCCACCCAACCATTCCACTCATCCACTCATCCAGCTAGCCAGTCAGTCACCCAGCCACTCATCCATCCATCTTTTCTTCTCTCTGTCCATCTGTCCATCATGCATCCATCCATCCATGAATCAATCCATCCATCCCTACATCCACCTACCCACCCACCCATCCATCCATCTGGCCATCTCTCTGGCCATCTGTCCATCCAGCCATCCAGCCATCCATTCCCTCTTCTTTTGATTTTCACAACTCCTTCCCTTCTTCCCCAGTAGTGTTTCCAGGGTGTATGAGGAATAGCCAAGAAACCTGTATGCAGTGTTGAGGCAATCCAAGGTCCAGCAGGAGGAGGTTATGCCAGAGTGTAGGGGACCCAGGGCCTGGAGGAATTTTTAGGTCACAATGAGAGTGTCACTGTGCTCCAAACAGAGTGGGAGACTTTGAGAAGTGAAGGCGGAAGGGTTGCACTAGTTTTGTGGTTTAAGGATACTGTGATGAGGGCATCAGGTGGGAGGGTCAGTCTGTCTGGGCGCTCACTGCTGGGCAGGAGGCAATGAGGAGGGGATAAGGAGGAGGTGGCAGACAGGCGTGTCCTGAGAGCAGATAGACCCATGCTCAATGCTGTGGAGTGTGTGGAACCCAGAAGGAGTGGAAGACCCAGGTTCGGCCTGAACAACAACAGGTAGGCTCCATTCAGAGATGGGAAGGCTGTGGCCAGTGTAGGCTTTGGGGATTTCAAGGGCCTGGCTTTAGGTCCAAGTCTGAGAGGCTGAGTGGGGCTGGGAGTAAGCTACTGGTTGGGGTCAGACTGGGGGGAGGGCAGCTCAGGAGGTCATGGGCTGGAGGAGACCAACAGGGGGGACAGGATCATCAGCCCCACTCTTGGTGCTGAGAGGAGTCTTCCTACCCCTGGCCACCATGGCCTCAGTGGGTGTTGGGGATGTCTGTGCTGCAGGAGCTAGAAGGGACAGTACTGGGGGCCAGCCTGGTGCTACCACCCACGATGCATGCATGGGGGCCTGGAGCAACTTCCCCACCCTGGAAAGCAGCTCCTCTTTTGCACTGGTCATTAAGAGCTAGATGTTTGAAACTTTTGGAATGTTTCAGCAATCCTCCAAGGGCAGGGGAAATGCAAAGGTTGTTTCTCCTGGATCTGGAAACCTCAGACTCTGGTGTTCACCCCACAGGGACTCGGAGAGGGGCTCTAGTCCTGCTATGTCTATGTCACTAGATGTCCTGTCTTTGTGTGCTGCTTTCTCCACTGAGGTCTGATATAGTCCTTGTTGATTTCCAGTCTAACAGATGTTGGATGGTGGGCTTGTCTCCAGGGTCTCTGTAAAACTGGCTTGAACATTTACTAACTCTGGGGACTGAAAAAGCCTCATGTTTTAATATAATTTTACTTAGATCTTAAAAGTTAGAGAGGCCCTGCTCTTCTCACCATTTTTTTCAGGATGTTTTGCTCTGCAGAACTTTGTTAGTCAACAAATATCCCCTAGTAGCCAGCTTCTGAACAACTGGGCCCTTGTTCCAGTTCAGTGGTGTGGCCCCAGAGCTCTGCAGAAAGGCTTCCTTCATTTCTCAGTGAGTGTTGTCCTGGCTGTTACAAAACTGCCCAATTGGCTTCATTGCTGCTGCTCACGAGGAAGCTAGCACACGGAGACAGCAGGTCACTACGGAGAGTTTAATATTGCAGGTCCCACCAAAGAGATAGGAGGAAGTTCTCATATCCATCTCCTTGAGAATTTGGGGGCCAAGGCTCTTAAAGGTAAGTCTGGGGAGCAAAGGGCTGGGGAACTGATTTGTTGATTGCATGGGATGAATCCACAGGGTTGGGAGGGAGAAATCTTGTGCTGAGTCAGTTCCTGGGTCATGAGACCAGCTGGGTTGGTTCCTGGGTACTGGGCACTGGTCTGGGTGGTTCAGCAGTTCTACCTGAACACAGGATCTGGGAAATGTCTCAGACCAGCCTCAGGTTTCACAAGGGTGATCTGTGGGAGCAATGGAGAAAGCTAAGAATCTTCGTGACCATCAGCACTTTGGCTCCTGAGTGGAAGGAATTACAGGAAAGCAAGTGAGGGGACATTGGCTGGTTATCTATGTATTCTAACTATGCCCCAAGACTTTGCAAAGTGCATGCCCTACCAGAAACCTTATAGCCTCCTATTAATTTTATAATTATTAATTTTATAAATGGCAGTTTTGGTTAGGAGTCAAACTTCATGGAACCAGTTTGGGAAGTATACCCCTGTTCCAGAAATTCACATCAAATCTTAATTTTGCCATTGATGTTTATGTGTTATTGATCCTTTTATCTGGTTACATGAATATTATGTTAGTACCAGGGCCCTGCATCTCCATGATGTTCCAGGTGACATGAGAAGTCTGCACTGAGTCCTTTTGGGGTTTCCATGGTTGTGTTGTAGACTAAAGAAAAAAGTCAAGTTTTCAAAGAATTAAAGCTAGTTGTATTCAGAAATCTTGCTGAGGACTATAGGCTGAAGCCTGCAGCCAGAGCAGCCCTCAGAGAGGTTCTGCATGGTTGAAGGGCAGGGGTGGCCTCAGCAGGGCCAGAGTCACATGAAGGCCTGTGTGTGACAGCAGGTCTGATTAAGAAGACAGGCATGAGATCACTCACCTGTTGGGGAAAGGCAAGGACCAGCATAACTTCTCTCTTAAGGAATGTAGTGATCATGTAAAGGATGAGGAGCCTGTGCCATGTCCTATTTGTCTTTAAACAGTCCCTCTGGAGGCTGCTGTGGTCAGGGTCAGGTGCTCCAGCACACACACGCAAATGTGTGAAAAGCTTTGGAAGGTAGAACCCCTCTTTGGCAGAGATTTGAAGAATGAGTTTGGGGGCATACTAATGGGCCAGGAACCCTTGGGTGCTTGAGGGGGAGGGCTGAGCTGGTGGCCATGGGGGCCTGGGCAGGAGCTGCTGGACCATGGTGCAGCAAGGCGGGGTGAGGCCACAGGGGTGAGATACTTTAAAAACATGACACTATATGATTATTGCACCTAAAGAAATACCACCCCCTCAATTTCATCATGTATGACCATGTCCAAATTTCTGTGATTGCCCTTTACTGTTGGCCTGTTTGCATTGGGATTGAAACGTAGTCTGCACACTGGATCTTGCAGCCCCTGTCCTTTGGGTGCACATGCTTGGTATTGGATGTGGCCATTGCAGGGGCTCCTTAGGGGGTGTGGGGGCTTCCTTCTGGGGCCACTGACTCTTCCCAAGGCGCCTTGAGACACTGAGGCCCCAGGTCTGGGATGTAGCCAGGTGGGGATGCAGGGGCATCCCTGGAGCCCCCACACCCCTCAGTTCCTCAGCCTGCCTGTCCATGAGACAAGCACTGCTCATGTCTGCAGGGCCAATAACAGAGGACCCCTGTGGGAGACTGGTTCCTCACTCCCTGGGGGTCCTGGGCATGCCTGGATCTTTCTGTGACCCAGAATTACATCCTTTCTGCAGATGTGTTCTACCAAGCTTCTGTAGGTGGCTGCTGGCAGCAGCTTCACCTGCAAGGAGCTGAGGTATAAGGTGGCCCTACACCCACCACTGCCCTCCAGAATGGCAGCCTTGGCACCCCCACCCTTTGCCTCTTCTTTGGCCTACTCCCCCAGGGGCCAGCAGCTCCTCCAGGGGCCAGCATGCATGAGGAATATTTCTATTCTGAACCCTGATTCTGAGAAAAAGCTTGCTCTTCAGGCTGTCAGTGCATGGTGCACAAATCTCTTGGTACCATTCAAGTTTACTGTTCACAAAAGGATTCCAGGAAACCCTGATGTGAGAAGTTTTTAAGAGCTGGGGGATCAGTGTACAGCTCTCCCTGGGGCATCGTTACAAGGAAGGTGGGAGGGTGGCGGGCCTGGCTTGGCTCTGGCTCATTAGGCAACATCTTCAGGGACTTGAATGCATCCCAATTAATAGCTTCAAATTTGCTATGGGGTTCGACTCGGAGGGGTCAATTAATTTCAAACAGGCAATTACTACCAAGAGACATCCATCCCTCCAGGGCAGGTTTTGTGCCAGGCAGGGAGCATGGAGAGATAGATGCTTTAGCTCCCTGGTGGGTTCCCTCCTCAGCCTCACCTAGGGCTGGGGCCTCTGGGTGACAGCTACTCATTCCTGTTCTCCATGGAATTTTCTTGCAAGGAGCAGGCTGTCTGCTCAGCCTGGCATGGTCTTTGGCAACACCAGAGCTTACCCCAGAGTTGTCCCTGATGAGGCCATGAAAATCTAACTCATGCCAGGACCCCAGCGTTCCTCATACCTTAACCTGAACATATCCAAGGCTTGAAAAGGATCTCTGGGCCCAAACCTCATTTTGGAGTGAGTGGATTCCCTGCGACTTCTGTGTACCTCACAGTCTGTATTTTATTTTTTATTTTATTATTATTTTTTAGACAGAGTCTCACTATGTTGCCCTTGGTAGAGTGCCATGGCGTCACAGCTCACAGCAACCTCAAACTCTTGGGCTTAAGCGATTCTCTTCCCTCAGCCTCCCAAGTATCTGGGAGTACAGACACCCACCACAATGCCCAGTTATTTTTTATTGCAGTCGTTGTTGTAGCTGGCTGGGGCTGGATTCGAACCTGCCAGCCTTGGTCTATGTGGCTAGCATTGTAACCACTCTGCTTTGGGTGCTGAGCCCACAGTCTGTATTTTAAAGGAATTAGATGTTTATTTTTTTCTGACGTATAAAATTTGTATTGAAGTATAACATACATAGGGAAGTGCCCATCCTAGGTGTGTAACTTGATGAATTTTCATCAACTGCACACACCCATAAAACCAGCAATAACCCAAGATGGTCAGAGCCCAGATCCCAGTGTGCCCTTCCCCCCCAGCCCAGGGGTGGCCACCACGTGGGCCACCTGACACAGGCATATTTTGCCTGCTTTTTCCCCCTGATTTTAAATCTTCACACAGGATGTGCTCTCCTGGTCTGGCTACTTTGCTCAGCACAATGTTTGTGTGGGATGAGTACATTGATTCTCAGTGCTGTCTGGATTCCATCCACTACATGAACAGAGCACAGTTTGTTTATCCCATTGTGGATAGACATTTGCAATTTTCTATTTTTTGGCAAGCTTTGCTTGCTCTGAGGGATGCTGTCCACATTATTTCTATTCTAAAGGTCACTGGGATGCCCTGCACATAACTTTCTCCTTTTGGCATAAACCATCCTTTAACCTATGATCTTGGTCACTATTATATGAGTTGGTCACTATTACCACCAACTTAGACTTACTGATGATAACTGACGTTTGTACTTTGCTGTGTACTGTGGCCTGTGCAAAGTGTGGGTTGGTGAGTCCCGGCTGGGGCAGAGGTACTTTGGTGTGGATGGGGTGCTGTCACAGGTGTGCCAGGTGCCAACAAGTTCCCACACAGCCCCTATAGCACATAAGTCAGCCATGCTCACAGTGACACTGGCAACAGGCCACAGCAAACCATCCTGAGTCTTACTTTGGAAAAATAGCATGGAATTATCTTAGATGTGACCCAGCAATTCCACTCCTAGGTATTTACCAAAGATAAATGAAACTATGCATCATCTAGACAGAGATACCATATGGGTGTGTTTACAGGGTGTCAGTTCTCATAGCTCCAAACTAAACGCAGCCCAAAGTCCATCAGCTGGTGGTGGATAACCGGGTGTGGTGTTAACACACACATTGGAGATGCGGTTATTAACACCCATGACCCTCAACAACACTCATCACATTAAGTGGACATGAAGACTGTTTGATAGGATTCCACTTTTTCTTTTAACCTTCTGACTGCAAATAAGGCATATAGGCGTTCAAACAAGATGTTTGTTTGCAGCGAACAACGCCTAGCAAACCAAAACTTGACACATACCACTGTTGTATTACCTGACTTGAGTCTCTAAGCACCATATGCTTAGTTCTTAATATTTTTCACAGTTGTGTCTGAAATAACTGAAACTAACTTGGGTGAATTATTTTGATCAGTAAGAAACAAAGAATGTCCAGTAGCGTCGGGTACCCTGAGGGTTGTCGCGCTCCCTGCACTACAAGGCGCTCAGTGGGCCACGCAGCACTTGTGAGAGCTCTGCAGTCAAAGTTTAAGGTAAGTGTGTGTCCTCTGGCCGGCGGTTGCTTGGTGGGGACTGCGGCTCGGTGGTAGACCGCGGAGAATTCCCCCGGGTAGTGGCCTATCATCTCGGGCTTGATCTCCACCCAGCTGAGGGTCTTGCCACGGTAGTTGCCCACCGAGGTCCCAGGGTCTCTGGCAGCTCGGGCCCTCCCAGGTGCGATTTCCTCCCCGCCCCTCCTCCCCGGGGGTGCAGCCTCCTTGGCCTTGCGCAAGCGCAATCAGGCGAGGCTGCGTCTGCCGCGCACTGCGCAGGCACGTCAGCTGCTGCCGAGTAGTATCCGGCGGCTGGTGTAGTCAGCTTTGCCATAGGTGACTTGCCTGAGGTGACCAGATAGTCCCGATTTTTAACAATTTGTCCCCGATATGGGTGGCCGGGGCTGGTCACGGCGACCCTCAGTGCCCCTGCGAACATGGCGCTGCGAGTGGCGCGGACCATGCGGGCTATGGCCTGCAGCCTGCGCTCGGCCTCCGCGCCCCACTCGCCCTGCCCGCCGTGGTTCTGGCCGCTGCGCACGGGACCCGCCCTGCTCGCAGAGCGTAAATTCACGGAGAAACATGAATGGGTGACAGCAGAGAATGGTGTTGGGACAGTGGGAATCAGCAATTTTGCACAGGAAGCTTTGGGAGATGTAGTTTACTGTAGTCTACCTGAAGTTGGGACAAAATTAAACAAACAAGGTGAGTTTGGTGCTTTGGAAAGTGTGAAAGCTGCTAGTGAACTCTATTCTCCTTTATGAGGAGAATTAACTGAAATTAATGAAGCTCTAGCAGAAAATCCAGGACTTGTCAACAAATCTTGTTATGAAGATGGTTGGCTGATCAAGATGACCCTTAGTAACCCTTCAGAACTAGATGAACTAATGAGTTAAGAGGCATATGAGAGATACATAAAATCTATTGAGGAGTGAAAATGGAACTCCTGAATAAACTAGTGTGAAATAACTTAATCCAGCATAGTTGTCTTTAATTAGTGGTGGATAGATGACTTAAAATAACAACTACTCTCAACACTGCTAATGAAAGAAAATAGTCCTTAACTTTCTAATAGTTGTAGATAAAAAAAATATGCATCCTTTTCAAAATACGCTATGATTTTCAGACTAGCATCTAGTATTCATATTTCAGGAAATTATCCATGGTGAAAACTAGTTATAAAAATTATGTAATGAAAGGATAACATAGTTATCTTAAGCCTTATATGATATTGTAACTTGCTTTTATCCATACCAGGATTTGAGTTGGAATACTTAATGATCTCTCCATTGGAATTAATTGGGAGTGGAGAAGTTTTTCTTGGTTGTACAGTGATATTATCTTAATTTTGTAATACACTGCATTTGCTGGTGCTATTTTTATACAGTGAGCAACAGCTTTGCAGCAAAATAATAAAATATTCAACTTCTTCATTAAAAAAAAATACACAACAATTTGTCCTGTGTCCTGTGGCATTTTAAAAAATTCCCGATTTTTGGAAAGAATGCATGACAAGCTAGGGGACAGCAGGAGAATGGGAAGGGAATATTTTCGGCTGCTGAAAAGGTTAATGTAACTCCATTTGGGAATGAAGAGGTTAATGTAGTTCCATTTGGGAGTGAAGAGGTTAATGTAACTTCATTTGGAAATGAAAAGGCTAATGTAAACTCCCTACTCCCCCTCCTAGGTAAGGTATCAGAAGAAGACTGGCTCCCTCCCTTGCTTCTAGGCAAGGACAATTAGCTCAGAAGGAGCCAAACTGTCTGGAACAAGCAAGTAGCCCCTCTCTAGAGTAAGGTGACCAGACATCGCGCTTTTTAATGAGAGGGCCAGACTAGCTCCATTTTGTGGTTTACTGCACAAGTCCCATTCCTAGTTGTTTACTACACAGTGGTTTACCGCACAAGCCCCACTGTTTACTACACAAACTCCATTCCTAGCCCCTCTGCCCCAACCCCTGCCAGTAAAACCTGCAAAGCCACTCCCAGCTGCCTTCCCCCACCCCTCACCTGTACCAATCCAAATCCTCCTTTACTAATGAAATCACCAACCACCAATCAAAAGTGTACTCATACCCTCCTCCCCTTCTTGCTTTCTGTTTTTCCCATAAAAACTTGCTCCACCTCGGGGCTTGTCCTAGGCTTGCATGCTAGGGGAGTGCAGACCCGTCTGAATAAAACCTCACCTCATGCTTTTTACATCGGAGTGCGTCTCGGATTCGTCTGTTGGGGGGTTATTTGGGAGAATAATTTTCGGGCACAACATTAACAATTTGTCTTGCATCCTACAGCGTTTTTAAAAAGCCCCGATTTTTGGAAAGAATGGACAACCTAGGGAATGCAGAACAGGAAGGGAATATACGGTTTTCGGCTGCCACGTGGCTATTTCACCAGGATTCGTGTTTTATATTATTTTTGTTAATTTTATAATGTTAAACTTTAATAATAACAAATAATTGCTAAGAACTGATTATCAAGAACTGCTTATCAAAGTTTGCATTGTTGTCAGGCCCCGCCCCCCACCCCCCAATGGTGTCCCACTTTACCAATGTTAAAATCTGGTCACCTTAGCACTTGCTGGGAATCTGCTGCTGCTTCTGTTTGGTTCTGGGGTCTTGTTGGCTTCTCAGAAAGGGAAAGGACATCCCTCTGTAACATCCTAGAGATCAGAACTGAAGCCTTGGGGCCGGGCAGGAGAAGCTGCTCAGCTTGGGAACTAGTAGTTTATGCAGTTAGCAGAATCTGTCAGGCTGTACACTTCACACCAGTGAATTCACCAGTGAATTTTATTATATGCAAATAATACCTTAGCAAAAGCCCCAGTGGCTTAAAATTGCGGTTGCAGTTGCCTAACATCAAAGCCAATGATGGTCCTCCCAAGTTTGAGGTGGCGCAGTTTGCTGGCCCGGCTGCTCCAGGGTGTGTCTGTGGTCACTGTGGGGTGGGTGGCCTACAGGTCTCTGCGTTCTCACCAGGCTGGGGCAGCTGTCTGGGCTGGCCTGCCCCTCCTCCAGCTCCCAGTCGGTTTGCGACCCTGACAACGGCAGGCAGCCCAGGACTGTGTGCCCTGAGAAGCCCAGGTCTCTAACCCTAACCCTAATCAATACAGACCCTTTGTATTCAGGGTGAATCCCAGAGTGGGGCCATTGCGGCAGCATCCCGGAAGCAGGAATTTGTCAGGCTCTGACGCGGCTAGTCAGATTCCTGTCTTGCTTCTCCTAATATCTGAAAATGGAATTTCAAGCAAAATGCTAAAATTTATGGGTTCTCTGGGCTTCTACTTCCAGCCACTCTTTTGGATTAACCTTCCATCTAAGAACACCAGAAGAGCCAAATAGCAAATCCATTCATTCCAACGCATTGGAAGCTGGCTTGGCAGCAAGCGCTGCAGGGCTGAGACCCAAGAGATATGGGGAGCCAAAAAGGTAACCCTGATATTTGGGGCCATTTATCCCCTGGAGGCATTTGCTGATTTGGTAGGGCAGCCTAAAAGCTCAGAGCTCCCACCAGACTCAGGGGTCTGACAGTAGGCATGCAGTGATCAAAAATTGGTGTTCAGAGCCTGCCAAAGAGGATAGCTCCGTTAATTATTCAGGATTTGGGATAGAAGCCCAGCAGGTTATGCATTCAGAGTGAGGATGGACTGGAAATAGACCTGCCTTCTCAGTGACTGAGCAGGTGTAAACCACTTCAGCCTCTGAAGGTATCTTAGAGATTTGAATTGTTAGTGACTCATGCCAGCTTCCTACTAGGGACAAAGTTAAAGGTGAATCTTCTCCAGTAGATAATAAGCTATTTAGGAGCTCCAAATAACCTCAGTCAGTAATAGCCAAACAGATGAAGACCTAAGCCATACAGAAGACTAAGAAAAATTGTAGGTAATAGAAACCGACTTATTCTTGCCATGATAAGGGGGCCCATTGCTGTCTATGGCCATCATGTCTTGCTCT
>NW_003852470.1:95169-97885 GCF_000181295.1 Otolemur garnettii | reverse complement strand
ACCACAGGCGCCCGCCACAACGCCCGGCTATTTTTTGGTTGTAGCCGTCATTGTTGTTTTGGCGGGTCCGGGCTGGGGACTCGAACCCGCCACCTTAGGTGTACGTGGCTGGCGCCTTAGCCGGCTGAGCTATAGGCGCCGAGCCTGTAAACACAAATCTTGTTCTTACTCTGTAAACCTGTCTTTTCTTTCCTCAATAAACTTTGTTTCATGTTTGCCTTGCTTTCATGGATTTGGTCATTCTTTGGCCATGAATACACCAAGAACTGAGAATGCAGATAGTTGCCCAAACCCTGACATTCTGGTGTTGTAACTTGGATAATTCTGCCTTGGTAGGCCAGCTGCCCTTTTTCCATGGAAACACTCTGACTTGTGACACTGCCTTGGTAGGCCAGCCCCCCTTTTTCCAAGCAAATGCTCTGACTCAGGAGGCCTTGATAGGCCAGCCCCTCTTTTCATGAGAATACTCTTGCTTAGGATCTTCTGGTCTTGCAGCCAGCTTTTGGGGGGGGGGGGGCTCTGGTACTCATTTTCACTTTTCTGCCCTGGCCTAGTCTCAGATGGCATGGGCAAGTTCTTGGCTGAAACTGAGTGTGTGATAGGTGTTTGGGGACAAGTCCCTTGTCCCTCCTGTAGGGGAGAAGTGTTTCATTGGTTTGACTTTAAGGAAAGGGTGCTAGCTATAAGTCTTATGCTTCAGGGACTCTGCTACTTTTGGTGATGCTCTTTTCCATCTGATAGGGTGTTTATTTCTCTTCTCATATTAAGGCTAAAATAATGTCCCCTCCTCCCCAACCTAGTTTAGCCTGTGCTAGGCCACTATGTCTCTTCTGTGTGGGGCACGGGTAAATACTTACAGCCCTGGTCTTACTGAGCTGTTCTCTTCTTTAAGTTTTTTCTGCTCTGTCCCAGGAAGGGCCTGCCTTATTGTGGGAGTCCAGATGCTGGTGCCATCAATAGTACTTTTACAAACAGACCAAGTTGTTACACCAACAGATGCCATTGTCCTGGTGCTTAAAATCAAAAAGAGAAACAGACTCACAGGGATTCAACAATGGAGCTGTCAGATACACAGAATTTAATACATGGGTGCATGTATTATGTATAAGGAACTAAAATGAAAAGTAGAAAATTTGGCAGAGGATTGGCCAAAAAACCAAAAATGGAACAAAATACTCTTCACAACAGGAAATTCTAGAGCTGAAAAAAATACAAAAACTGAAATTAAGAAATCAGTTGATGGGTTTGAAGGAAGATAAGACACTGTGGAACAGAAAATTAGTGAAATGGAAGACAGATTAAAAGAAAACTTCCTGACTGAAGCACAGAGAGACAAAATGATATAAAACAGAGAAAAATGTATAGGAGAGGCTTGGTGCCCATAGCACAGTGGTTATGGTGCCAGCCATGTACACCAAGGTTGGTGGGTTTGAACCCAGCCTGGACCAGCTAAACAACAATGATCACAACAACAACAAAATAGCTGAATGTTGTAGCACGCGCCTACAGTCCCAGCTACTTGGGAGGCTGAGGGAAAAGAATCGCTTATGCTCAAAAGAGTTAGAGGTTGTTGTGAACTGTGATACCACAGTATTCTACAGAGGTGACATAGTGAGACTGTTTCCAAAAAAAAAAAAAAAAAGTATAGGAGAGAAATGTAATAAGTATGTGTTGTTTTGGCTAGGCACCGTGTTTTATACCTATAATCCCAGTGCTTTGGGAGGCCAAGGCAGGAGGATTACTTAAGGCCAGAAGTTCAAGACCAGGCAACCTCCAGCTCTTGGGCTTAGGCGATTTTCTTGCCTCAGCCTCCCAAGTACCTGGGATTATAGGCGCCTGCCACAATACTCAGCTATTTTTTTGTTGTTGTTGTGGTTGTGATCATTGAACCCTGGGCTGGGTTCAAACCCACCAACCTTGGCGTATGTGATCAGCTTCTGTCTAGGTCCATGCAGCTCTTGATCACAGCAGTACCAACAATAGTGGCCACAGCTGGAGAGGGCACAGAGCACCCTTGGGAGGAACCTCCCTTTGCCTACCTAAGACCAACAAAGCCATCGTGTGCCATCTGTTGAGCTGGTGAGGACTGTGTCTTAGCTCTGAGGTCTGGCCAGGAGGTGTCCAGTCTGGTTTTCTGGCCTGTCTCACCCTCTGGCTCTGGGGCATTTCTGAGTGTAGGTGAGTGTGTTGCCACCCCCACTTAACCCTGTGTGAAAAGCAACTCCAGTGTAGTCCCCTGTCCCTTGTAAAGTGTTTGTCTTCACTTTTCAATCACCCTCCTGCAAGGTGGAAGGCTGAGATTGGCACACATGGTTGGCAGGGCTACAGCATCACTGTGACCATCCTCACAGTGCAAGATGCAGGGTTGGGTGCAAGAAATGTTGCTGCTCTCAGCTGCCCTTATGCTTTCAAGTGCTGGACACTGGCCTTGTTGGAGTATGTCCATGGACACATGGCCCCCAGGGAATTGAGTCGACCTGTCAGGGCTCCAGGCTTCACCCCAGTGGCCTCTGCACTGGAGGCAACGTGCATCTCTTTCCTGCAGGGTTTCACTTGTCTCCATGATGGGCTGTGAGCCCTGGTGGGCAGGCCTTGGGTTTTCCTTGCTGCGTTTCCAAAATGTCAGGTTGGGCTGCCCAGTGGGCTCACTGTCAACTGGGAAAAGCTGTGAAAATTAGAGGGGAGGAGAAAACCAGAGATGCTCTTTTTTTTTTTT
>NW_003852470.1:86338-95062 GCF_000181295.1 Otolemur garnettii | reverse complement strand
AAGTAGTTGGGACCACAGGCGCCTGCCACAACGCCCGGCCATTTTTTAGTTGCAGCCATCATTGTTGTTTGGCGGGCCTGGGCTGGGGATTTGAACCCGCCACCTTAGGTGTATGTGGCTGGCGCCTTAGCCGCTTGAGCCACAGGCGCCGAGCCCAGACATGCTCTTTAAGGGCAGCCTACATTAATTTGCTGATGTGATTGATAAAAAAGTCCTTTCCAAATCCTTTTTATTTTGAAATATAATATGCATATTAAAATACTTAATACATACAACTTTTTAAAGGGGATGCCCCAGAAACCACAATCCCAGGAGGGAGGAGAGCGCCATAAGTTTCCTGGCAGACCCCGCACACCCATCCAGAGCCCCTCCAGAGGGACGTGCCTGGCTGTGTAGCAGGCCTGCTTTGCTGTGCATCGTTCCCACCCGTGTGTGTTACCTATTGCTACAAACCACCCAGACTCAAAGACTTGAAGTGACAGCAGTTTAATAATTCTCAGGGATCTGTAGGTTGACTAGTGTTTATTGGGTACATCTTATAAATGCCTTTTCCAACTTGTGGAAGTATAGAGATTCTTCATTTTAATTTTAGCTAATCATTCATTTTTTCCTTTAAGGTTAATGCTTTATGTGATCTGTTAAAACAAACTTTCATTGCCAGAATAAACTGCACTTAATTTCAAAATATTATCTTTTTAATATATTGCTGGGTTTATTTTGCTAAAATTTTGTTCTAGTTGTCTGGATGTCTGTTCATGTAATGTTTTCACTATCATTCATGGGTTCAGGTATAAATGTCTGTGGTAACCTCTGTTCTCAGAAAATGGATTTGTTTAATCTTCATTTTCAAAGGCAATTTCCCCTGGGTTTAGGATGACAGATTTTTTGAGCAGTTGGAGGCAAATCTCACTGTCCCTTGACTTCCTCTGTTGCTGCTAGAGGTCAGCTTCCATGTTCCTAGAAGGTCACCTGCCTTTTCCCAGCTGCCTTTATAGTTTGTCTTTGGTGCTCTGTGAATTCCAGATAATGTGTCTCTAGGGATTGCTTTTATTGGTTCTGCTCAGCATTTGTTGACCTTCTTAGAATCTATAGATTTCTATCTTTTACAAATTCTGGAATATTCTCAATTGTGGTTTCATCAAACATTGCTCTAAACCAAGGAAAGGGTGTCATATAGTATATATTTTTGGCTCTGCAGGTTTCTGTCACAACTTTTCAACTCTGCTGTTATGGTGTGAACTAAGAAGCAGAAAAAATGGAAAGCAATGAGTGCGGACAAGGCAGCTGTGCTGGCTAAGGCCCGCAAGCCTTGCTGCTCCCTTCCTGAGGAGATCTAGGTTAGGCTTCCTCCCTCCGTGTCTTCTGTATAACTTTCCTGTCTTCTATTTTTCCATCAATTGTTTCTCTGTGATTATTTGAGGTTTAAAATAGAAAAGTGGAATGTAAATGACCCACAATAAGCTGCACATACTTGAAGTGTGTGTAAGTTTTCACATATTACCTCTGTGGAGTCATCACCCCGGTCAAGGTAAGGAACACCCCCACTCTGGTCTAATCATGCCCCTCACTCTCCCAGCCTCAGCTCCAGCGCGTTGTAGGCAACCACAGGGCAGCTTTGTCGCTGCTGACCAGCTTGTGCTTTCTAGAATTTCACATAAATGGATCCATACAGTCTGCACTCTTTCATGTCAGACTTTTTTTTTTTGTTTCTCATTTGTGAGATTCAACTACGCTACAGCATTGCCAGTAGTTCATTCTTCTTTGCTGATATCCCAGCATGTGGATGTACCACGATCTGTTTATCCATTTACCTTTTGATGAACATTTGAGTTGTTTTCAGTTTTTGGCCATAACAAGGTGCCGTGAATATATACTTACAGGTCTTTTTAAAGATTGTTTTAAAGGCTAGTCAAGTGAAGCAGTGGGAATGGAGAAAGTTAACCAGTTATGATCAAGTATTATCAGTGACAATATATGTAGTTGTAAACACCACTGCTTTCAGACTTGCTCACTTCCAAGTCTTTACAAAGATTTATACTTTGACTTCCTTGAAAGAAAATCTCCCAGCTTGTTTTCCACAGTGGTTGTTGCCTTTGCATTCCCGCCAGTGTGTGTGTGTTCTGGCCCCTGGACACTCGCCCGTGCTTGGTGCAGTCCGTCTTTTCTGTGGCACCTGCTCTCCTAAGTGTTTAGTGGTGTCCTATTGTGGCTTTAATTTGTATTTGCATTTATCTAACAACCAGTAATATTCAGCATTTTTCATGTACTTGTCATTTGCTAAAGTGTATGTTCAAACTGCATATTTCTTAAAAATTTATATATTTTTTGTTTTGTTATTGAGTTTTGTATCTAAGTTGCTGAGTCAAAGGACACAAGTCCTTTACTAGACATGTGATCTGGAAATATTTTCTATTAGGTTGCAGCTTGTCTTCCTGTTACCTTAACTATGTCTTTTGAAGACTTTAATTTTGATAAAGTTCAATTGATTTTTTTCTTTTATAGATATTGGTTTTGCATTCATATCTAAGAATTTTTCACTTAACCTAAAGTAAATTTTTTTCTCATGTTTCCTTCTAGTTTTATGTTTCTTCATATTTTAGACCTGTGATCTATTTTGAGTTTGTTTTTATACATGGTGTCAGGTATGGGTCAAAGTTCATTATTTTGGAATTGCGATATCCAATTTCCCCAGCACCATTTGTTGAAAAGACACTTCTTTCTACACTAAATTCCACTGAGCCTTTGTCAAAAATCATTGTCTTTACCTGTGTGGTCTGTCCTGTCTCTGCTCTGCTTGACTCATCTGCCAGGACGCCAGCACCACCTTGTTTTAATTATGGTGGCTTCATAGTCAGGCTTGAGGTCTGGTCATGTTAGTTCTCCAGGGTTGTTGCTCTTTTCCCATTTATTTTGAATATTCTAGATCCTTTGGTTTCCATGTAGATTTCAGAATCAGCTTTGTTTAAATTTTCTTTGAGATTGCTCTGACTCTATAGATCAATTGGGGAGGATTGGCATCTTAACAATATTAAAGCTTTTAATCAATTAATATGGTTTATCTCTTCATTTCTTTAGGTTTTCTTTAATTTTATCACCAAAATTGAAGAATTACATACCATTAAATTTAATAAAAGAATGTAATACAATTAAATTTAATTTATTTTCATTATACAGTCTTGCATGTCTTTTGCAAGATTTATGCTGAGCTATTATATATATTTTTTTTGAATAGGAAAATAACTTATTTTCATTTTTTTCACAGAATTAAAAAGGCTAAATTTAATGACAATAACAATATTTAACATAAGGACTGAGAACAAAAACCTCATAAAGAACGAATGAAGATAAATAAATTCAGAAAAGAAATCAGACAATTGCTGCAATGAAATATTAAGCAATAAGAATAGTAATAATGCAAAGAAAGTAACATTCACATTGTCAGATAGAAGTATGTCTATTATAGAATACTTTGATCAGTTAACTTCTTATTTTGTTTTTTCCAAAGTCTCAAAAAAAATAGACAACTAATATTTTTTTTTTTTTTTTTTTTTTTTTTGAGACAGAGCCTCAAGCTGTCCCCCTGGGTAGAGTGCCGTGGCATTACGGCTCACAGCAACCTCCAACTCCTGGGCTCAAGCGAGTCTCCTGCCTCCGCCTCCCAAGTAGCTGGGACCACAGGCGCCCGCCACAACGCCTGGCTATTTTTTGGTTGCAGCCGTCATTGTTGTTTTGGCGGGTCCGGGCTGGGGATTCGAACCCGCCACCTTAGGTGTACATGGCTGGCGCCTTAGCCGGTTGAGCTATAGGCGCCGAGCCACAACTAATATTTTTAAATAAAAGTAAAGACAATTTCAAAAAAACAGATCATGCCAAATCTTATAGAAAAAGAAATACTTCAAAGTCATTCTATTTAATCTGGATACACTTGATGTTAAAATTGGAGAAAATATTATAAAGGGGAAATTACAAACATATTTCACTTATAAATGAGGATGCAATATGATAAACAACATATTAACATGTTGAATTAAAAGTTAATGTTTAAGTAAAGTACTTTGGTCAAAATTAAATACAATTTATATGAGAATTAGTCACTCTTTTCTTTCTTTTTTTTTCCTTGCCCACACCCCCTCTGTCTGGTCTCCTCTTCCCCCATGCCCCACTGTGTCATTAATTGTCTTCATATCAAAGTTGAATACATAGGATTCTTACTTCTCTGTTACTATGATGCCTCACTAAGAATAATGTGTTCCACCTCCATTCAGGTTAGTACAAATGCTGTAAAATCTCCATTATTTTGATGGCTGAATAATATTCCATGGTATACATGTATCACAGCTTGCCAATCCATTGCTGGGTTAAAGGACATTTAGGCTAGTTCTGCATTTTAGTTATTATAAATTGGGCTGTAATAAACAGCCTAGTACAAGTGTCTTTATAATAAAAGATTTTTTTTTCCTTCTGGATAGATGCCCAGTAATGGGATTGCAGGATCAAATGGGAGGTCTAGGTTGAGTTCTTTGAGGTTTCTCCATACTTCCTTCCAAAAAGGTTTGCAGTCCCACCAGCAGTGCAAAAGTGTTCCTTTCTCTCCACATCTGTGCCAGAATCTACAGTTTTGAGATTTTGTGATATAGGCCATTCTCGCTGGGGTTAGATGATATCTCAGGGACGTTTTAATTTGCATTTCTCTGATAATTAGGGATGATGAGCATTTTTTCATATGCTTAGCCATTTGTCTATCGGCTTTAGAGAAGATTCTATTCATGTTTCTTCCTCATTGATGTATGGGATTGTTGGTTTTTCCTGTAGATTAATTGAGTTCTGCATAGATCCCGGTTATTAGACTTTGTCTGATTCAAAATATGCAAATATCCTTTCCCATTGAGTAGGTTGTCTATTTGCTTTGGTTGTTGTCTCCTTGGCTGTACAAAAACTTTACAGTTTCATTAAATCCCATTTGTTTATTATTGGTATTGTTGCTATTGCCATGGCAGTCTTCCTTATGAAGTCTTTCCCCAGACTGTCATCTTCCAGTGTTTTTCCTATTCTTTCTTTGAGAATTTTTATAGTTTCATGCCTTAAATTTAAGTCATTTATCCATCTTGAATCAATTTTTGTGAGTGGAGAAAGGTGCAGGTCTAATTTCAGTTGTTTACATGTGGATATCCAGTTCTCCCAGCACCATTTATTAAGTAGGGAGTCTTTCTCTTGCTATTTTATATTTTTTGATACAGAAAATATTATTTTAAAAGTATTTTGATTTTCTATTGTTTGCTGCTAGTGTTTAGAAATACAGTTGGTTTTTGAATACTGATCTTATGTTGTGCACACTTGCTGAGCCAGCACATTGCTTCTGGGGCTTTGCTGGTCTCATCAGATTATCTCTGGAGCTGAGCACATTCTCTGTGTGTAGAGAGGTGCCTGTCTTCTTTTCCTTTCATTTTCTTACCTTATTAGTTGGATACAGCCTCCAATGCACTGTTGAAAAGAAGTAGTAAAAGTAGACAGCATTGTCTTGCACTTGATATCTAGGTGAAAGCATTCTGCCTTCCATTATCATTTTTTAATTTTTTTTTTTCAGTTTTTAGCTGGGTTGGGTTTGAACCTGCCACCTCCGGCATATGGGGCCAGCTCCTTACTCCTTTGAGCTACAGGCGCTGTCCCCCTTCCATTTTTTTTAATGTTTAATTTTTCTTAGAGACAGGGTAGGGTCTCTGTTGCACAGACTAGAGTGCAATGGTGTCATCACAGCTCACTGTAACCTTGAATTCCTGGGCTCTAGTGATCCTCCTGCCTTGGTCTCCCAAAGTGCTGGGACCATAGGCATGAGCCACTGCACCCAGTCTTAGATTTTTCACCATGAAATGTGATACTAACTAGGCTTTCTGTAGATGTCCTTTTTTCACCATGAAATGTGATACTAACTAGGCTTTCTGTAGATGTCCTTTATCAGAGTGAGGGAATGTATTCTTGTATTCCTAGTTTGCTGAGAGCTTTTTCCAAGAACAAAGGTTTGATTTTGTCTATTTTTCTTTATCTATTAAGATATGATTTGTGTTTTAAAATCTGTTACTATGTTGAGTTACACTGGTTGATTTCCAGATGTTGAGCCCAGGTGCTGCTCAGCCTGGCTATGCCACAGGACTCCTTCCTATACCTGACCTGCCTCCTTCCCCCAGCTGAGCTGAGTCTAGTGGGGCTGCTCCCTGTGCAACCCTCGAGCTCCTGGTGGGCTTGCCCACATTCTACACACCCTCCTTTCACCCTCTGGATCTCTCTAAAATGAAAACCTCATTGTGCCACTGCTCTGCTCAATACCTCCATGAGATCCCTGGGTGGGCGCCTTTGGCCAGCCCTGCACCAGGTCCTTGAGTCCTGCAAGTGCTTTTTCCTCCTCCCACCCGAGCCTCTAGGGCACCCCATTGTCTCTGGGACTCGTAAAAAATGCCTCCTTGTCCCCAAGACCATTGTCTCCCTGGCACCTTGTAGACCTTGCAGATCCCACTGTGGGCTCCTTGGCTTACCTGGTTTCTTTCTGCAGGGCTGAGCCACACTAGGAGGGGCTGCCCCACATGTGCTTTACTGACAGAACAATATACCATGAGCCTAAAAGATCAGCTCACAGAAGTTTGGTCTAGAAGTACATCCCTTTTCAAAGAGGAATGTTTACAGTCTATATAGCAAGGCTACATCCACTTGGGTGTCCGAGCAGCTCTCCCTGGTGAGGATGCAGAGAGAGGTTTCTCATGGATAAGCTGTGCCCTGCTGGAGGCTTCTCAAACCAATCCTGCCACAGGCCTGGCCTGTCTGGTAAGAGCTCTACTTTAAGGGAAGCGAGGGTTTGGCATTTTCTCCCTCTGTTCTTGCTCTCATCTCCCTCTGGACAGAGCAACCACTGCCCCTGAGCAGTCGGAGCCACCCCTCCATGCCTGGACAGCTCTGGCATCTGTCCTACGCCCACATGTCTATGACTGGTGAGGCTTTAGGTCAGCATTAGGCCATTCCATACATCTGAGGCCACCTGACCTTGCTCCTTGAGCCCACCTGCCTAAGACCTGGGTGCTGGCCTTGTGCCCCTCCTTTACCGTCTACAAGACTGTGGCCTGAGGAACCCCTGGAGAGGTTGAGCCCTTCCCAGAAGACACGCTGCAACCCCCCACAGGGCAGTCTCTTGGGCTCTAAACCTGCCTGGCACCCAGTGGTGCTGGTGGGAAGCTATGGGGTTGGTGTGGGTAGGGAACCTAGGAGGGGCCCCAGGGCCTGGGCCACCTTTTGCGCTGGCGTCCTGCATGGCACCCAGTTGGCTTCCTGGCTCCATAGGCAGCAGACGGCTGGTTGAGCAGCCATGTGAACACCATGGATACTGTGGATGCCAGATTAGGGTAGCTGAAGGAGTAGATGGTGCTCAGCCAGTGTAGATGCAGAGCAGGGCCAAGCAGAAGACAACACCAACACCATGGCAGGTGCATGGCACACGCATCATGGTGCCCACAGTGAGGGGTTGTGGATAGTCTAGGGGAGGCCAGATGGAAACCTGCCTATTTGCCCCACTCCTGGCTGTCTTCATGGGGTGGGATGTGAGTTCTGGGAGCAGGATGTGTAGCAGATGCCCCCAGCAGCAGCCCAGGGAGCAGCGGGGGCTCAGGGAGAAACCACCCAGTGGTCCATGCCCCCTGACCCAGAGCTGAGGGTGTAGGCCCCAGACCTTCTTATGTTGGGCTCCCCTCACCTGCTCAGAGTCCTGCCTTGGTATTATCTACCCCTGATTCCTGGCTGGTCCACTATGAGGGACACAGGGTACACTAAAGATACTCTCTGAAAGGGGCAAAGGGTACCAGGACCCTCTTTCCCAGCACTGAGGCCCCACCATTGCCACAGCCCCCCAGGCTCTGCCCTTTCCTGGGACACTGAGGTCCTCAGCTCCCTGCTCTTTGCTCAAGGGAGTGAGGGGAGGTGTCCAGGACCCAATGAGGACCCCCTACTACCTGTGCACTGTTAGAAAAGGGATGTCCTAGCCACAGGGGACAGCTGACCAGCCCCTTGTAAGTGGGTCAGGGACCCAAGTTCATCCAGCCTGATCTTGGGGCCCTGGTCCAAGCAGAGCCCAGACCTTTTGGCTGCCTGGGGCAGGTATAGGTTGGTTCTATGTCCCCTGCCTTGAAGCCATTTGATAAATGTCTCCACTCAGTGATGTCTGTGCGTCTCTTGCTGGGTCTCCATGTTAGCCCTAGACTCAGCAGCCAGTAGATTGGTTTTTTTTTTTTAAATTAAATGATAGCTGTGTACATTAATGTAATCATGGGGTACAGTGTGGTATTTTCACATACAATTTGAAATATTTTCATCAAACTGGTTAACATGGCCTTTATGTCATTTTCTTAGTTATTGTGTTAAGACGTTCATATTCTACTCTTAGAAAGATTCACTTGTACCCTTGTAAGATAAATCATAGAAGTAATCCCTCCAATCACTCTCCCTCCACCCATTCCCTCCTCCCCTCCTCCTCCCCCCTCCCCATATTCTTAGGCTGTTATTAGGTTATAGATTTCATATGAAAGCTATAAATTAATTTCATAATAGGACTGTGTACATTGGATACTTTTTCTTCTATTCCTGTGATACTTTGCTAAGAAGAACACTTTCCAGCTCCATCCATGTGAACATGAAGGACGTAAAGTCTCCATCTTTCTTTATGGCTGCATAGTATTCCATGGTGTACAT
>NW_003852470.1:69602-85966 GCF_000181295.1 Otolemur garnettii | reverse complement strand
AAAAAAAAAAAACAAATATCTTTGTTATAATGTGATTTTTGGTCTTCTGGATATATACCTAATAAAGGAATTGCAGGATCAAATGGTAGGTCAATTTTTGGTTCTCTAAGTGTTCTCCAGATGTCTTTCCAAAAGGAACCTATTAGTTTGCATTCCTACCAGCGGTGTAGAAGTGTTCCCTTTTCTCCACATCCACACCAGCATCTCTGGTTTTGGGATTTTGTGATATGGGCTAATCTTACTGGAGTTAGCTGATATCTCAAAGTAGTTTTGATTTGCATTTCTCTAATGATTAAGGATGGTGAGCATTTTTTCATATATTTATAGGCCATACACCTATCTTCTTTAGTGAAATTCCTCTTCAAGTCCTTTGCCCACCCCGAGATGGGATCACTTGTTTTTTTCTTGCTAATACATTTGAATTCTCTATGGATTCTGGTTATTAAACCTTTGTCAGAGACATAACCTGCAAATATCTTCTCCCATTCTGAGGGCTGTCTGCTTGCTTTACTTGCTGTGTTCTTGGCTGTGCAGAAGCTAGTAGATAGGTTTTTGCCTGTGGTACTCAGGTGTCAGAGGGAGTAATGGTCAGCATGGCAGTGGGGAGAGGGTGCATCCTATGGTCCTTCACAGTCAACGTCCACACACTGCCTCCCACCTTGCCCATGCTGTCAGAGGGCAGGCCTGATGGGAAGGGAGAAACCCACTCTTGAGCTTCTCTGCTCTGGCCCCCTGCCCCCCACCATGCTGTGGGAAGACCTGGGGGACCTGTAGTGGGCTGGTATGCCCATTCCACGCATGTGGGTTTCCTTGTAGATTTTAGATCTTTTTTTCAGGCCTGTTCCCCTCGTGCAGTTTAATTTGGGGGAATTTTTGCATCTACACTAGGGTAAGACTCCAGTGCATAAACTAGGTGCCTCTGCATTTATGTAGCCCTTCCTTTAATGCAGTGGTTCTCAACCTGTGGGTCGCGATCCCTTTGGACAGTATTAAAGGTTCACGGCATTAGGAAGGTTGAGAACCACTGCTCTAATGGCTCTCAGTTTTCTGCATTAAGGTCTTCCATACCTGTCATTAGATTAATTCCTAGATATTTGGTATTTTTGTTGCTTTTATAAGTGGTAGCTATTTAAAAAAATTTATGGGGCAGCACCTGTGACTCAGTGGGTGGGGCGTCACCCACATATACTGAGGGTGGAGGGTTCAAACCCGGCCCCTGCCAAACTGCAACAAAAAATAGCCGGGTGTTGTGGTGGGTGCCTGTAGTCCCAGCTACTCGGGAGGCTGAGACAAGAGAATCGCCTAAGCCCAGGAGTTGGAGGTTGCTGTGAACTGTGTGATGCCACGGCACTCTACCGAGGGTGATAAAGTGAGACTCTGTCTCTACAAAAAAAGAAAAAAATGTTTATTGTTCATTTTTAGAAAAATAGTTGGCCATTTTGTGGATGCCTGGTAAGGTAGAGCACCTGTGGGAGTCCGAACAGAGGGGAGCCAGAAGTGGGAAGACCCACTGGAGCCTGAGCACTTTGGCCTCTGCACTTCAACATGATTACCGTCCACTGGACTGTCAGGCTTATGTGGGTTCTCTTGGAAACAAAGGCAACAAGACTGAACTGGAGCAGGCCTTTGCCTACTATGGACCATTCCGAAGTATAGCGGTTGCTAGAAATGCTCCCACTTTGCTTCTGTTGAATTTGAAGATCCCTGAGATGCAGCTGATGCTGTACTGGAGCTGTGTGGAAGTCACCACGTGGCTGCCGGGTAAGAGTGGAACTGTCCAATGGAGAAGGAAGAAGTAGAAATCGTGGCCCACCTCCCTCTTGGGGTCCTCAGGATGACTCTCCTAGGAGAAGTCCTCCCCTTGCTGCAGACCCCCCAGAGAGGAACTTCTCTTGTAGCCAGAGCAGGTCCCTTTCCAGAGATAGGAGAAGGGAGAGATCACTGTCTCGGGAGAGAAACCATAACCCTTCCTGAGCCCTCTCTAGGGTTAGAAGCCAATGTAGGTTAAATGAAGGGAAATAAAAAACCAGTGACACAGAAGGTATAATCCTCTGTGGTTTGAAATGGATCATGAAGCAAGTACCAAGAATTGTTACTTTATAATGTTTCCTAAAGCAAAATTGGATTTGCTTTGAACTTTACTTTTGCATAGGACTGATAATAAACCTCTAAATCCTTCCCAGATAAAGTGTGATTTTTTTTTATATATAGAAAAAAACCTGGCAAAAATTGAACTAAGACTTACTTTTCCCCCCATATCTGAGATATAGTATGCAACTACAGTTGAACAAGCAGTCTTTGAAAAGCTGTGGTGAAACAAGCCAACAGGTAAAAAGCAGCATCTTTGTACTAAATTAGAGGCTTTTGAAAATCAAACTAGTTTTCACCCTGGGCAGAGATTGCCTAGTTGTTATAGAATCTGACAAATTCCAAGAAAGTTTACCTTTGCTTTAGGTCCTAAGTTCATTATGCAGTTGCTATATATGAGCATATAGCTATTTGTAACATTCTTAATTTGGAAATATAAGATATCAAAATATCAATGTCCTGCCAGTTTAAGAGTACATTGGAGAGCTGAACTTTAAGTTACTATGTAAGACTTTTTTTCATGCTGTCATTTGTAATGTTTTGTGAGAATCCTTTGGATTAAAGTTTTGATTATAATTGTTGCTTAATTTGAAAACCAGTTTTTCCTTGCTAACCAAATCTGTGAGCTTAGTACAAAGTCCAGCCATAACATTCTTACTGAAAGCTATACTTATATTTTCTTGTAAAATGCTTTTGAATTAATGAAATATTAACATACTCATGTGATAGTTGAACCTTCTGGTAACATTGTTCTCATCTCAGGGGAAGCAATTGGTCACACAATTCTTACTTTCTGGGAAACATAACTTAGAAACAGTATGGATTAGTCTTCTGAAGTGACAGGAATATTTAGTTGTCACCTAAGTGATCATTCATAGTCAACCCCCTTTTAAAGGAGCAGAAGCCAGTTCAAGGTTTATGATTGTAACAAACATTTTAACGTCTAGCATCAATCTGGTACATTACAACCTAAAGGTGCCCATGTAAAAATGGCTTTATCTTTAGCATGATAAGTTTTCACAAAGTTTTAAAAGATTCTTCCATTTTATAAATTGGGGTGTTGCATGGGAATTCTAAATCAGCCCATCATGATGTCAGGATATGGCTCAAATGTGACAGTGCAGAACTAAAGATGGAGGCATTCATAGCCTGCCTTTTAGAAGACAAGGAGTTGCAATTTCACAGTTTTGTGCAATTAGATCAAATCATAATGCAGCAACAACAACAAAGAAAAACAATTAACTTTTGTTTATTGGCTATATTCAATAAACTTGCTAAACTCTCCTATGACTTTTACTAATTTACTGCAGATTCTTTTGGATTTTTATATCTTGAATGGCATTGTCTGAATAATGATGGTTTGGACTCTCATTTTCCAACCACGTGACTTTCTTCTCTGCCTCACTGCACCAGTTACAACCTCAAGTGCAAAGTTAGCACCAGTGGTGAGAGCAGAACTAGGGTGTTGGTGGTGAGGTGTGTTTTGATGCTGTTCGTTATCAGATCAAGGAAGATGAGGTGAATTTGCTGTGAAGTTCATCTTGATGATACTGCTTATCAGATTAAGGAAGTGACCTCTTAATTCTTATTTGCAAAAACTTTATTACCATAAATGGGTACTGGATTTTATGGAAATTTTTTTCATTTCTTAAGATGATAATCTGATTGTTCTCCCTTAGTATTGCAGTGTTGCAGATTACAGTGATTGATTTTTTTTACTGTTAACATTTTCTTGACTGACTTTTCATTCCTGGAAGATAACAGCATCAGCAGTGTCCTTTGCACACATTGCTGGTTCTGCCAGGGGTCCTAAGTCTGGAGTGTTCTTTGTGGGAAATTTTTCTTTTTTAAAACTAGCTTCATTTAGGTATAATTGATATGTTACAAACTGCCACACCTAAAGTGTGCCATTTGGTAAGTTTTGACATACCCACACACCTATGAAACCTCACAGGATCAAGATGGGGGTGTCTCACTGCCCACAGCTTCCTTTTCCTGCCAGGCATCAGCCCTCCTTCTGTTCAGTCCCCTTGGAAAAGAACAGTGTCAAGATGTAGAATATCTAACTTGGGTGCCTATTAAACTGCCACACAAGTGATGGTAATGTGGTGATGGTGTGAAGATGGCTAGTCCATAAGGAAAGCCACATGCTACTCAATCAGTGTTCAGCCAAAGGACAAAGGCATTTTAACAGGGAGCAAAGACTTCTGTGCACTGTGCTGGATCCCCTGGGGAAAGCAAAAGCCTGACATCTGCCTCACACCACACACTGCAGTGAGTTTGAGGGGGTCCCAGGCCTAAATTAAAATTCTGAAACTATAGAACACCCAGAGGAAAATGTGGGAAATAGCTTTACAACCTCAGGATGACAAAGTTTTCTTAAAGAAAATATGAAAAGGAAAATAATTACTGGCAGTGCCTGTAGCTCAGTGGGTAGGGCACCAGCCATGTACACCGAGACTGGCAGGTTTGAACGCAGCCTGGGCCAGCTAAAGTAACAATGACAACTGCAAGAAAAATAGCTGGATGTTGTGGCAGGCACCTGTAGTCCCAGCTACTTGAGATGTTGAGGCAAGAGAATCGCTTAAGCCCAAGAGATTGAGGTTGCTGTGAGCTGTGATGCATCGGCACTCTACCCAGGGCAACATAGTGAGACTCTGTCTCAAAAAAAAAAATTATATCCTTACTGTGTGTCAAGCTTAAGATAATTATATCTATAAAAAAACCCTTTATGAAGTGTTTGTATTTGTGTATTTCCAAGCACATGAGAGTTTTTTGTTCTTTTTTCTTGTTGATTTCTCACTTAATTGCACAGTAGTCAGACTACATGAGGTATGATTTCAAAGCCTGAAAATTAGTTTGAGACTTTAGCCTGGTGACACTTTGTTATGGTGAAATTATTAATGTCGGCAGGAATTGAAACACGTTTGTATCTGCAGTTGCTAGAAGCACTGTCTACAGGGTCTCTGTGTTCAAGTTTGTTAATGGAGTGTCTCAAATCTTTTTAATATCTTCACGGACTTTTTTTAATATCTTCACGGACTTGCTGATAAATGTATCTTTTTAGCAGACATATAAACACATGTTTTAGATCATTTCCTTATGTGCTTATAACATTAAAATTCTTAATTTCTTGAAGAGTGGAACATTTTTATCATGATATAACAATTCTTTTTATCCCATAATTCTTTTTAATTATTTTACATGATATTAATATCTATAGAAATTTACGGCTGCACAAGTTAAATTTTAGTGCAATTACCAATATGTTGGGGAAAACCTCCTCACTTGCTTTCTCTCTGTCCCACCTGCTCTGTGCCCACCTCTGCACTCCTGGGACTCTGTCCCTCCATAACTTTGCTCCTGACATACTCTATTGTCATGTTTTTAATTTTAGGGTTTTTTTTTGTTGATGTATCATAGCTGTACATATTTTGGGGACATGTGCTATTTTGATATAAGCATGCAATGGGTAATGATCAAATCAGGGTAACTGGGATGTTCATTACTTCAGATATTTACCTTTTCTTTGTGTTGTGAACATTATAATTCTCTCTTCTAGCTATTTTGAATTATGTCTTTTAATTTTCTAGATATCTCAAACCCCACAATACGCCGGTTTTATTGTATGTTCATGTACTCAGATTTGCTTACATATTATGGAAAAAGGGAGCACTGTTACATAAAACACAGCTGCCCCAGTAGGTGGAACCTGGGCCTGGAGAACACTCACAGTGAGTCTTGCCACCCAGGCCTGAGGCCCTGGCTCATCCAGTCTGAGTCCCAGGACCAGATGGGAGCCTGTTCTCACAGAGGAGGAATGGCCTTGGGGTGGAATGACCCACTCAGGACTCACACTGATCAGAAGTGATGGACTTCTGACACCTACTCCTGGCCCTGAGGTCTGGGCCTCTCTGGAGCAGGGCCTGGGTGGTCGCTGCTTGGTGACAAGAACCCTTGAGGTTTTGTGGGACTCAAATCTGGTGTCCTTGCAGTGACTGGCAGGAGTGAGGGCTGGGCCCCTGTGGCTCTGACCAGTGTTCAACTGGCTGTGAAGTGGCCCTGCCTTCAGGGTTATGGCTGGGGCTAACCCAGAAGATGCTGGGATGGCCCCTGGGTACTGGTTTTTTTTCTAGTTTCCCCTAAACCTGCTGTAATGGCTGTGTCTCTAGAGTATGGGGAGTGATCATGTTGGTGTGTCCTGAGGCCCAGGGACTGGATTCCACTGGGTTTGGAGCCTCTTCCTCACTGGACACTGGGGATTAGATGGCAAGAGCCCTTCCTGCACGCTTGGCTCCCCAGAGTGGAAGGGGCTGCAGCTAGGAGGGCCCAGGTACATAGCCAGGCTGCCGCGTATTATGCCCCAGGAGGAGGAGGAGGGCACTTGTGGGGGCAGGTGCTCTGACCTGCTTACCCACCCTACCCTCTGACCCCAGATGGAAGGACTCCTTTTCTCCCCGGGGATGCATGAGCCAGTGCCCACTGTGGGCTGCTCATTGTCAGAAGAATTGATCTATTTTGGACACTGAAGCAAAGGGCTAGCTGAATTAGGACCACCAGCGACAGAACCACTCTGTCCAAGGTCCATCTGTAGAGGTGGTGCCAGGGGACAGTGTGGGGTAAGCCCCCACAAAAGTTAAATGAAATGTGCTCTTTTAATTCCAGAACTGAGCAAAAAGACTTGTGAGTATTATGTGCTTTTGTCGAGGCCCTAAGTGACCTGGGAAAACATGGTGGGGGCCTGCAAGCCAGGCGTTAAAACCTCTTACAGGTAACCCCGACTGTGCAGTCAAGTCAGCCTGTCAGATAAGGGTTGAAACGGCCCATCTGTGCAGAAGACATGACTCAAAGGTTGATGTGAGTAAAAAGAAAAACTCTATCGTAATGATGTCGAGTAAAATACTCCATCGTAACTGCAGGGTCTCCAAAGCCACAAGAAAACAGTCATGAAGATAGTTTCTCGGAAATTTAATTGAGTACATAGAAGAGAAAGGTTTTACTCCTCTGTTTATCCTTTAACTTCAACAATAGAAGTCAGATAATGTATTGTTCTTTTAGATCTTCCAAGAGGAATAGCCTGAGGCTAGCTTAAGATGGTTGTCTTACTTTCCCGGATTTTCTTTCTTTAGGCTAATCTTATGATGGCTATCTCACATTCCTGGACTTTCTTTCTTTCTTTTCTATAGTTTAAGATAAGAAATGAGGATGTTAGGATTATCGATCAATGTGGTGTAGTGACTAGCTCCCAATAAAAGGGAGTAAAAAATAAAGACATTTTGCTACATGCCAGCTAAGAGTGTGTAGTCGTTTCTTGCTTTTAAACAATTCTAGGAGCGAGCTTGCACCCGCAGCCAAGCCGTCCTTCTCTCCCCGCGAGAAAGAACATCACACAACAGGACAACCACGCTGCTGGTTTTGCAAGGCCTGTGGCAGGTGGCTGCAGGCTAGTTCCTGCAGCTCCCACTTGCGTTCTGAATCTCACTGGCATCAGTGCCTCCCTCAGCCGTATAAGACTGCAGATTGCGGGGGCTATCTGGTGTCTCTAGGGAAAGTGCGGGGCAGAGGTTATTGGCCCAGTGACATGGCTGTGTTTGGAAGGAGCCTGAGTAGGCTTTGGTCTTGATGGCTCAAAGGGAACCAGGTGGGGTCTTTGGTGACCTGAGGCCTGACACATGCACTCTTGCCTGTGTGTGAATGCGTCTATGAGTGTGTGAGAGACATTAGTCCTGGGTTGGACCCAGGGCTGGCAGAGGACAACCCTTATGCTGTATTTGCCCCTGATTCTTTGCTGCTGAGGGGGTGCTCAGGCCTCCTGGGGCTGCCCTGTGTGCCTTCAGCACCAGCCGACCACGCTGGTTTCTGGTGAGACTTGCTCTGGCTCATCTATCTGTGTGTCAGGACACCTGGAGAGAACCCATTACCCTTCGACTCAACAACAAAGTGTGGCTCTGGTTTTAGAGTCAGGATTGGCCCATCTCTAGGGTCACAGGCCAGAACCAGAGAAAAGCGAGTCGAAGCAGGTGTCAGCACAGACTCACTCAGCTGGGGCAGTCTCATTGTGCTTGCGAGTTTGCATTTGGAAAAACCAATTCTGATCTACACATCACTGCAAAAGAGGGCCCCATGATTCAAACATGTAAACACAAAAAGAAAATATTAGAAGTTACTGGAAAATACACAGTTATGTGGAGGGGTGAGGATGTTATTAGTTTCAAAATTATCAAGCTAAAAAATGTCAACACATTTAACTAGAGAAAAATTTTAAAAATGTTTAGTGATAAAAAATACATAACTAAAGCCAAAGTAGAGGAAACTAGTAAGTTCTGGTTGCAGGTGGTCCAGGCTGCCCATGGCATCTGGGCAGGAGGAGAGAAGCATGGGCGGGGCCCCAACTCCCACCCACAGGAATGCCTATCTGTGACCCGAGAACAGAGAACTGACCCCACATGAAACTGTCATTTATTTTAAAGTGCATCTAAAAACCAGTGTTGACAAAGTTATGCTGAGAACTTTTGGGTGTTTTTAGAAAATATTTTTTGAATTTAGAGTCATGAACACTCTTTTAGTGTATGGTCCATGGTCTCTGACACATGCACTGTACTTTACCACCCCACACTCAAGCTGCAGGATGAGCTCACCCTCCATACTTTCCTGCTGCCCTGTGGAGTTAACCCTTCTCAGTCCAACCCTGGCAGCTGCCCAGCCTGGAGTGCAGGGGCATGGTCACAGCTCACTGCAAACTTGACCTCCTGGGCTCCCTCTCTCATCAGCCTTCTGAGTTACTGGGACTACAGGTGTGCACTACACAATTGGTTTATTAAATTTTTTTTTGTAGAGATGGAGCCTCACTATGTTGCTCAGGCTGGTCTTGAACTCTTGGCCTCAAGAAATCCTCCTACCTCAGCCTCCCAAAGTGCTGGAATTATAGATGTGAGCTGCTGTGCCCAATCCCCTTTTTCAGAAAGTCATATGAATGGAATTATCTGTGTGTAGTCTTCTGAAATTGCCTTTTTTTCCTATTCAAGATAATTTCCTTGAAGTGAATTCAAGGTATTGCATGTATTGACAGTTAGTTTCTTTTACTTTCTGAGAAAGTTTTTGTGGTAAAAATGTATCACAGTATATTTAACTACTAACCCATTGAAAAACATTTAAGTAATTTCCACTTTCTGGCTACTGTGAATAAAGCTGCTATGAACACCAGAAATAAGATTTCATTTCTTTGGGGTAAGTGCCCTAGAGTGCAATGGTTGAGTCATGTGGCAAGCCCAGTTTTAGCTTTAAAAGGACAGACAGTATTTTCCAGAGTGGATGCAGCTATGATCTTTACGCTCCTCTGGCCATGACCGAGTGATTCAGCTTCTTGACCTCCTTGCTGTGTTTGATGTTATCACTAAGTTTTGTTTTGTTTTGAGACAGAGTTAAGCTGTCACCCTGGGTAGAATGCTGTGGCATCATAGCTCACAGCAACCTCCAACTCTTGGGCTCAAGCGATTCTCTTGCCTCAGTTTTTCTATTTTTAGTAGATATGGGGTCTCACTTTTCCTCAGGCTGTTCTCCAATCTGCGAGCTCAAGCTATCCACCCGCCTGGGCCTCCCAGAGTGCTGGGATTACAGGAGTGAGCACCTGTGCCTGGCCTATCACTAAGTTTTTGAAAGTCATTCTGATAGTTCTATGATACTTACTTTTATGTGTTAACCTGACTGGGCTGAGATATTTGGGTACATGTTATTCTGTGTGTTTCTGTGTAGGTGTTTGGATGAGTTTAACACTTCCACTGAGAGACTGTGAAGCAGATGGCCCCTTCTATGTGCTGGGCCTTTTCAAATCAGTTGAGGGTCTGAAGAGAACAAAAGACTGGCTGCCTGAATAAGAGGGAATTCCTGGGGCCTAAAAGCCTTGGAGCTGGGACATTCTTCCTGCCCAGACTGGAACTGAACACATTGGTTCTTCCTGGGTCTTGGCGCTGCTGCCCTCAGATTGGACATCTACCTTTGGCTCACCTCATTCTCAGGCCTCTGGGCTCAGACTGGAGCTGATTCAGTGTTGCCTGTCTGGGGTGTCCAGATGGTTAGTGTCTGTGGACATACAAGCTGATTCCTATGATAACCTCCCTATTCTGCATACATACCCACATGCACACACAACACATGATCATGCGTGCACACACATGCTCATGTATGCACACATGCACACGGGCACATGTGCATACCTAATGCACACATGCATATGTACATGCACACACATGCTCATAATGCACACGTGCACACACAACACATGCACACACAAATATGCACACATGCACCCTATTGGAGATCCCTGACTAGTGCAGATTCTGGTGTGACAGTGGGGTGCTTTGGAACTGGGAACAAGAAGAGGTTGGGGCCTTTCCACAGAGGCACTGTTGGCAGGACTATGACAGTAAAGGCAATCATGGTGAGGGCTTGTGAAGGAAGGAGGAGAATGCACAGATTGTCACAAACAGGCTCTTTTTTTTTTTTTTTTTTGAGACAGAGCCTCAAGCTCTCCCCCTGGGTAGAGTGCCATGGCTTCACTGCTCACAGCAACCTCCAACTCCTGGGCTCAAGCGAGTCTCCTGCCTCCACCTCCCAAGTAGCTGGGACCACAGGTGCCTGCCACAATGCCTGGCTATTTTTTGGTTGCAGCCATTATTGTTGTTTGGCGGGCCCGGGCTGGATTTGAACCCGCCACCTTAGGTGTATGTGGCTGGCGCCTTAACTGCTTGAGCCATAGGCGCTGAGCCCACAAACAGGCTCAGTGAGGAACATGTTACAGAACCTGGAGGATGGTGACTCTCGTCATAAAGTGGCAAAGATGTGGCTGAATTGTGCTGGTGCTTAGATTTTAGCTAATTCCTTTTCCTGTCTCAAGGCCTGTCCAGGACACCACACTAGATTGTGCTTACTAGCCTTGAAGAGGAGGTCACAGAGATAAAGTGCTGTTTTCATCACATAAAATCACAGGCACAAACCATTAGCACGATTATGACTGCTGAGGTTGGCCTGATCACCTGGCAGGGTGCTGCTTGTCCCTTCATTATAAAGCCCTTCCTTCTCCCTCTCCATACTTCACTCTCTGCAAAGACGTCACTGTCTCTGGAGTTGAGAGTTACCTCCTGCTTCCTGAGAACAGAGCATCTATACAAATTACTGAAATTCTTTGTGGGAGATTTGTCTTTCCCCTCTTTTTACTAACTTGTTTATTCAGTCTCCTATTTATATCATATGACTCATAGATATTTATTTTATATTTTATTTTATACTTTGGGTTTTAATCTAGTCCTACGTTATTTTGTTACTCAAATCAACTCAACTCTTGCCATTTGGAGCACTTTCCATTGCTTTGACCCTGTCACTTTGCTTTTTAATGCCTGCTCTTCCTTCCTGGTCCTGCAGGACATTCCAGGCTCATATGTTTCTTGGCCGGGCTTAGGAGCAGCTGGTTACCTAGGTGTGTTGGTTTCTCTTATTGGATGATGATAGAAACTAAGACCTGGGGATTAGGTGTGCTCATTGCTACCCAAATCTTGTTTGTTGTAGGCCCCCAGCTGACAGAATGAAGGGACGTGCATGTGTACCGACACTGTGCATATCTATAAACATTTCTGCATGGAGCCACGTGTTTCTGTACTAAGCTACATGTGAGTCTATGCTCATTCTATAGCTTTGCCCACTCCAGCAGGGAGAACCTGGGCTCAGAAGCATTTTCATTATAACATTTAATGCCTATACACATTGTATATTTCATCTTGGCTGAGTGTTGGTAGTTTGTGGTTTTCAAGGAATTGTTCCATTTCTTCTAAGTTGTTGATTTTATGACTTTAAAGTTGTTCATAGTATTTTCTTATTATCCTTTTAATGTCTTCAGGATTTGTTATGATATAACCTTTTTGTTCTTAATTTTGGTGGTTTGTGTGTTCTTTTTAAAAAAAATGTTTGTCAGTCTTGCTGAGGTTTAATTTTTTAAAAAGTTTTCAAAGATTCAGCTTTAAGTTTAATTAATTTTCTCCATTGCTTTCTTGTTTTAGTTCCAATGATTTATGATTTTATCTTAATTTTTTCTTTTTTATGCATACTCTGGCTTTATTTAGCTATTCTTTTTCTATTTTTATTTGAGATAGGAATTTGGATAATTGATTTGAGATTTTTCCTCTTGCATAAGTATCTAGTCTTCTAAATTTCACTCTCAGTGTTACTTTAGCTGCATCCCCAAAACAAATGAATAAAACAATTTATTTCATTGAGTTCTGTATTCTTAGAAATTTCCTTGGTGACCATGGTTAATTTACTTTGACCTATAGATTATTTAGAAGTGTGTTTGATTTCCAAGTGCTTTGAGATTTTTCTGTTTTCTTTCTGTTATTAATTTCCTGTTTGATTCCATTATAATTAGAAAATATACTCTGAAAAAATATGCTATGTGATTTTAATTCTTTTAAATTTGTTTTATGGCCTAGAATATGGTCAGTTTTTGTGAATGCTCCATGTGTGCATGAAGTGAATATGTGCTATGATCTCATTGTGGGAGATAAGTGGACCTGTACTACGATTTCATTGTGGGACATGTCTGTAAATGCCAGTGAGATCCTGTTGGCTGTTGTGTTCAGTTCTGCTAGGGCCTTGTCTAGTAGTTCTAGCAAGTGCTGTGAATGGGATGTTGAGGTTTCCAACTAAAATTATGGATAAGTCTATTTTTCCTATCAGTCCTATTATTTTTTGCTTTACATGTTTTAAAGTGGTTTGGTGTGTACACATTTAGAATTGCTCTGCATTTTTGGTGGTTTGAATCTTCTATCATTCTGTAATGTCAGAATGAATTCTATCATTCTGTATTTCTAGTAACTTTTTTTCATATGGAATCTTTTCTCTGAATGAATTCTATCATTCTGTATTTCTAGTAACTTTTTTTCATATGGAATCCTTTCTCTGATAATAATATAGGTACTTGTGCTTTGGGGGATTAATATTTACATTTTTTTCACATCTTGTTACTTTCATTCTACCTGTCATGTTGGAGAGGAGTTTCTTGCAAGCAACACATTTTTGTCTTTTAAAAATCTATGCTGCCTTTTAATCTGTGTATACAGACCATTTATATTCAAAGTAATTATGATATGTTGGGGTTAAGTCTGACATTTTACTTTTTGTTTTCTGTCTAATCCCACTGTTTCTCATACCTCTTTTTCTTTTCTTTCTTTGTCATGCTGTGGGTTATGTGGAAAATTTTTAGAGTTTTATTTTGATGTATTTCTAAGGTTTGTGGGTATATTACTTTGTACAACTTTCTGGTTGATTACTCTGAGCTTCAGTATACAAAATGTGACCTTTCATAGTATGCTGCTGTTGACATTTTGCCACTTTGAGCATTACTTATATTTAGTTTCCTTCATCTTCCCACTTAAAAATGTAATTGTTCCAAGTATTTCCTCTATACACATTAAGAGCCACATCAAGTAGCATTATAACTTTCACTTCAAACATAAAATGTGAATATAGAAACTCATAGGATGGATCGGCACCTGTAGCTCAAGCAGCTAAGGTACCAGCCACATACACCAGAGCTGGCAGGTTCGAATCCAGCCCAGGGCCACCAAACAATAATGACAACTATAACCAAAAGATAGCTGGGCATTGTGGTGGGTGCCTGTAGTCCCAGCTACTTGGGAGGCTGAGGCAAGGGAATCACCTAAGCCCAAGAGCTGGAGGTTGCTGTGAGCTGTGACGGTACAGCACTCTACCGAGGGTGACAAAATGAGACTCTGTCTCTAAAAAAAAAAAGAAAGAAAAAGAAACTCATAGAGTGATGAATAGTCTATTGTGTTTGTTTCTCCTTTTACCTATTTCATTATTCTTATTACCTTTATGAAGACTCTTTCTGATATCATTTTCTTTCTTTTTGTAGAGTTTTCTTTAATCATTCTTAAAGGGTGTATCTGCTATTAATAATTCTCTTAGTTCTTCTTGATTTGAGAATGTCTATTTTTTCTCATTTCCATAGGATGGTTTCACCAGATAGAAGTTTCAGGGTTACAAGAACTTTTCTTTCAGCACTTAAAATTTTTTGTCCCCTGCTCACTCTCACAGTGGAGCTGTTGAGTGCCCACTTATTCCCCCAGGGGATTGAGTGCCAGCTCACTCCAGCTGCAGAACCATGAAATGCCCAGGTGTGCCCTTCTCAGGGACCTAAGCATCAGCCTTCATGGGGCCTCTGCTTCCAACAAACCTTTCTACTCCAGTGGCAAAGCCACTATATGCTTGCATTCCCTACCCAGGGACCAGGACTGGCCTGCTCAGCAGACCCCACCCCCATCAAAGCCATGCTATAGCCTCTTCAAACACCTACAATTACTGGCAGACCTGGCCAATATTGAATACAGTCAAGGAAGTCATAGAGACCACACTACTGTGCCCACCAGAACCAAACCAATGAATATCATAGGACACATCTGCAGGATAAAGTCTTTCCCTAAAAAATCTACTCTATAACATTAGAAGAAATGACTGTTCCATCAGCTGTACAGTTAGTAAAGAAACATAAAAAAGCCAGGGAACATATCTTCAAGGGAAAACAATAATTCTCTAGTATTAGACTGCTTAGGAAAAGGAAATCTATAAAATATCTGAAAAGGAATTAAAAATAGTGATCTCATAGAAACTCAGTGAGATATAAGAAAACAGAGATAGAACATTCCAACAAAATCACACAAAAATTATTATAGATAATAATGCTCACTTAATGACAGATTTCATAAGAAAGAACCAAATATTGTGGCACCTGTGGCTCAGTGAGTAGGGTGGCAGGTTCGAAGCTGGTCCTGACCAAACTGCAACAAAAAAATAGCTGGGTGTTGTGGCAGGCACTTGTAGTCCTAGCTACTTGGGCAGCTGAGGCAAGAGAATTGCCTAAGCCCAAGAGTTGGAGGTTGCTGTGGCATGATACTCTACCAAGGGCAACAAAGTGAGACTCAATCTCAAAAAAAGAAAAAAAAAGAAAAACCAAATAAAAATCTTGGAACTGAAGAATTCAATCAATGAATGAAATAAAAAATACAATCAAGAGCTCCAACAGTAGACTATGTCAAAGATTAAGAATTCCTGAACTTTTATCCAGTAAGAATCAATTTTTGTTAATGGTGAAAGGTGTGGATCCAGTTTCAGTCTTCTACAAGTTGCCAGCAATTCACCCAGCACTATTTGTTAAATAGGGAATCTTTCCCCCCAATTTATGTTTTTGATAGGCTTATCAAAGATCAAATGACAACAAGTGTCTGGGTTCATCTCTTGGTTCTCTATTTTATGAGGAAGAACCCCCCCTCCACCGGGCAATTGAAGCAACACCAAAAATATATTACTGTGTTCTGATCAAACTAAAAAGCTTCTGCACAGCCAAGAATACAGTAAGTAAAGCAAGCAGACAGCCCTCAGAATAGGGGAAGATATTTGCAGGTATGTCTCCAACAAAGTTTAACAACCAGAATCCACAGAGAACTCAAATGTATTAGCAAGAAAAGAACAAGTGATCCTATTCCATTGTGGGCAAGAGACTTGAACAGAAGCTTCTCTGAAGAAGACAGGTGCATGGACTACAGACACATGAAAAAATGCTCATCATCTTTAATCATCAGAGAAATGCAAATCAAAACCACTTTGAGATATTATCTAACTCCAGTAAGAGTAACCCACATAACAAAATCCCAAAACTACAGATGTTGACATGGATGAGGAGAAAAGGAAACACTTCTGCACTGCTGGTGGGAATGCAAGTTAATACGTTCCTCTTGGAAAGAAGTGTGGAGAACACTTAGGGAACTAAAAGTAAACCTGCTCTTTGATCCTGCAGTTCCTATACTAGGTATATATGCAGAAGACCAAAAATCATTTTACAACAAAGATAATTGCACCAGAATGTTTATTGCAGTCCAATTTATAATTGCCAACTCATGGAAGCAGCCCAAGTGCCCATTGACCCATGAATGTGGTATATGTATACCATGGAATATTATGCAGCCTTAAAAAATATGGAGACTTGGCTCAGTGCCTGTGGTTCAAGCAGCTAAGGTGCCAGCCACATACACCTAAGGTGGCCAGTTCAAATCTAGCCCAGGCCTGCCAAATAATAATGATGGCTGCAACCAAAAAATAGCTGGGTGTTGTGGCAGGCATCTGTATTCCCAGCTACTTGGGATGCTGAGGCAGGAGACTTGCTTGAGCCCAGGAGTTGGAGATTGCTGTGAGCTGTGATGCCACAGCACTCT
>NW_003852470.1:45597-69416 GCF_000181295.1 Otolemur garnettii | reverse complement strand
GCCACAACACCCGGCTATTTTTTGGTTGCAGCCATTGTTGTTTGGTGGGCCTGGGCTGGATTCAAACCTGCCAGCTCAGATATATGTGGCTGGTGCCTTAGCCACTTGAGTCACAGGTGTCGAGCCAGAATATATTGTTCTTAGTAAAGTATCTCAAGAATGGAAGAAAAAATTTCCAATGTATTCAGTACTATTATGAAACCAATATATAATCACTTACACTTTCATTTGAAAGATAAAACACAACTATAGTCCAGGATGAAGGAAGAAAGAGGAGAGGGAGGGGAGGGAAGAGGGTGGGTGGATGGAGGGTAATTGGTGGGACCTCACCTATGGTGTATATTGCAAGGGTTCGTGTCAAATTTATTAAGAGTAGAGTATAAATGTCATAACACAATAATTAAGTAAGTGAGGTGAAGACTATGTAACCAGTTTGATGTAAGCATTCCAAATTGTATATAAAATCAACACATTGTACCACATAAATGCATTAATGTATACAGTTATGATTTAATAAAAAATAAAATTTATAAACTCAAAGAAAAAAAAAGACTATGAAGTAAAAAAAAAGAAAACCCAAACAAACCAGAATTCCTGAACTTGAAAAAAAGTCTTCTGAAATAACCCAGTTGGACAAAAAAAGAAAAAAATAAGTAAAAGACAAAGGAATCCTGTGAGACTTATGAGACATCATTAAGCTAACAAATATTCCCACTATGGCAATATTAAGGTCAAGAAAGTGAAGAGATGGGAAAAGACATAGAAAATCTATTTAAGGAAATAATAACTGAAAAATTCCCAAGAGATATGAACATCCAGATGCAGCAAGCTCAAAGATCTCCAAATATATAGGCACATTATAGTCAAATTGTCAAAAGTCAAAGACGAAGGGAAAGTTCCAGAAATATCAAGAGAAGAGTGCCAAGTATTATGTAAGGGAGTTTCCATTAGACTAATGACAGATTTTTCAGAAAAAAACCTTGCAGGCCAGGAGAGAATGAGGTGATATATTCAAAGCGATGAAATAGTAATAAAAACACCCTCTGGTAGCCAAGAATATGAAACCCAGCAAATCTATCCTTTAGTAATAAAGGAGAAATAAAGTCTTTCCCTGACCAGCAAAAATCGAGTGCAGTTGTCACCACTAGACTAGTACTACAAGACATGCTTAAAGGAGCCTTACCCCTGGAAGTGAAAGGATGATAATTCTTATGATGAGAACTCATAAAAGAAGAAAAATCACTGGTAGAGCAGATACAAAAATAAGAATGAGAAAAAAAATCAAACCTCATCACTACGTAAATCACAAAATGCAAAGCTAAACAATAAGAGAAGAAGGAAGAAAGGGACAGAGGCTATACAAAACAGCTAGAAAACAGTTAACACAGTGACAGGAGTAAGTCCACATCTATCAATAACCACGTTGAATGTAAATGGTTCAATTACTCAATTAAAAAACACAGACTGGAGTGGAACCTGTGGCTCAAAGGAGTAAGGCACTGGCGCCATATGCAAGAGGTGGCAGGTTCAAACCCAGCCCCGGCCAAAAACTGCAAAAAAGCAAACAAACGAACAAACAAGCAAACAAAAAACCACACAAGTGAAATCTAAAAATGAGTAGAAATAGCTATGCTTATATTAGCTAAAACAAACCTTAAATTAAAAAAAAGTAAAAAGAGACAGGGGGGGTCATTATATAATCATATTGGTATGAACTCAGCCAGAGGATATAATCATGTAAATATATATGTTCCCAATACTGGAACATCCAGATTATAAAGCAAATATTAGAGCCAAAGAGAGAAATAAATCTCCATATAATAACAATTAGGGAGTTCAAATCCTATTCTCAGGATTAGACAAATTAACAAAGAAACATCAGACTCAAACTGCCCTATAGACTAAATGGACCTAACAGGCATTTGCAGAACATTTCATCCAACAGTTGTAGAATGAGTATTCTCAGCACATGAAACACTCTTCAGGGTAGACCATATGTTAGGACACAAAATAAGTTTCAACAAATTTTTAAAAATCAAAATCATACCCTGTATTTTTGGAGATCACAACATGATAAAACCAGAATCTAATAACAAGAAGAATATTGGAAACTACAAATGGAAATTATACAACATGCTCTTGAACAACCAAGGATCAATAAAGAAATTAAGAAGGGAATCAGAACATTTCTTGAAGCAAATGAAAATGGAAGACCAACATGCCAAAACCTGTGGGATATAACAAAAGCATCAATAAGATGGAAGCTTATAGCAATAAATACCTACAATGAAAAAAGATCTCAAATCAACAACCTAATGTACTTCAAGAAAAGAGAAAAGCAGTAGCAAACCAAACCCAAAATTAATAGATGGAAGGAAAGAATAAAGATGAGAACTAAATGAAATGGAGGCTAAAAAGAATACAAAAGGCCAATAAAACAGTTTTTTAAAGATAAACAAGATTGGGCAGTGCCTGTGGCTCAAAGAAGTAGGGCACCAGCCCCATATGCTGGAGGTAGTGGGTTCAAACCCAGCCCCAGCCAAAAATTGGAAAAAAAAAAACAAAAAAAACAAACAAGATTGACAAACCATGAGCTAGTCGAAGTAAAAAAGCAAGAAGACCCAAATAAATAAAACCAGGAACAAAAAAACAGGAGGCATTACTACTGATAGCACAGAAATACAAAGGATCATTAGAGACTATTAAGAATAACTATATGCTAACAAATTTGAAAACCTAAAGAAAATGGATAAAGTCCTGGACACATGTAATTTACCAAAAATAGAAAATGTGAATAGATCAATAATAAGTAATGATATTGAATCAGTAATAAAAAATCTCTCAACAAAGAAAAGCTCAGCACTGGATAATTTCACAGCTGAATTCCACCAAACTTTATGAGAACAAACACCAACTTTTTTCAAACTATTCCAAAAACTTGAAGAGGATGGAAATTCCTCTAAACTTATTCTATGAGGCCAGCATTATCCTGATACCAAAGCCAGACAAGGACACATACACACACTATAGGCCAATATCCCTGATGAACAGAGTTGTAAAAACTCATAAGAAAATATTAGAAAATCAAATCCAACAGCACATCAAAGAGATTATATACCATGATCAACCAGTATTATCCCAGGAATGCAAGGATGGTTCCAACATATGAAAATAAATAAATATGACAAACCACAACAGCAGAATGAAGGATAAAAACCATATGATCATCTTAGGAGGTGCAGAAAAGGCTGGGCATGGTGGATCATGTCTATAATTCTGACACTTTAGGAGGCTGAGGTAGGAGGATCCTTGAGTTTAGGAGTTCGAGCCCAGCCTAAGCAAGAGTGAGACCTCATCTCTACTAAAAACAGAAAAAATATCTGGGCATTTTGTTAGGTGCCTGTAGTCCCAGTTACTTGGGAGGCTGAGGCAAGAGGAGCACTTGAACCCAAGAGTTTGAGGTTGCTATGAACTATGACACCACAGCACTCTACTGAGGATGACAGAGTGAGACTCTGTCTCAAAAAGAAAGTACAAAGTAAAAATGACATAAAAGAGAATGAAAAGGAGAAAAATTAATAATAAAAAAGAAATAAAAAATTTAAAAAAAAGAGATGCAGGAAAAAAGATTAGGCAAAATTCAACATCACTCTATGATTAAAAACAAGAAATATTAAGGTATATTGTAGGAGGAATATACCCCAACACAAAAAAGGCATATGTGACAAACCCACGCTAACATCATACTGAATGATGAAAAGTTGAAAGCCTTTTCTGTAAGATGAGTATGTCCACTTTCACCAGTCTTATTCAATGTATTGCTGAAAGTTGTAGCCAGAGCAATTAGGCAAGAGAAGCACATAAAAGACATACAGATTGGAAGAGAGAAAGTCAAATGATCCCTGTTTGTAAACTGTGTGATCTTATGCATAGAAAAACCTTGACTCCACCGAAAAATTCCTAGAACTAATAAACAAATTCATTAAAGTTGCAGCATATCAAGTCAATATACACAAATCAGTGGCATTTCTATACACCAATAACAAAGTACTTGAAAAAGAAATTAAGAAAGTGATCCCATTTATAAAATCTACAAAAGAAAAAACCCTACAAATACATTTAACTAAGGTGAGAAAGATCTCTACAGAGAATGAAAACTACAGAAGACTGATGAAGGAAGTGATGACACAAAAAAATGGAAAGACATTCCATGTTCATGGATTGTGAGAATTAATCCCAATGACCATATTACCCAATGTGATCTACAGATTCAATCCTTATCAAATTACTAGCTACAGTCTCCACTAAAATAGAAAAGACAATCTTAAAATTCATATGGAACCACTAAAGACTCTTAATAGCCAAAGCAACTCTGAGCCAAAAGAGCAAAACTGGAGGCATCATACCTAACTTCAAAATATTCCACAAAGCTATAGCAACCAAAACAGTATGGTACCGTATACAGACACATAGACTAATGGAATACAATAGAGAACCCAGAAATAAATTGATATACTTATAATTGACTTTTGACAAAGGTGCCAAGAATATGCATTGGGAAAAGGAATCCCTTTTCAATAAATGATACTGGAAAAACTGGATATCCACATGCAAAAGAATAAAACTAGATCCCTATCAACTCAAAATGGGTTAAATACTAAATGTAAGACTCAAAAATATAAAACTACTAGAAGAAGACAAGAACATAGGGAAATGCATCAGCACTTTGGCTTGGGCAAAGGTTTTGTGGATGAAACTTCAAAATCACAAACTATAAAAAGGAAAAACAGACAAATAGGAATACATATTAAATAAAACATCTGCACAGCAAACAAACAAACAAAAATCCCCATCCCATCTCCCCCCAAAAAACCATCAATAAGAGAAGAGGCAATCTATAGGATGGGAGAAAATATCTGTAAACTATCCATCTGACCAGGGACTAATAATCAGAGTATATATGATGGATATAAAGGTTTGAGTGCAATTTACTATGTTAAACTATTATAAATTGCACACTAACTTTATGTCCACCCTGTATAAAAAACTAAAAATCTCAATAGCAAAAAACCAAATAATTCAATTTAAAAATGGACAGAAGTTTCTGAATAGACATTTCTCAATAGAAGATTCACAAACAGACAACAGGTATATGAAAAGATGTTCAACATCACTGATCATGAGGGAAAGGCAAACCCAAATCACAGTGAGGCATCATCTTACCCCAGTCAGAATGCTTTTTACCAAAACAAAAGTAAAAGTAATAATAATAATAATAATAAATAAAGCTGGCTAGGACACAGGGCAAAGGGAACTCTTATACAATGTGTTGGGAATATAAATCAGCACAGATATTATGGGAAATTGTGTGGAGTTTTTTCAAATAACTAAGAAATAGAACTACTATATGATCCAGCAATCTCATACTGGGTATTTCCCCAAAGGAAAGGAAATAACTATATTAAAGAAACATCTGCACCCCAATGGTTATTGCAGCACTATTCACAATAGCTGACATATGGAATCAAACCAAGCATTCATGAATGGATAAATGAATAAAGAAAATGTGGCATATATACACAATGGAATACTCACAAAAAATAATGAAATTAGGTGGTGCCTGTGGCTCAGGGAGTAGGGTGCTGGCCCCATATGCCAGAGGTGGTGGGTTCAAACCCAGCCCTGAGCAAAAAAAAAAAAAAGAAAAAAAATGAAATTATGTCATTAGTGGCAGCGTGGATAAACATTGAAGACATTATGTTGCGGTCAATCAGGCAAAGAAGGGTAAACACCACATTTCGTTCATATTTCGAATAAAATGTTTGATCTCATATTACTAGGGAGTAGAATTGTGGTTATAAAAGGCTGAGAGAGGTTGGTTAATGGATACAAAGTTATAGCTAGATAGGGGGGATAAGGTTCTATAGCACTTCAGTGGTGACTACAGTTAACAGCAATGTATCATATATTTTCAAATAGCTATGAGAGGATTTTGAATATTCCCAACACAAAAAAAGATACGTTTGAGGTGACATATTTGCTAATTACCTTGATTTAATCATCATTCATTGTATACATGTATCAAAATATCATGCTGTACTCCTTAAAAATATGTACAATTATTACATATTGATTAAAAATAAGCTGCTTCTTATTGGCTTTCATATCAGATGGGAAATTTTCTGTAATCCATATTAGTATTTCTTTTTAATAGATAATATGTTCTTTTGACCTGGCTGTTTTTAGGCGTTTTTTCTTTTTAGTTTTCAATAGTTTATTTATGAAACTTATGAAACTTATGAAGTGTTTGGTGTGAATATCTTTGGATTTATCCTACTTGGGATTTGCTCAGCATATTGAATCTGTAAGTTTGTGCCCTTCACTGTGTGTAGGGAGTTTTCAGCAATCATTACTTCAGATGCTTTTTTAGTCCTGTACTGTCTCTCCCACTCTTCCCGAATTCCTAGGGACCTCTTGTTACTGTCCCACACATCCCTGAGCCTCCATTACCTTTTTCTGTTTTCTCTTTGTTTAAAGTGAGTTAATTCCATTGGTCTGTCTTTCAAGTTCGCTGATCTATCCTCTGTCCTGACTGTTCTACTGTTGAGTCCATTTACTGAATTTTTATTTCAGTTGTTGTATTTTCAGTTCAATAATATTCATTTGTTTTTTTTTAAAAAATTACAGCTTTACTGGCATTCATATATCACAAACAAATTCTTTTCAAGTGTCTGATGCAGTGGATGACAGTATACTCAGAATTATGCAACTGTTACCATTAGCTTACTTCAGAACATTCCAACACCTGGGTCAAGAACCCTGCACTATTCAGTCCTTCCCCATATCTTCCTCTTCCCACCCTGGTAAGCACTACCCGGTTGTCTGTGTCTGTGGATTTGCCTGGTCTGGACACTTCAGACTCATGTAAGTGGAGCTTTCTGTGTCTGGCCTCTCTCTGAGCATGATGAGTTCAAGCTGCATCCACCTCGCAGCATATGCAGAGCCCCACCTCACTTTGAAGGCCAAATGATGTTCTATGATGTGGATATACAACATTGTGTTGTCACATTTGAATTGTTTTCATTTTATTATGAATAATGCTTAGACATGGCATGAACATTATATGCAGATGTTTGCGTAGACATAAGTTTCCATTTCTCTTGGATATATAGCTCCGAATGGAATTGTTGTGTCACAGGGTACTTCTTTGTCTAACATTTTGAAGAACTGCCAAACTTTTCTGAAGTGATTACACTATTTTTCAATCCCACTAGCAATTTATGAGAGTTCTAATTTCTCCACATTCTCACCATTGGTTCATTTTTACAACTTCTCATTTCTTTGCTGAGATTTTCTATTTTTCCATTTATTTTAAGAAAATTTTGCAATTGATTATGGAAGCGTTTCTATGGTGGCTGTTTTAAAATCCTTGTCACTAAATTCTTGGTAATGGTATCTAATTCTCGGTATTAGTATCAATTAACTGTCTTTTTTCAAATTGTAGTTTTCTTGGTTCTTGGAAACCATGATGAGTGATTTTTAATTGTATCCTTGACATTTAGGTTATTTTGTGAGGACTGTGGTCCCCACCTCCCAGGCTGTGGATGGGCTGCACAGTGCGAGGTGAGTGAGGGAAGCTTCTTCAGTATTTAAAGCTGCTCCTGTTGCTCCCATTGTAACCCAGGTGCTGGAATCAGGAGCAAGAGCCAAACACTCATGTGGGTTAAAGTTGTCTTTTATTACCAAGATTTAGAATCCCAGGAAGACAGGGAGATGGTCCTCCAAGTCTGCCTTCCTTTGAGAGTTTCGCAGAGTTCTTCTGCCCTCCCCGAGTCACTGTCTTCAGCACACAGCGTGGGTCCACTGATCTCTGGCTGGAGGCCCCATCCATCTGTTGTTTTTCTCAGCTCAGGGTCCTGACAGCTTTCACCGTGTCCCAACCAGGGGAGAACTGGCTGACGTGACTGATAACCAGTTAGATTAAGTAACTTTTACAGCAAGTGAGGCGCTTTCTCCTCTTAGGGTCTAGCTGAGCTCAGATAAGCCCTTGGATTCTCACAGAACCCTACTGTGAACCCAAGGGAGTAGGGGGAACATCTCAGCTGTGCTCCTGTGAGAATCCAAGGCCTGATGATCTGAGGTGAAGCAGAAATACGCCTGAATCATCCTGAAACCATCCCCACCCACACCACCCCAGTGGAAAAATCGTCTCCGGTGAAACTGGTTTTTGGTGCCAAAAAGGTTGCTGTGTTAGGGGACTCTTGACCCTCTTTAATCTTTTCTAGTAGGCAGTCATGTGTTTAGACTGGTTCTGGTCTTCTGTTGTGGGCTTTAGTTTAGTTTCAGAGTTCTTGTAAGGTGTCCCCTCAGCAGGTCTCCCCCGCTGGATGGGCACCCGGAGGCCTCCTTGAACAGAACGTGGGGTCGCGTCCTGGATGATGCGTGGGACATGCGCGGCGCTGGTGTCGTGTGCCGGCAGCCCCGGTGCCCAGGGGCCGCTGGAGCACGCAGGAGCAGCTCGAGTGTGCAGGGGCAGAGCTAGCCTTAAGCGCGCGTGGCTCCTGGCCCAGGATGGTCCTGGTGGGGCTGAGCCGCACGCATCATCTGGGCAGCGAGACCCGCCTGCGCCAGTGCAACCTGTCTGCGTCTCTGCAGTCTTTTTTACTCGAAGTTACCGGTGGCTCTTTATCTTGTTCTGATCTTGTCCTGGTTGTGACCGAATTTTGTCACTTTTGGGTGTGTCTCCCTGGGCGTTTCCAGGCAGCCCCAGGGAGGGGCCAGACAACAGCAGAGTCTTGCGGAGCATCTGAGGGGGGTTTCTCTTCTTGTTGATTTTGGTTCTAATTTTGTTTTAGCAAAGTGTTCTTCAGTGATATCTTAGATTATTAAATTTATTTCCATCCCTGCAGTTCCAAGTTACACCTAGTCACCTTGGTTCAAATCTTCCCTGTGTTTTCACAATTATTTTTTGCCTTGGGTCTTTCATCACCCACACCGTGAGCGTCTCTGGGTTTCTGCCCACGTCAAGATTGGGTCTTCTATCTGCTCCGGTCTTCATGCTCTTTGATGTCCATTTCAACCTGCCATGTTTTGAATACCCTTGACGTCCTTCTCCCCCCACCCATCATTCTTTCATCTCATTTTATTTTTTCACACCGGCCTATTTTCTCCTAATGATATTATTGTCTGATTTCATAAAAGGTCTGCTTTGGTTTTGGTTTTTACTATATGTGCTGCCGAAGGGAGTACTTGGCTTTGGTTTTTTGTATCTCAGTGAAAAGGGTGGGCTGTTTTTCTAGAACTTTCTTCTAGTTTTCATGGCCAGTCCCCTGGGGATCCCACTGGACTCTGCAATTGCCTGCACCTGGCTGCCAGGCTGTCTGCCAGAGCCAGTGTGTTTGGCATAGCTAATTCAGTTCCCATGCCTGACTCCTTTTGCCTGGGGCTTGGTTGTGTCCCAGGCCATTACTAGCTTCCTAGGGCTCACCCACTCCTGTGGGCAGGTGGATGGTCAGGGGAGCCAAGGCCTGTGCAGCATTGGGCCACCCATGTGGCTGCATTTTGGGTCTGTGCTGCTGGCTTTGCCCAAGGTCCCATCCACATGTCTAGGTTGCAAACTTTGATCATTCTGGGCAGGCATGTGGGACGTGAGAGGGAGAAGTTATTTTAAAGAAAAATCAGAAAAGATTTTATGGGGGTAGAAGATTTATTTTGAGAGACTTAACAAAAATACCATATTTCTGCTTTTAGCTTGCTGAGCACCACTATGGCAGTCGGCAAGAACAAGTGCCTTATGAAAGGCATTCAAAAGGGAGCCAAGAAGAAAGTGGTTGACCCATTTTCTTCTTTCTTTCTTTTTTTTTTTAGAGACAGAGTCTCACTTTATTGCCCTTGGTAGAGTGCTGTGCCATCACAGCTCACAGCAACCTCCAGCTCTTGGGCTTAGGCAATTCTCTTGCCTCAGCCTCCTGAGTAGCTGGGACTACAGGCACCCACCACAATGCCCTGCTAGGGTTGACCCATTTTCTAAGAAAGATTGGTATTATGTGAAGGCACCTGCTATGTTCAATATAAGTAATATTGGAAAAACACTTGTCACCAGGACTCAAGGAACACAAATTGCATCTGGTGGCTTCAAAGATCTTGTGTTTGAAGCGAGTCTTTCTGATCTGCAAAATGATGAAGTTGCATTTAGAAAGTTCAAGCTGATTACTAAAGATGTTCAGGGCAAAAACTGCCTAACTTCCATGGCATGGATCTTACCTGTGAAAAAATGTGTTCTATGCTTAAAAAATGGCACACTTTGATTGATGCTCAAGTTGATATTAAGACTACTGATGGTCATTTGCTTTCTCTGTTCTGTGTTGGTTTTACAAAAAATGCAACAATCAGATACGAAGACCTCTTGTGCCCAGCACCAACAGGTTCGCCAAATCCAGAAGAAAATGATGGAAATCATGACCAGAGAGGTGCAGACGAATGACTTGAAAGAAGTTGTCACTAAATCGATTCCAGACAGCATCAGAAAAGACATAGAAAAGGCATGCCAATCTATCCTCTCCATGATGTCTTTGTTAGAAAAATAAAAATGCTGAAGAAACCCAAGTTTGAATTGGGAAAACTCATGGAGCTCCATAGTGAAGGCTGTAGTTCTGGAAAAGCTACTGGGGATGAGACAGGTGCTAATGTTGAATAAGGTGATGGATATGAACCACCAGTCCAAGAATCTGTCTAAAATTCAGGCTTTTAATAATGACAAATAAAGAATCTTATTTGTGAAAAAAATACCATATTGCTAATATCTTTGAGAGAATGAGACATAAAGTAACTTTCATGGTTTAACACCATGTATTTTTATTTTATTTTATTTATATTTCTTATTGCTGGGGAATCATTGAGTCCTGCCCGCATGTGGTATATCACACACCATGACCCCCTACCCTCCCTTCTTCTCTCTCTCTGTTCTCCCATTCCCCCACCCCTCACCATGTATTAGCATCAATTGTCCTCATATCAGAATTGGGGATTCATGGGATTCTTGCTTCTCCATTCTCGTGGTGCTTTACTAAGAAGACTGTGTTCCACCTCCATCCAACTTAGTGCAAAAGATGTAAAGTCTCCATCTTTTTTAGTGACTGAATAATATTCCATGGTATACATATGCCCATATACTACAGCTCGTTAATTCATTTCTGGATTGGTGGGCATTTAGATTGTTTCCACATTTTGGCAATTGTAAATTGAGCTGCCATAAACAGTTTAGTGCAAATGTCCTTATGATAAAAGGACTTTTTTTCTTCTGGGTAGATGCCCAGTGATGGAATTGCAGGATGAAATGGGAAGTCTAGTTTGAGTGCTTTGAGAATTCTCCAAACTTCCTTCCAAAAAGATTGTATCAGTTTGCAGTCTCTACAGCAGTGTAAAAGTATTCCCTTCTCTCCATATCCATGCCAGCATCTGCAGCTTTGAGACTTTGTGATGTGGGCCATTTTCACTGGGGTTTTCAGGGTGGTTTTGATTTGCAATTCTCTGATAATTAGTGATGATGAGCATTTTTTCATATGTTAGCCATTCATCTTTCTTCTTTAGAGAAGGTTCTATTCATCTCTTTTGCTCAATGATATGAGGGATTGTTGGCTCTTTTTGTTGCTTAATTCGAGTTCTCTGTCTATTCTAGCTATCAAGCTTTTGTCTGCTTCATAATATGCAAATATCTTTTCCTATTCTGATGGTTGTCTCTTTGCTTTGGTTGTTGTCTCCTTCTCTGTACAGGAGTTTTCAGTTTAATTAAGTCCCATTTGTTTATTTTCCTTGTTGCAACTGCCACTGGAGTCTTCTTCATAAAGTCTTTTCCTAGGTCAATACTTTTGAGTGTTTTCTCCACACTTTCTTTAAGGATTTTTATTGTTTCATGCCTTAGATTTAGATCTTTTACTCATCTTGAATCGATTTTAGTGAGGGTCGAAAGGGGCGGGTTCAGTTTCAGTAATTTACATGTGGTTATCCAGTTCTCCCAGCACCATTTATTGAATAGAGATTCTTTCCCCCAGTGTATGTTCTTGTTTGGGTTATCAGATCAGGTGGCTATAGGATGGTAGTTTCATCTCATGGTTTTCTATTTGGTTCCAGATATTTATTTCCCTATTTTTGTGTGTGTGAGCGCTATTTTGATCACTATGGCCTTGTAGTACAGTTAATGCCCCTGGCTTTGTTTTTATTAGTAAGAATTGCCTTAGCTATATGGTTTTTCTTCTGATTCCATACAAAATGAAGAAATTTTTTTCCAAATCTTGAAAGTATAATGTTGGTATTTTAATGGGGATTGCATTGAATCCGTAGATTGCTTTGGGAAGTATAGACATTTTAACAATGTTGATTATTCCCAGCCATGAGCATGGCATGTTCTTCTACTTGTTAATATCTTCTGCTATTTGTTTTCTTAGGTTTCATAATTTTCTTTATAGAGATCCTTCACCTCTTTTGTTAGGTATATTCCCAGGTATTTCATTTTCCTTGAAGCTACTGTGAATGGAATTGTGTCTTTGATTAGCTTCTCATCTTCGTTGTTATTGGCATATACATAAGCTATTGATTAATGGACACTGATTTTATATCCTGAGACATTACTGTATTTTTTGATCACTTCCAGGAGTCTTGGGGTTAAGTATATGATCATATCGTTGGAAAAGAGGGAGAGTTTCACTTCCTCTAACCCATTTATTTCCTTCTCTTGCCTGCTTGTGCTAGCTAGAACTTTCAGCACTATGTTGAATAGTAGTGGTGATAGAGGACAACCTTGTCTTGTTCCAGTTCTGAGTGGAAAAGCTTTGAGTTTTACTCCATTAAGTAGCTGTGGGTTTGTTGTAGATGGCTTTGATCATTTAAGAAATGTGCCACCTATGCCTAGATTCTTTAGAGTTCTAATTAGAAAAGGATGTTGAATTTTATCAAATGCTTTTTCTGCATCTGTTGACAGGATCATATGTTGTTGTTGCTTCTGTTGATATGGTGAATTTCATACAATCAGTGTATTTGGATTCCAAAAAGTGCAAAAGAACAAAAAAATTCATCTGAAGAAAAATCCCAAAATCCAGAGATTTAGTCATTTTCTTTGTGTTGGGAGCACTCAATATCCTCCTGGAAGCTATTTGAAACTATGTATTATTGTTAACTGTAGTCATCCCACAGTGATAGGGAACACCAGAACTTATTTTTCCTATCTAGCTATAATTTTGTATCTTTTAACAAATCTCTCTCTATCCTTTCCTTCCTCTTACCCTTCCTAGCCTCTGATATCCTCTGTTCTACTCGTTGCTTCTTTTTTTTTTGCAGTTTTTGGCTGGGTGCCAAAAACTGCATATGCGGCTGGTGCCCTACTCCTTTGAGCCACAGGTGCCGCCCTACTCGTTGCTTCTTAGATTATCAACTTTAAGTTCCTGCATACATGATGTTTAACTTCTGTTCCAGCATTATTTTGCTTAACAAAATGTTCTCTAGTTCCATCAATGTTGCTGAGAATGGTGGAATTGTGTTCTTTTTTATGGATGACTAGTATTCCAAGTATTCCATTGTGTATATATGCACATTTTCTTTATACATTCATCCATGAATGGACACCCAAGTTGATCCCACATCTTGATTATGGTGAGTAGTACTATAAAGGGGGTATACATGTCTCTTCACTATACTGATTTCATTTCCTTGGTATATATCCGGAAGTGGGATTACTGGATCATACAGTAGTTCTATTTTTAATTTTTTGAGAAAGTGCCACACTGTTTTCCATAATAATCTCATGTTGGGATTCCTGTTAAGTTCCTCCTTCTGAGACTTCCCTGTAGTGCTGAGGTGGGGGGTGCTCCTGGCCCAACTTTGCTTGCCTTGCAGAATCAGTGGCTCTGAGGCTGGGAGGAGAGAACTGTCACTGTGCTGGGGGCTGGATGGGTTCTACAATGGAACATGAGGTGTTGTATGCAGCCACACACGGAAGACCTCTCTGTGCCCATTATCTACAAGCAACTAGGGTATGGGGAGCAAGGCTAGCTGGAGAACAGGCCCTCCCACATGGCAGGATCCAGCACTTCCTGAGTTGTGAGCTGGCTGCATGACTCAACCATATGCCCCATGAGAGGATGTCTAGATTATCTGGGCCTTGGCAATGTCAGGGGCTTCTATGCCCTGAGAAGTTAGTGCCAAGGATGCCATTGAAAGACAGTTTAATCATGAGGGTCACTGGGACCCACAAACTTTACTCTGAAGCTTCCCAGGCATTTACTTCTGCTGTGATGGCTGCCACTTAACTTACAGGGTTGTCAGAGGAAGTACCACTGGATTCTGGACAGACCTGACCTGCTTGTCCACACTCAGCTGCCCAGGGAGCCCCTTGTCCTTCTTCCTGTCCTCCTCCCAATCCCAGTCCAGATCCCATTGTCCAGGGAGGGTGCAGATGGCTACTCTGGGCATATTGAGCTTTGGCACATGGGCTCCTAGGGCTCAGGGTGTGATGACTCCTAGGACCTGGAATACATGGAGGTTGGGTTGCCAGCAGTTGGGCTGTGCTTGGGCTGCGAGTGCACAGTAGGGGGCCGCTTTTGGCCTTGGCTCAGGGCCTGTGTGGCTGGACAAGGTGGAGTGCCAGGGCAGTGAGGAATCCCTGAGAAAATGCTAGACTGAGTGGTGGGGATGTGGAGACTGCATGGACAAGGAGGACGTGGCTGTGTGCTGCTCAGGTATATGATGGAATGGGGTTACCATGACAGTTCCTCTGAGATATCCATACCCTTCTTGTACTGCCACATCCCCAGGACCTGGCCCGAGGCTTATTCTGGTGGTGTTCTGTGTAGTGACCCTGGCAAGGATGCCTCAGCCAGTCATGTGGGCTCAGGCCGAGTGGAGCCCTGTGGCTGCTTTGGACACCCAGGTGAAGGTCTGAACTGCTCAGGGCAGAGGAGGCCTCTGCTGCCTGGCACTTAGGTCCTGCATTTACCTGTAGGTGACCTGGGGGCCACAGTGCTGCCACCAAGGGGTAGGTGGCTCTTTCTCAAGTTCCACACCTCCTTTGTGGCCGTGGCCCAGAGGGGCCCAGCTCAGCTCTGCCCATTGTGAGGAGGACACTTTCTTCTCTGATGAAAACCACTCTCCTTCCTTCCCTGTTCTCCCATCTGTGTTGTGGACAGGGGCCTTAGGTCCCACATAGCCACTTCTGTGGGGTCTTACCCTTGGTGGTTGAGGGTGGGAGTTGGCCCTGGTAAGCTGTGGCCCCTTGGACACTGTAGCTCTGTATCCAAAGGGCAGATGAGTTCAGTGGGCAGTCAGGACAATAAGAGCTGTCAATGGGGCCACTGACAGTTGTGCCCTGGGTACCCTCCTGTGCCCTCTCCCTGGGCCCAGATACTTGGAGTTTCTGCCCTGAGCTCTCCACTTGCGCCTTTCTCCTGTGCCTACTGCCTGGGGCTACACACCTGGATTGTCGCACCTGGGCCCTCCACCTGGCCCGATTGATCCCTCTCTCTGGGAGATGAGCAGCCTGTCGAGGCAGCCCAGAGGCCAGTTTCCCTGAGTGCCCCACCCCTCCCTGGGAGGCTGAGGGCCTCAGACCCAGGGTCACAATGCCCCAGGCAGCCCAGGGACACAGGCAGCCCTGCCTCTCACTGTGTGCCTCCCACAGCCCCTCCCTTGGCCCCTCCACCTGCCCCTGAGGCCTGGGCCCTGCTGGAGACAGCCTGCCTCGTCCTTGGTGTCCTCCTGGGCCTGGTCTCCCTGTTCCTGGGGACTCAGTGGTGCCGCCACAGAGCAGCCTGCCAGGGTAGGTGGCTGTGCCTAGGTGTGGTCAGCACGGGCCTGGGATGGGAGGCTGTGGGCAGATGAGGGGAGGATGTTCTGTGTGACCCCGGCCATCACAGGCCCTGCCTGTCCTCATCACTGCCCATGGTGAGTGCTCAGTAACTCTCTGTGGAGCCACGAGCTGTTGGGGACCCGAGGACCCTGGATCTCAGTCTTGCTTTGCTCCCAGGATGGGCACAATGAAGAAAATGCACACTTCCAGGGCTGCCTGCTCTGAGAACAGGTTTAAGTGTCCTCTGATCCCTGTGAGGGATGTACAGTGGATGGCTCTCCCTGGTGCGTTCAAAGGTGGTGGCCAACAAGCCCCAGCCCAGGGTTTGAGGCTCCTGGTGCTGTGGGAAGCTGTGTCCCAGTTCAGGGGTCTTTGTTCTCTGCGGGGTCTGTTGGCACAAGAGTTGGGGCTTTTGGCACTTCCGAGAGAGCAGATGGGCCCGGCAGAGTGGGCTTAGATTGCAGGAGCATTTGTTCTAGGAGGTCTGGTGTGGGCTTTGCAGGTTGTAGAATGTCCGGGCACCCATCCTGGGAGGGCGTCTATGAGGACATTGGAGCCATGCCCCTGGGGGAGAAGGCTGAGGGGCCTGCAGCACCCACAGACCGGGTCCCGGAGGAGGAGTATGACGACGCGGGAGAGCCAGAGCCTGAGCCCGAGGACGAGGACCGCCCCGGGGAGGAGGCAGCCGGGGTGCCGCTGAGCTGGGCGGGTGTGCACCTGTGCGCCCTGGCGTCCTCTGTGCTGTGGCTGCTGTACTGCGCCTGCGCGGGGGGCTCTGCTCTGCCCAGCGCCTACATTTAAAGCCCTGAGAGCTGCTTCTCCTGTGTGGTGACTCTCACTCCCGTCTCAGCCCCGCAGCGTGGGGGGGGGATATCCACTGTCTCCTCACAGCTGCTTCTTGGGCTGGAGTCTCCCCTGGGTCGACGTGGAGTCTGGGGTGGCAGGTCCTTTATTTGGGTTTCTTTAGGTGTGCAGTGTCCGCCTAGCACCTCGGTCCCGCTGGCTGCGAGGGAGGGGCCTGAGCAGACAGTGTGGGGAGGACTGGAGAGTGAGAAGCAACCTCACTCTCACTGTGCCACGTGCCCACCCTTGTCCCTCTGCGGTTGGCTTGGCTTGGCTTAGCAGCGAGAAACCAGGAGCTGAGAACTGGGCTCTGAGAAATTGCTGAGACCCCATTGGTGTCTCTCTTTACATGCAGGTTGGGCCCCTTGCCAGTGGGGCCCTGAAGCTCAGGCTGGAATGGAAGACCACAGTGGGCCCTGCCCCAGGACATGATGATCCTGAGCTGACCTTGTGTGGGGAGAGTGGGATATACCAGGGAGGCTGGGGTCTCATTGTCCTCATCATTCACACAGCTGTTATTAAACTCCCTTTGAACTCACTCGCTGGTCCTTATTTTACCCCAGGAACATTGATCAGAAGCCACCATGGCCCAGGTTCTTTTCTGGCCCCTCACCATTATGTACCTCCCATTGGAGAATGGACCCTCACGGTGTCCTCAGAGTCTGAGGGGGGCTTTGTGTGCTTTCAGCCTGTCCTTTTGCTCACAGTTCTGAGTCTTGGGTGTGGTTCTCTGTCAAAGCAGTTTGTGGTCACTCTGATGTTCAAGAATGGCTTGTCCTCCCTGAGTAGAATGTTTGTACATCAGCTTCTTCAATTCTGTCATCTGTCCTGGTTTTGATCCCCAGCACAGGCTGGTCTCTGATGATGCAGCCAGTGTACTTGTGATGGTGCCCTCCTAGAGCAACATTCACTGATTTCCTGGTGCTGATCAGAGCCCACTAGGACCACTTTTTCTCACTGAACCCATCTGTGAATACACCCTCCATGGGCACATCCATCTAAACCTACACCCAGTTGTGACCAAGTTCCATGACCACACTCACCATGATTAAATCTTCTGTGACCACACACATCCATGAGCATACCTACAAGATCACACCCTCTCTGGGAAATACTTTCCTACCATCTCTGTCCCTCTGTGGGTGTTGAGTAGGTTTGCACATGTGTGGAAGTATAAGTGATCTGAAGAATAATGGTGCCACATGGTGTCCTTATGGAGACAGGACTCTCCTAGTGCATAGCCAGACCCTTGTGCTGGACAGGGATCCCTCATGCTGACCTGGTGAACAGTGAACCTCATGGTGGAGAGTGAACCTTCATGGTGGAGAGAGGACTTTCAGGGTGGAGAGCGGACCCTTGTGGTGGGAAGTGGACCTTCATGGTGGGGAGAGGACCTACACCTCTGGTGGAGAGTGAACCCTCATGGTGGGGAGTGGACCCTTGTGGTGGGGAGTGAACCTTCATGGTGGGGAGTGTACCCCTCAATGGTGATCTGGTGGAGAGCAGACTCATAGAAGACCGACATCTTTGCAAATTCAGGGATATTATTTGCTCCCAGTCTACTTTTGGTGTCTCTGGAAGTCAGGCAGGATTCCACCTGTTCATCAAATCATGTATTTGTATGAAGTGCAGACCCATGTGGACCATTAGGCAGTGGCCAATGTGATATTGATGCTTAGGCCTTGTGGAGAACAATGTGGAAACTGTGACCAGGGCAAGTTAATCTCAGAAAAGGCCAAGTGTCCAGTGGGGGCTCAGACAACAGAAGATCCCGTGGCTCTTTGTCTCCCTGTCTGTCCTGCCCTCTGGCCCTGCCTCTAGTTTTCTTCTTGGGGATTAAGGGCCACATTTTCCCTTACCCTTTCCCCTTTCCCTGGCTTGCTTTCTCTTCAGCTCTCTGGAAGTTTTGGAAAGAAACACCCAGTAGGAGTGTTTCTAATGCTTCCCTTTCAGGAAGTTTGGGAAGGAAATCCTTTAAATTGTCATTTGGATTTGCAGAAAATTCTTTAGACATCAGGTAGGTAGAACAAACTTCTAGGATCCCGTGAGAGATGACTTTGGTGCCTTGGGACTGGTTTTAGTGATTTGGGGCTGGGCCATAGCTGAAGTAGACATGGGCTTAAGGTATGGGGGAAGGCTATGGCTGTGGTGAGGGTCTCCATTTGTGCTGTTTCTTTCTGTTGCCCCATCTCTAATGTTGCCCACCTCTACTCCACATCCACTTCCTGGTCTGACAGCACAGCTATGTCCATGCTGACTTTAGTGTACATGCTTAGAAGACTAATGCTCTGTGTCACTACCTGAAATTCTTAATAATTTTTCATTGACAGCCCTTGAATTTTCATTTTGCTCTGAATCTCACAAGCCTATGCTGGGGCTATCTCTTCATTATTTTGTTTACAAAATTGTTCACTTTAGAATGTTTAGAATGTACAATATACAAGAAAAAAATAAAAATTTATCTAACATTTTACCTCCCAGCAATTAATATTTCTGACATTATGGAGTATATCCTTTGAGAACTTAATTGGCAAAGATAAGAAATGATTTGCAAAGTGTATTGTTTTGTTTTTTTTTTGAGACGGAGCCTAAAGCTGTCCCCCTGGGTAGAGTGCCATGGCATCATGCTCACAGCAACCTCCAACTCCTGGGCTCAAGCAAGTCTCCTGCCTCAGCCTCCCAAGTAGCTGGGACTACAGGCGCCCGCCACAACACCTGGCCATTTTTTGGTTGCAGCCATCATTGTTGTTTGGCGGGCCCGGGCTGGGGATTCAAACCCGCCACCTTAGGTGTATGTGGCTGGCGCCTTAGCCGCTTGAGCCACAGGCGCCGAGCCGCAAAGTGTATTGTTGTGTGGAATTTTTTTCTATGTATTTTATATATTAGCATGTCAATAAATAAAACATTTGAGCCATAATTTTAATGGCAGACAAGTATCTCATTATATAGATGTTCCTTAGTCTATTTAGCCAACCTGAACCAGGTGACTTGCATACCACAGACACACATTCTCACAGGGAGGTGTGTACCCTTTGCAAATGCTAGTCACAGAGAATGTGAATTTCTCAGGATTTTGATCAAATTGCTAAGTCTCTCTGTTCACATGGGGTTTGGAAAGGCCTTAGGTTATCAGCCACATCATTTGTATAAGGCAGAGAAAGCCCATCCCTTTCCTGCCAGCCATGGTCTCAGCACCATGGCCATCAGGGCCTTGCTGAGAATGGGCTCCTGGTTGGTCTCTGTCACATCTGGGGCTGTGTTAGGCACCAGCTGCAGGAAGTTCAGCCGGCCTCACCACACACCCACTGCTGGTGCTGTCTGGCCTCAGGCACAGGTGACAGATGGTGGCTCTGATATGGGGGGAGGCAGTGAGGGCACTGACAGGCTTCCTTCTCAGAAAGTGTCACATGAAGTCTGAGTCCACCTGCTCAGGGACAGAACTCACGTGCTGTCAGCCTGGGGCACCACAGCAGCAGATGCAACCAGGCATGGCATTGTACTCACTGGGGCTGTGGCCCCTGCTTGTGACCTGCTGGACCCTCCCTCCTGGTGAGTGTGTGCTGCTATATACAGGGCCCTAGCCCTGGTGTGCAGGACATTCTGGGGAGATGGGAGGGGGATGACACAACACAGGACACACCTAGTTACCTGGTTTCTTTGTGCACAATTTTGCTAACTTTTACGTCTTTGAAGAAACCATTTTGATGCCATCAAAATGCAGAGTATTAATGGTATGGGAATTTGAGATAAAGGTGGGAATTTTGATTAAAAGTGAAAGTTATGAATGAAATTCCCAGAACCTTTTCTCCACCTGTGTTTTTGTCCCTCAAGGTCTGGTTGGGAAGGAGTCCCTGAGTCTCCTGGGCGGTGGAAACCGCTGTGAGGGCCTCTTGCAGGTGCAGTACTTGGGCCACCAGGGCCCTGTGTGTGGGGACCACTGGGGCATGGGAGAGGCATCAGTAACCTGCAGACAGCTTGGCTGTGGCCCTGCACTATCAGCCTCCAAGTATGTTCTGAGGCCCCAAGAGATAGGGCCTCCTTGGCTGCACAGTGCCCACTGCCAGGGTGAGGAAGCTTCTCTCTGGGAGTGCTCCCTCGGGACATGGGGGCCACTGAGCAGCTGTGAGTGCCAGTGTGTGGCAGTGATTACTTGCTCAGGTAGGTCAGATGGGGACCCTGAGCCCCTACAGTCCCTGGGTCTCCATCCTCAGGCTGTGGAGGCATTAAAGCAAGCCTGCAGGGTAGGAGGGAGGGTCTGGCTCAGATGTGAATGTCTACCCCCTTTGGAGCTTGGGTTCCTCAGAGTTCCCTTCTGCTGCAGGACAATACAGCAAGGAGTCTTCTCTGCTTTATGGGAAATTGGCTCTGGCTCCCCTGCCTGTCTCCAAGCCTGAACCCCCTTCCTGTTCACTTTAATGTTGGTCTCTAGGTTTTTAAATTCAGCTACTTAAGCTATGCTATTCTTTGTCTCTCTCCATCCTCAGAGCCACCTCAGAAAACTCCTTGGGGTCCCCATACACCCTAGCTGTGCAGAAAGCACAATATTGTCACAATGCAAGTTACTTATCTGAGTGCTCATGGCAGGGGCCCCTGATCTGGCTCCTGTGGTGCCACTCTCTGTGCCCTGCTATGACCCAGAAATCTTAGGAGGAACAGCTTTATTGCCCCAGAGCACCTATGGGGAAGTCAGGTACAGGGTGGATAAGCTGTGAGGGGCCCGTGGAGGCTGAGTCAGGCCAAGGCCGTCAGAGTTGCATCCCTGAACATGTGCCAAGGGGTGAGGGCTCCAAGGGCCAGATTTCTCCTCTGTGCCAACAGATGGTACCATGCAACAAGTCAGATTGGGCGGCGGTGGCAGCCCCTGTGCTGGGGTCCCTGAGGTGGTGAATCCAGCTGGCTCTGTCCTAAGGTGTGACTTGCACAAGGAGGAGGCCAGTGTCTTCTGCAGACAGCTGGGGTGTGGCTCTGCTTTACAATGGTCCACAGCTCATGGCAGAGGGGACCCTGGGGACAAGGGGCAGAAGTTTGTGACCTGCCAGGGAACGGAGTCCCTCATCTTCAACTGCAAGATGAACCTAAACTTCATAGCGCAGTGTGATCTCCCGGTGTACACTCAGGTGGTGTGCTCAGGTAGGGACACCCTGCCCACCCATTTCTGCAGGCCTGAGTTTTCTCATATGAACACAAGGGATAATGGCATCTATCCCCATGTAGCCCTAGTGTGAATGGAAGTTCCTTTCCCCAGTAGGGGGGGGGTGTCCACATGCTTCTGCATTCCCACAGTGCAGTGGTCCGGGAAGGGTCTGACCTGTGCCCTGTTGGTGGTGCCTTTGGTCTTGGCTGTTCTGCTTAAGGATCCCAAGCCTGTGTGGGGGCAGGGGGTGGGGAAGGAGAGGAAAGGAGCTGGGCTCATGTACCCCTGGCAAACTTCCCAGGGGATCTGTGTTTCCCCAGAGGGCAGGCAAGAGGTGAGTTTTGCTGTCAGGTGAGGACTCCAGGGAGATGCAGAGTGGTGGGGAGGGAATTCACCCCCAGTCCAGGGGCTGGGGGTGGCCAGGGAGTCCTGTGACCTCTTGCAGGGATCCTCCCCTGCAACCCAGAGGCTGGCAGGGAGCCAGTCCTGCTGTGGTCTCTCCAGTCCAGCATCTGCCCCCAGGACACACAGAGGCCCGGTTGGTCGGTGGCGAGCACCCCTGCTCCGGGCGCCTGGAGGTGAAGCGGGGCCTGACCTGGGGCACCGTATGCGACGCAGACCTGGACCTGGCCACAGCTCACGTGGTGTGTCGAGAGCTGCGGTGTGGGGCGGCCGTGTCCACGCCCGGGGGCGCCCACTTTGGCCGTGGCTCTGGGCTGGCGTGGACAGAGGCGTTCCGCTGTGCTGGCAATGAGTCTCTGCTGTTCCACTGCCCGCGAGGTCCCGGGAGCCAGTGCGGGCACAGTCGGGATGCCGGGCTCACGTGCTCAGGGGAAAGTAAGTCTCCCGCAGGCTCCAGGGTGCCCTGGACTGCGGTGTGGGATCCGGGACAGGAGGGTCAGTGGGCGGTTGGGTGTGATAGAACTCAGGGCCTTGTCCAGCCCAATCCTTGCCATCCCCTGAATGGAGACGCGGGCAGTTGCTCCTCCTGCGGCTGCAGGGAGCGCACAGGGTCTGGGGCTCAGGGCACTGGTGGTCCGGCCCTTCTTCCTTCTCAGATCAGCTCTCTGGTGCCTGGAGCTGGGCTGGGCTCAAGGCCTCTATGGGAGCTCAGGAACCAACAGGCACAGGCACATGTGTTAATTCTCACAAATCTAAGGCTCTCATCTAAATGCTCCTTCCTACTTTTTATTTTCCCTTTTCATTTTTGCTGTGATAATAATCACAACATAAATTCATCATTTTAAGTGTTAAATTCAGTGGTATTTATCTAGTATGTTCACAAACTACATTCTTTATATGGTTCCAGAACATTTTTCATCACTTCCAAAGGAAACCCAGTAACCAGTAGGCAGTGACTACCCTCCACCCCCTACCACCCCCTGCCCTGCCCCCCACCCAATCTTCTGCACAGACTCCCTGGACTTTCCTACTCTGGACATTTCACACACATGGAGTCACACCACTTGTGTCCTTTTGTGTCCAGCCACATTATGATCTGCAAAAATTTTCTTGAATTCTGTGGGTTGTCTTTTTACTTTCTTGACAGTGTCTGTGATGTTTAAAAGTTTTTGACTTTGATTAAGCATGGCTTATCCTTCTTTTGTAGATTGTGCTTTTAGTGTCCTATCCAAAGAACCATGGCCAAATCCAAGGTCATGTAGTGTCACCCTTTGTTTTCTTCTAAGAGTTTTATAAAATAGCTCTTACATTTAGGTCTTTGATCCATTTTGAGTTAATTTTTGTATATGCTGGAGGTAAGGAACCAGCTGCATGCTTTTGCATGTGCACATCCATTTTCCCCAGCACCATTTTTTTCTTTCTCCAGTAAGTGGTCATGGTACTTTTTTTTTTTTTCAAAAATGAATTGACCATATGGGTATGGGTTTATTTCTGGATTTTCAACTCTGTTCCATTGATTTATTTTATTTTATTTTTTTTTATTGAATGGTAACTATGTACATTAATGCACTTCTGGGGTACAGTGTGGGGTTTTCACACACAATC
>NW_003852470.1:42129-44608 GCF_000181295.1 Otolemur garnettii | reverse complement strand
CAGGTCCCAATAGTGTATTTTTGATGTTGCTTCAATTGCCCGGGGTGTCCTCCTCACAAAATGTTTTCCCAGGCTGATATCTTCAAGTGTTTTCCCTACACTTTCTTGTTCCATTGATTTATATGGCTATCCTTATGCTGTACCACCCAGTTTTGATTACTGTAGTTTTGTAGTAAGTTTTGAACTCAGAAAGTGTCAAATCAACAAAGTCCTTTAAGTTTGTTCTTTTTATATGATTTGGGCCATTCTATATGAATTAGAGAATCAATTTTTTTATTTCTTAATAAAAGGCTGTTGGTATTGTGATAGGAATGGCATTGATCACTTGGGTGGTATAACCATCTCAACAATGTTGTCTTTCAGTCTTTGAATATGAAATATCTTTCCCTTTATTTGAGTCTTATTTAAATTCTTTTAGCAATGTTTTGTGGTTTCAGTTGAACAAATGTTGTGCTTCTTTTAAATAAATAAGGGGTGTATTTATTCCTATGCATTTTATTTTATTGTTTGATGCTGTTGTAAATAAAATTTCTTTCTTAATTTGTTTTTTAGTTTGTTCAATGCTAGTGTATAGAAATACACTATCATATAAATAACTGATATTCGTGTACTGATATTATATCCTGCAACTTTGTGGAATCATTTGCTAGCTCTAATCCTTTATTTGTGGATTCTTTTTTTTTTTAGATAGAGTTTCACTATGTCTCCCTCGGTAAAGTGCCGTGGCATCACAGTGCATAGCAACTTCCAGCTCTTGGGCTTAAGCAATTCTCTTGCCTCAGCCTCTCAAGTAGCTGGGACTACATGCGCCTGCCACAGTCCCTGGCTATTTTTTTGTTGCAGTTGTTTAGCTGGCCCTGGGCCAAGTTTGAACCGTCCACCCTCGGTGTATGTGCCTGACTCCCATAACTATTTGTGGATTCTTTAGGACTTTCTATATATTCATACCATCTGCAAATCAAGATAGTTTTACTACTTCTTTTCTAATCTGAATGCCTATTTTTATTATTTTCTTTTCTTATCTAGTTGCTCTGGCTAGAATTTCCGACACAATAATGAATAGAAATGGTGGCAGTGGGCATCTTTGTCTTCTTCCTGGGAAAAAGGATTCAGACTTTCACCATTGAATATGCTGTTAACTGCAGGTTTTTGGTAAATGTCCTTTAAACATGTTAACAAGGTTCTCTTGTATTCCTAATTTTCTGAGTTTTTTAATCATGAGAGGATATTGATTTAAGTCTAATGCTTTTTTCTGCATCAATTGAGAATAATATTGTTCTCTTTCTTCATCTTATTAATGTGGTGTATTGCATTGATTGATTTTTATATGTTGAATCACCCTGGCATTTCTGAGATAAATCCTACTTGGTCATGGTGTATAATTCTTTTACTGTGCTGTAGATTTCTATTTGCATGTATTTTTGGAAGATTTTTGCATCAATATTTTTCAGGTATGTTGCCCTATAGTTCTTCCGTGATGTCTTTGTCTGGCTTTGCTATCAGGGCAACACTTACCTCATATAATGAATTAGAAAGCAATCCGGCCATTCCTATTTGGGGAGAGATTTTGAGAAGGATTAGTATTAATTCTTCTTTAAATGTTTGGTAGAAATCGTCAGTGAAAACTTCTGGCCCCCTGACCTTTCATTGTCGGGAAGTTTTTGATTATTGATTCAATCTCTCCACTTGTTATAAATCTGTTCAGACGATCTATTTCTTATTGAGTCAGTTTTGGTAGTTTATGTCTTTCTAAAGATTATTCATTTCATCTGTATTATCTAGTTTGTTGGCATGCAATTGTTCATAGTATTCTCACAATATTTTTTTGTTTCTGTAAGGCCAATAGTAATGTTTTCACTTTTATTTCTAATTTTAATAAATTGAGTCTTTCATCTTTTTTTCTTAGTTTTTACCTAAAGTATTGTCATTTATAAAATTTTTTTTAAGGAACCATTTTAAAATGTCATTGGTTCTATGGCTTTTTTATTCTCTATGTTGCTTATTTCTGCTATAATCCTTATATTTCTGTGCTTCTGATAGCTTTGGGTTTAGTTTGCTCTTATTTATTCTAGTTCCTTGAGATATAAAACTTGAGTAGTGATTTGAGTTCATTTGTCTTATTTCTTTTTCTTTCTTTCTCTCCTTCCTTTCTGTCTCTCTCTCTTTCTTATCTGATTGCTCTGGCTAGAACTTCTGACACAATATTGAGTAGAGTTGCTCACAGCAACTTCAAACTCCTGGGTTCAAGCAGTCCTCCTGCCTGAGCCTCCTGAGTAGCTGGTCCTATAAGGGCTCATCACAATTCCCAGGTAGTTTTTGTATTTTTAGTAGAGACAAGGTCTCACTCTTACTGAAGCTGGTCTTGAACTTCTGCACTTGAGCAATCCACTTGCCTCAGTCTCTCAGAGTGCTGGGATTACAGCGTGAGCCACTGTGCCTGGTCTTCATTCTTTTTTCTTTCTTTTTTTTTTTTTTTTTT
>NW_003852470.1:38738-41397 GCF_000181295.1 Otolemur garnettii | reverse complement strand
TGAGGACAGGATTTTGCTGTAGGAAATAGAATGCTCTAGCCATTATAGTTTACACAATGCAGACATTTTATTATTATAAATAACAAGAGGCGTGGTGATACAGAATGGTCACACAACTTAGGGATGTTACAATGCTATCTTTTCACCCTTTCTTATTTAAGGGATCAGCAGTGTGTCCTCTCACGGTCAGTGTGATGCCAGAGTTCCAAGCCCCATGGCATCCTATAGCAGCGTGCAAAGTAGAAAACAAGAGCATGAAGGTAAACACGGAAAAAGGAACGTGTTCTTTATCACATCTGTTGTCCTGCCCACCAGCCAACTTTCCTTTAGTTCAGGGCCCATAATTAGGTCACACCCACACCCCACGCAAATCTCTGGGCAAAAGGGAAATAGAACTACTAAACACGATTTATGCCCCAGGGATGATTACATCATCCCACACTGGGGTTCTCCGAGCAGGGAAGGGGATAATGCTTTTTCAGTAGTGATGAAGAGAGCCTGAGAGAAGCTGGTGGCCAGCCATTGTCTGTAACAAAATGTATCTTGTATAATAAGGCTGCCAAGTCACCTTTCTGGGCATCAAGCAGCAGAAAGAATGCTAAAATGTCTGGCACAGTTGACTTTGCCCCATCAGTGGACACCATTGGACCATGCAGGGCCCAGGGCTGCTGCCCTAATTAACTGCTTCAGATGATGGATTCTATGTAAACTTTCCATTTCAAAAAAAAAAAAGAAAAGAAAAAGGATCTAGTCCTTATCTTAAAACATTGTTATTGTTATTAAATTTTAAGCCTTTTTAATTTTGGTAAGGCAAAAACTGGAAACCAAATAAACACATGTATATGTATAGAGAAATTTAAAAAAAAGATATTTTGCATGATTTAAGTGTTTTAAAATTTATTCAGACTTGTTCTGTGGCCTAGTGTATAGCCTATCTTGTGGAATTTTATCCGTGCCTTCCTAAGAAAAATGCATATTCTGCTGATGGATTTTCTGTATGTGTCTGTTAGGTTTGTTGATGATCCAGTTTTCTGTCTCCTGATTGGTATTCCCTCAGATGTTCTGTCCATTACTGAAAGTGAGGTATCTAAGCCTCTGACTGTCATTATGGAACTGTCTACTTATTCCATCAATTTTAACAATTTTTACTTCATATACAGTGCTGTATTTCAAGACTCTTTGTTTAGGGCATATGTGTTTTAAATTGTTATTAATTCTTCATGAATTGACCCTTCCTTCCATCAATATATAATCACCTTTTTTTTTTGTCTCTTAACAATATTTTTGGCTCAGCGCCTATAGCTCAACCAGCTAAGGCGCCAGCCACGTACACCTAAGGTGACGGGTTCGAATCCCCAGCCTGGACCCGCCAAACAATAATGACGGCTGCAACCAAAAAATAGCCGGGCATTGTGGCGGGCGCCTGTGGTCCCAGCTACTTGGGAGGCTGAGGCAGGAGACTCGCTTGAGCCCAGGAGTTGGAGGTTGCTGTGAGCTGTAATGCCACGGCACTCTACCCAGGAGGACAGCTTGAGGCTCTGTCTCAAAACAAACAAACAAACAAAAAAAACAATATTTTTACTTATAGTCTCTTTTGGTTACTACTTGTATTGCTTTTTCTTTTTCTTTGTCCACCCATTGGTTAATTTGCAATCCATTACTATCTTTTTTTATCCTTTCTCTTTCAATCTATTTGTGTCTTTGGATCTAAAGTGAGTCTGTTGTGACATTACATAATTAGATTATTGGAAAAACTCCTTCTGCCCCTCTCTGCCTTGTGATTGGAAAGTTTAATTAATTCACATTCAAAGTACTTCTGTATGTCTTATACATATCTTTTTGTCACTCATTTCCTCCTTTATTGCATTTTTGTGTTTAATTGATTGTTTTCTGGTGTACCATTTTATTTTCTTTTTATTTCCTTTTCAGTATATGTTAAAATTATTTTCTTAGGGTTACCTTGGGAATTACAATTAACATCTTAAATTTATAACAATCTAGTTTGCATTAATACCAATTTAGCTTCAAAAATTCAAAATATACAGAAATTTTGCTCCTATGTAGCTCCATATCCCCTTTTATGTTGTTACCAGAAGTTACATATTTATATGCCTTTTAATATAGATTTATGCATTTGTCTTTTAAACCATAGAGGAGAGAAAGAAATTACATTCCTCAGACAAAATAATACTGGCATTCATATTTACTTATATAGTTACCTTTACCAGTGTTCTTTATTTCTTCATATGGCTTCAAGTTGCTAGGTTACTATCTAATGCTCTCTCATTTCAACTGGAAAGACTTGCTTTAGTATTTCCTGTAGGGCAGGTTTATTAGCAATGAACTCCCTCAAATTCTGTCTGAGAATGTCTTAATTTTTCCTTAATTTTTAAGCATAGTATGGCTGTCTTTCAATTTTTATTTAACTTTGTTTCCTTTTTGGCTATAAGAACTTTGAATATATGATCTCATTTTTGGCCTTCATGATTTTGGATGAGAAACTGGCTTTTAATCTTATCGAGAATCCCTAGTACGTGACAAATCACTACTTTGTTGCTTCTAATACTCTGTCTTTTCACATTTGATTATAATGTATTTCTCTTTTTTAAACTTCTCTAATATTTTTCAATTTAGCAACAGTTTTTTTTTTTTTTTTTTT
>NW_003852470.1:22561-38713 GCF_000181295.1 Otolemur garnettii | reverse complement strand
CATTGTTGTTTGGCGGGTCCGGGCTGGGGATTTGAACCCGCCACCTTAGGTGTACGTGGCTGGTGCCTTAGCCGGTTGAGCTATAGGTGCTGAGCCTTAGCAACAGTTTTAATTTCATATTTTTATTATTTATTTTTAAATTGACAAAAATTGTATATATTTAAGATATAGGATGTCATGTTTTGATATTTATATACATTACGGAATGGATAATCAAATGCTTGTAATCAAACATTACTTCACATATTTATTTGTAATGAGAATGATTAAAATCTACTCCCTTAGCACTTTTCAAGAATGCAATATGTTATTATTAACTATAGTCACCATATTGTATAATAGATTTCTTGAACTTATTCCTCTTGTCTGACCAAGATTTTCTATCTTTTGAACAACATCCCTCCAATCCCTGTCCAGCCCCTCCACCACCCACCCCAGGAAGCACCTGGTAACCATCATTCTACTTTCTCCTTCTATGAATTCGATTGACTTTTTTTGATTCAATATATGTGAAATCATGGAGTATTTGCATTTCTGTGCCTGGCTTATTTCACTTAACATAATGTTAAGTTTATCCATGTTGTTCCTAATTATACGATTTCTGTTTCTTTTTAAGGCTAAATAAAATTATATTAGATACTATATATATGTATATATGTGTGTGAGTGAATTATATTAGATACTATATATATGTACATATATATATGTGTGTGTGTAACATTTTCTTTACCTGTTCATACCTTGAAGTATAATTAGGTTGCACTGGCCATGGTGAATAGCTCTTCAGTAAACATGAGTGGTGATGACTCTTCAATATACTCATTTAATTTCCTTTGAATATAACTGTATACCTAGTGATTATAACGCATTTCAATATGATTGTCTCCATGAACTGAATCAGATCAGGTTCTCACAGTCAAGCTTTCCATCTCAATTCCACGTTAAGAACCAGGTACATTAGCGCGTGAGTTCTAGGGGAGTGAGGCCTGAGAGATTGTTCTCCTTCCCAGAGCTCTGGCTGGCTAAGGGAAGTGGGAGCTGGGGGGAGCACATGCAGCTCTTTCTGGGATCACTCCTTGCTTCTTGAACAAACATTCAGCAACCTCCTCTCCTCTGTGTTTCTCTCTGTTAAAGACATTCCAGAACACTGGCAAAGGATATTTTGAATCAGGTATTGAATCAAATCTGAGATTTGAGCATTGAATCAAATTTGGGGAGTTTTGGCATTATTTCTTCAAATATTCTCTCTACCCCCTTCTCTCCTCTGCCTTCAGGACTTGGTACGCTTGATGGTGTTCTACAAATCTGAGGCTCTATTAATTTTTCTTTATTTTTTCCTTCTGTTCCTCAGGCTGGATAATCTTGATTGACTTATTTTCAAGTTCCTTGATTGTTCCTTTTTTGAACCCCTTGAGAAAAATTTCAGCGTCAGATATTGTGCTTTTTAGCTCCAGAGCTTCTTTTGGCTCTTTAATTTTGAAATTCTTGTCTTTTTATTGATATTGTATCTGGTGAGATATGGTTGTCCTGGCATCCATTAGTTCACTGACCATGGTTTCCTTTAGTTCTCTGAGCATGTTTGAGACAGCTGACTTGATGCTTTCATCTAGTAAGTCAGACAAGTGGGCTCCCTCGAGGCTGGTTTTGATTGTTTTTCCGCTCTGTGAATAGCCATACTTTTTTGGGTTTGGTGTTTGCTTCATATTTTTAAACATAAAACTGGAAAATTTGAACATTATAATGTAGCAACTTTGGAAATCAGGATTCCCCCATCAAGGCTTGTAGTTGCTGTACTTAATTGTTCAGCAGCTTCACTAAACTCTTTTGTGGAAAGACGGTTCTTTGTCCTGTGGCCTTAGGAGTCTCTGCTCAGTTAGCATACTGGTCAGCAAGCATTCTGACAGAGATGGCTCTTACTGACTAGAGGAGAGTATTACTTTCCCAGGCTTTGTGCATCAGTTCTGTGTTGGGTCCCTCCCCCATCGCTTAGCCAGGTGTGTAAACTCTGTGTTGGCATGCACTGCCTGCTTGTGTGGGGCCCATATTTGGCAACTTCTTTCCATTAGAGCCCCTGTTGTGTTTGCTCACGTTCCAGAAAACTGACAAAGTTGATTGAGAGGGTTTTCCCAATGCTTTAGTGGAGGGATGAATGTTGGTGCTCCCGAGCCCAATTTTGGTGACATCACTGGGTGGTGTTGTTTTCTTGCCGGTTTCTGACCCTCCCAAGGCTGGGGTGTGAACTGTGTTTGGCATCAAGGACAAGCACAGCACGTCTGAGGGTCTGGGAGCCACACTGCCTGCATCTTCTCCCCCAGAGTTTCGACTGGTGAACGGCAGCAGCAGCTGTGAGGGCCGCGTGGAACTCCAGGTGGAGGGGGCCTGGGCACCCCTCTGTGCTGCCCACTGGGACTTGGGCGATGCCACCGTGCTCTGCCACCAGCTCAAGTGTGGCCATGCTGTGGCCACGCTGCGAGGAGGCCATTTTGGGGATGGGGATGCTCCCATCTGGCCTGACGCCTTTCACTGTGAGGGGACAGAGCCCCATTTGTTCAACTGCACAGCAAGCACCCTGGGGGCCCCTGCCTGTGCCCCAGGAAACTCGGCTTCCGCAGTCTGTTCAGGTGGGTGCAGCCTCAAGGCTGTGAGGCAAAGGGTGAGTTGAGACTGGATGGGTTCTTCCTGGGGTGGTGGTCAGTCCCCTGATGCCCTGTGGCCCCAGCGTGTATCCCTCAGCAGGTCTTCCCCATGCCCTGAGGCTGAGAGATGGTCAGAGCCACTGTGATGGGCGCGTGGAGGCCTCCCTGAATGGCACATGGGGCCGAGTCCTGGATGATGCATGGGATGTACGTGGCGCACGCGTCGTGTGCAGGCAGCTTGGGTGTGGAGGGGCAGAGCTAGCCTACGACGCACAGGCTCCTGGCCACCGGGCTGTCCCGGTGGGGCTAAGCCGCGTGCACTGTCTGGGCAACGAAACCCGCCTGGGCCAGTGCAACCTGTCTGTGTCCCTGTGGGAGACGGCAGGGACTTCGAAGGACGTGGGCGTTGTGTGTTCTGGTGAGTGTGGAACCTCAGGTCCCATCCCCGCCGGCCCCCTCTCCCTCCCCACGGCCCCCTGACCCGGGAGCCCTGATTCGGTCTCTCTGCAGGGAGCCTCCGGGTGCGGCTAGCCGCGGGGCCGGGCCGCTGTGCTGGACGCGTGGAGGTGTTCCACGGGGGAGCATGGGGCACCGTGTGTGACGACGCCTGGGACCTGCAGGATGCGCACGTGGTCTGCAGGCAGCTGGGCTGTGGCCGCGCCCTCAGCGCCCCGGGGGCGGCCCATTTCGGGGCCGGAGCGGGGCTCATCTGGCTGGATGAACTGGGCTGTCAGGGCCAAGAGTCTGCGCTGTGGCAGTGCCCGTCGGGGGCCTGGGGCCAGCACGACTGCGGGCACAAGGAGGATGCTGGGGTCTTCTGTTCAGGTCAGAGCGGCCCGTCCACCCTGTGGTCCCCACCCACACCAAGAGCTGGGCTTGCTGACTGCCCTCTCTGTCCGCAGAGTTCACGGATGTGAGGCTACAGAACCACAGTGGACCGTGTGCAGGGCGGCTGGAAGTTTTCTACAATGGGACCTGGGGTGGGGTCTGCCAGACTCTGAATGCAGCCTCCCTGGGGGTCCTGTGTGAGCATCTGGGCTGTGGGCCCCAAGGCCAGCTGCTGGCTGGGGCAGGGAGCTGGCCTGGCCCCGAGGCTCGCTGGCTGGCCTCCATTCAGTGCAGGGACAGGCACGATCGGTCCCTGTGGCAGTGCCCATCAGCCCCCTGGGACCCGGATTCCTGCTCTAGCGGAGAGGAAGCGTGGGTCCTGTGTGCAGGTGAGCGGGGCCTGTGTGTGCGGGTGGGGGCTAGCTGAAGGTCCTCCCACCTGGCTGGCTGCAGGGCCCTTTTCCAGAGGGAGGAAGCATCAGCCTTCCCTTTGCCATAGGTGGTGGTGGTCCCGTCCCTGCCCTGAGGCTCTGAGCTGAGTGGGGAATCAACCGCAATCGCCTCAGACCCGTAGCTCTCCCGCAGTGGGGAAGCAAGACGTCCCCCCCTCACCTCCTGTAGGTAGCAGGAGTAGTCCTGGGGGGTTGCTTAGCCAGTGTGGGCGTCCCTTGCTTAAACAGAGAGCGTTCTTCTTTAGCAAACAGAAATCCTCTTTTTGGGAGAAAGAAAGAAAGGAAGGAAGGAAGGAAGGAAGAAATGAATGAATAAGGAAGGAAGGAAGGAAGGAAAAGAAAAGAAAAACATTTGAGAAACTGTAAGTCGCAGGGCTTGCAAATAAAGAATGGGTCCTACTTTTGTAAACAGAAAAGGCAGGAGTTCCGCAGGACCTTGGAGAGAGCCTGAACTGCTCATCCACACTCAGCTGCCCAGGTAGCCCCCTGCCTTCTCCCTGTCACTGTCCCCATCCTGGTCCGGCGCTGGCAGTGACTGTAGCCCCCTTCTCCAGAGGAGGGCGCGCTGCGTGTGCGTGGGGGCTCGGACAACTGCTCTGGGCGCGTGGAGCTTTGGCATGCGGACTCCTGGGGCTCGGTGTGCGACGACTCCTGGGACCTGGCGGATGCGGAAGTCGTGTGCCGGCAGTTGGGCTGTGGTCGGGCTGAGAATGCGCTGTGGGGGGCCGCCTTTGGCCCTGGCTCAGGGCCCGTGTGGTTGGATGAGGTGGGGTGCCGGGGCAGCGAGGTGTCCCTGAGTGAGTGCCAGGCTGAGCGGTGGGGACATGGAGACTGCACGCACAAGGAGGATGCGGCTGTACGCTGCTCAGGTGAGTGGAGTTATAGGGTGCCGCTACAGTCCCTTTGAGTTATTGGTATCCCCTCCTGACTGCCCACTGCCCTCAGCCATGCTATGAATACACAATTACAGTGTTCAAGGGGCTGCAGGTTACCAGGGCCAATCCCCACCCTAGCTACCTAGGATATGACCCCACAGAAGTGGCTATGTGGGACTTAAGGCCCCATCCCCAACACAGATTCCCCACCCAAGGGAATAGGGAAGGAAAGAGAGTGGCCCAAGTCTTTTTCTGGTGGTGTTCTGTGTAGTGACCCTGGCAAGGATGCCTCAGCCAGTCATGTGGGCTCAGGCCGAGTGGAGCCCTGTAGCTGCTTTGAACACCCAGGTGAAGGTCTGAACTGCTCAGGGCAGAGGAGGCCTCTGCTGCCTGGCACTTAGGTCCTGCATTTACCTGTAGGTGACCTGGGGGCCACAGTGCTGCCACCAAGGGGTAGGTGGCTCTTTCTCAAGTTCCACACCTCCTTTGTGGCCGTGGCCCAGAGGGGCCCAGCTCAGCTCTGCCCATTGTGAGGAGGACACTTTCTTCTCTGATGAAAACCACTCTCCTTCCTTCCCTGTTCTCCCATCTGTGTTGTGGACAGGGGCCTTAGGTCCCACATAGCCACTTCTGTGGGGTCTTACCCTTGGTGGTTGAGGGTGGGAGTTGGCCCTGGTAAGCTGTGGCCCCTTGGACACTGTAGCTCTGTATCCAAAGGGCAGATGAGTTCAGTGGGCAGTCAGGACAATAAGAGCTGTCAATGGGGCCACTGACAGTTGTGCCCTGGGTACCCTCCTGTGCCCTCTCCCTGGGCCCAGATACTTGGAGTTTCTGCCCTGAGCTCTCCACTTGCGCCTTTCTCCTGTGCCTACTGCCTGGGGCTACACACCTGGATTGTCGCACCTGGGCCCTCCACCTGGCCCGATTGATCCCTCTCTCTGGGAGATGAGCAGCCTGTCGAGGCAGCCCAGAGGCCAGTTTCCCTGAGTGCCCCACCCCTCCCTGGGAGGCTGAGGGCCTCAGACCCAGGGTCACAATGCCCCAGGCAGCCCAGGGACACAGGCAGCCCTGCCTCTCACTGTGTGCCTCCCACAGCCCCTCCCTTGGCCCCTCCACCTGCCCCTGAGGCCTGGGCCCTGCTGGAGACAGCCTGCCTCGTCCTTGGTGTCCTCCTGGGCCTGGTCTCCCTGTTCCTGGGGACTCAGTGGTGCCGCCACAGAGCAGCCTGCCAGGGTAGGTGGCTGTGCCTAGGTGTGGTCAGCACGGGCCTGGGATGGGAGGCTGTGGGCAGATGAGGGGAGGATGTTCTGTGTGACCCCGGCCATCACAGGCCCTGCCTGTCCTCATCACTGCCCATGGTGAGTGCTCAGTAACTCTCTGTGGAGCCACGAGCTGTTGGGGACCCGAGGACCCTGGATCTCAGTCTTGCTTTGCTCCCAGGATGGGCACAATGAAGAAAATGCACACTTCCAGGGCTGCCTGCTCTGAGAACAGGTTTAAGTGTCCTCTGATCCCTGTGAGGGATGTACAGTGGATGGCTCTCCCTGGTGCGTTCAAAGGTGGTGGCCAACAAGCCCCAGCCCAGGGTTTGAGGCTCCTGGTGCTGTGGGAAGCTGTGTCCCAGTTCAGGGGTCTTTGTTCTCTGCGGGGTCTGTTGGCACAAGAGTTGGGGCTTTTGGCACTTCCGAGAGAGCAGATGGGCCCGGCAGAGTGGGCTTAGATTGCAGGAGCATTTGTTCTAGGAGGTCTGGTGTGGGCTTTGCAGGTTGTAGAATGTCCGGGCACCCATCCTGGGAGGGCGTCTATGAGGACATTGGAGCCATGCCCCTGGGGGAGAAGGCTGAGGGGCCTGCAGCACCCACAGACCGGGTCCCGGAGGAGGAGTATGACGACGCGGGAGAGCCAGAGCCTGAGCCCGAGGACGAGGACCGCCCCGGGGAGGAGGCAGCCGGGGTGCCGCTGAGCTGGGCGGGTGTGCACCTGTGCGCCCTGGCGTCCTCTGTGCTGTGGCTGCTGTACTGCGCCTGCGCGGGGGGCTCTGCTCTGCCCAGCGCCTACATTTAAAGCCCTGAGAGCTGCTTCTCCTGTGTGGTGACTCTCACTCCCGTCTCAGCCCCGCAGCGTGGGGGGGGGATATCCACTGTCTCCTCACAGCTGCTTCTTGGGCTGGAGTCTCCCCTGGGTCGACGTGGAGTCTGGGGTGGCAGGTCCTTTATTTGGGTTTCTTTAGGTGTGCAGTGTCCGCCTAGCACCTCGGTCCCGCTGGCTGCGAGGGAGGGGCCTGAGCAGACAGTGTGGGGAGGACTGGAGAGTGAGAAGCAACCTCACTCTCACTGTGCCACGTGCCCACCCTTGTCCCTCTGCGGTTGGCTTGGCTTGGCTTAGCAGCGAGAAACCAGGAGCTGAGAACTGGGCTCTGAGAAATTGCTGAGACCCCATTGGTGTCTCTCTTTACATGCAGGTTGGGCCCCTTGCCAGTGGGGCCCTGAAGCTCAGGCTGGAATGGAAGACCACAGTGGGCCCTGCCCCAGGACATGATGATCCTGAGCTGACCTTGTGTGGGGAGAGTGGGATATACCAGGGAGGCTGGGGTCTCATTGTCCTCATCATTCACACAGCTGTTATTAAACTCCCTTTGAACTCACTCGCTGGTCCTTATTTTACCCCAGGAACATTGATCAGAAGCCACCATGGCCCAGGTTCTTTTCTGGCCCCTCACCATTATGTACCTCCCATTGGAGAATGACCCTCACGGTGTCCTCAGTGTCTTGGGGGGGGGGGCTTTGTGTGCTTTCAGCCCTTCCTTGTGCTCAGGTTTGGTGAGCTGTAGGGTGGAAGCAGAGTTTGGGGATCTTCCTATCAGGCAGCCTCCTGAACTATTCCTTTTTCTTGACCCTGCCCATCTATTCTGAGGGGTCCTGCTGGCCACTCTTTAATGTCCCAATCTGAGAACATGTTCTTTATATGTACAGAAAATGTTATTAGTGGGAGTGGTGGGTTTGTTGGTCAGCTGGAGGGTTGACACTGGAATCTGTGTTGTTTCTGGCTGCTCTGGTGGCATATCCCCACCACCCTCTCTCTCACTGGCCATTCAGGTCCCCACCCAGGACTCTCCCAGGCCTGTCCTGATGTCCCTTCTGATGTCAGTAACCTGGTAAAAATCAAGTTTAACCATTCACCTGTCCCTCCTCTATCAGGTCTGTCCAGTGATACCATCCTCTGACCTCCCTCCAGGTTTGCCATGCCATGTGCCAAGCCTGCTTTGGCTGTCACTGATGCTGGCCTTATGAGCGATGTGGACCCAATCTCTACTCTCAGTATCCTCCAACCCTTCTCCTGTCCATGCCCTGGGTTGTAAGGGAGCCCTGCTCTGTTCAAGCCCTGTGCATAGAGATGGACTGGAGGCTCCTCCCTTGGACAAGAAGCCCCATGCGGTGACAGGGCAATGTCTAGAGAGGCTGGACAGGGCCTCTGCAGAGAACTACAGTGCTGGGGACATGTGGCCAGGTTCTGGGGGTATAGTTGGAGTAGCTACCAACAGAGGCTTGGGGGGTATGGAGGAGCACACTTAGCTCTCTGGCCTCAGGAGTTGGCCAGCCTGACTGGACTCTGTGCAAGGGGTGTCTCTTGGGCCCAGGTGAGGGTGGAGGGTATGGATGGGGCCCTGAGCAAGAGTGGGAGGGCTAGGTCTGATAAGGTGTATGCAGGGGGCATTCCCAGGTATAAGACAAATGACATGGCAGGAAGTGGATGGGGTCTGAGCATGAGGTGTAGACCCAGAGGACCCTGGGGGTGTAGAGTGAGGGTATCAGCACTGTCATCAGAGGAAGGGAACTCCGAACTCCAGAGATCAGTGTGACCTGTGGTCTCCACCCCTTGTGCTAGCCCAGATTATCCCATTTATTCCACTGTGTCTGACTACAGCAGTGGGTACAATTTCCTACAGTGATCATAGTCACAAGGGCCTTGCTTTTGCAGGCAGAACTGCAGGGGCTTTGGCAGGTTTCCCAACTCTGAGGTGAGGGCTTCTGATTTGTATCTACCAGCTCCCTGTAAGTCTCCTGCCATGCCTGGGGCACCCCAGGGCTGTGTGCCAAGTCTGCTTTAGTCCTTACCTCATTTGGAGGCTACTTAGGTGCCTTGCAGGTCAGTGTGCAGGGGGGTCCCATTGCCTCTAGGTGGGCTGAAGTGTGCCAGGAGTAGTGGTACTGCACAGACTGCCCTGTGTGTAGCTCTTTGGTTTTCTCTGGAGACTCATTTCCTTTGAATATTCCTTTTCTCATACATAGAGATCTGAAAATCTGAGCTGCTCTCTCTTAAACTGGTTCTTTGGCAAATCTACTGGAAATTAACCTTGATTAAATTTTGCTGCTTCCAAAAAATACACATGTATTATTGTAAATTCAAAAACTCATAGAACCAAGAAGGAAAATGGACACCTACCTATCTTTCTATTCCTCAGAAATAAACACTTCACCATCTTAGCTTATACCCATTGGGAACTTTGTTTTGCACAAATGTCCAGACATTAGTGTGACATACAATAATGTCTCATAATATGCATTCTGTGTTCTGTGTATTTTCCACATAAAATATGGAAATATGGAAATATGTAGCTGACACATTGGCCCAGATGTGTACCCTCCTCAGTTTAACCCTCTTGCTGCATTTGGCTCACAGGGAGGTGTGCACCCTTTGTAAATACTAGTCCCAGGGAATGCCAGTTTTTCAGGATTTTGATTAGATTGCTAGTCTCTCTGTTCACACAGAGCATGGAAAGGCCTTAGGTCCTCAGCCATACCTTTTGTGTGAGACAGAAAAGTCCATCATTTTCCTGCCAACCCTGGTCTCAGCACTATGGCCATCAGGGCCTTGCTGAGAATGGGCTCCTGGTTGGTCTCTGTCACATCTGGGGCCGTGTCAGGCACCAGCTGCAGGAAGCTCAGCCGGCCTCACCACACACCCACTGCTGGTGCTGTTTGGCCTCAGGCACAGAGGTGAGGGAGGAGTGAGGGGAGGCGTTGAGGGCACCAATAGGCTTCCTTCTCAGAAAGTGTCACATCAAGTCAGAGTCTACCTGCTCAGGGACAGAAATCACATGCATACCCCAAGACTGCCAGCCTGGGGCACCACGGCAGCAGATGATGCAACTAGGCATGGCACTGTGCTCACTGGGGCTGTGGCCCCTACTCATGGCCTGCTGGACCCTCCCTCCTGGTGAGTATGTGCTGTTGTCCATAGGGATCTGGGGGCCAGAGCCCCCAGGTGTGTAGGACGTTTTGGGAAGGTGATCGGGGGGTGACGCAACAATAGTTTCTTCTCAATAATGGTTTCCTAGCAGAAATCCTGGGAGGCTCAGCTGGGCCCCCGAGGGTTGGGGTGTCCTCTGCATGGCTCATTAGCAGGTGGAATGACCAGAGGTGTTTCTCTGTGGGCCAGCCCCACGTTTGAGAAAGGCTGAAAGTCTAACTCTGTTGAGTTTCCACAGAAAATGGACCTTACTCCATTTTTGTTAACATTTTCTTCATTTTTAAAGATATTTGACCTTGTTAATGTCATTGACAACATTAAAAGAAAATGTGAGAAAACTGGGAAAAATCAAGATTATGGGTACAAATTGAGATGGAAGATGGAAGTTAGATTTCTAATTGTTGATGATTCTGGACAGAAAGTCCTCAAGGGTACCTTTTCCACGGAGGCCCTTCCTGTGTTCTTCTTTGACAGGTAGCATGGGCCAGTCCCTGGCCCTGCTGCGGGGTGGAAACCGCTGTGAGGGTCTCCTGCAGGTGCAGCTCCTGGGCCAGCAGGGCCCTGTTTGCGGGGACCACTGGGGCCTGGGTGAGGCATCTGTGATCTGCAGGCAGCTGGGCTGTGGCCGTGCCCTGCTTACCCCCACTTATGTGGTGTGGCCCCAGGAGGCACAGCAGTCCTTGCTGCAGGGCTTGCGGTGCCAAGGCATGGAGGCCTCACTCTGGGAGTGTTCCCTGGCTGTGTGGGGGCCGCTGCGGGGCTGTGCGTGTGAGTGCATTGGGGCCGTGCACTGCTCAGGTAGGATAGCCGGAGCTGCTGCCTCCAGCCTGCAGCCCGCAGCCCTTTCCCCACCATGACTTCTACCTCTGGGGGAGGAATAGTGCTGCCTCTCTTGGGGTGTCTATGAACTCCAGGGCTATGACCCAGCATGGGGCCCCTCCAAAGCCCATGTGAGGAACACGGCATATGTCCAGGCCACCTCTGGCACAGACCTTGGCTAGAGCCCAGCCTTTTGCATTCAGCTGGCTCCTTGAGACCATCAAGTGTTATGGCCAGTGGTGACCACAGGACCTTCTGGAGTGAAATGTTTTGCCTTCCTTCCCTGAGGGGCCAGCATGAGCAGAAGCACTCAGGGAGATATAGAGGAAGATGTGTCCTCCTGGCCCTCATCTCAGGCCTCTAGGCCACTCTGTCCCTGGGTTCTCCCTGGTCAGGGTCTACTCAGAAGCCTGAGCTTACATGTTTACCCCCAGATTTCAGTGCCCTTGTCTTGTCCAGGCTCTGGCTGGGACCCCACCATTCCCCTTGCATCAAATTATTGTTGGAAAGCAGGGGCTCAAAGTGGCGCATTTGAGAGATGGATGATGGGTATTTGTATGAGCCATAAGAAAGGCCTCATTGTACCTGAGGGCTATAGAGTGGTAGGTCCAGGCATGTGCTCTGGAACCAGACAGATGTACCCTGTGCAGAGGCCACCACAGGCATGGCCTGGGGATCTGGGAAATGGGCCTGCATAGCCCTTCAGAAAAGAGCAGATGGCTAGTTTTCCACCTGTACATTCTCCACTTGAGGGACCCTCCCCATGGGCTGAAGCACTAGAAGCCAGGGGGTATGGAGTTGGTTCTGCCACCCATATGGAGCCCCCCTTGGACACAGTGGGGAGAAGGGGCCCAGTGTGGGCAGCATATAGCTTTTGGCTGCCTCCTTCAGAGTCTGGGGCCCATAGGAAGGGCCTCTGCCCTCACCTGACCCCCTCCCACCAAAGACCACTACCTCAGAGCAACCGAGCCCATGTATTTGGAGTGAGAGGGCCTTACCCAAGAGGAAGCCAGGTGGGAGCAGTGTTGACCCTCTGTATGCAGGTGGGCGCCTGGGGTCCGTGGGGCTGAGTGGCGGAGGAAGCCCCTGTGCAGGGACCCCTGTGATCCAGGTGGCCGAAGGTCCTGTGATTAGGTGTGGCTTGCACCAGAAGGAAGCCAGTGTCTTCTGCAGAAGGCTGGGGTGTGGCCCAGCACTCCAGGCCACCAGACCTCACCTCACAGGGAAGACTGGAAGGCCAGAGTTGAAATTTGTGACCTGCAAGGGAACAGAGTCCACCATCTTGAACTGCAGGTTCAACTTGAACCTCCTAGACCAGTGTGAACTCCCAACAGATGCAGTGGTGGTATGCTCAGGTAGGGATGCCCCTGCCCAGGGGTCTCCAAGATGGGAGGTGACTACTTAGTATATGTCTAGGGACTGAAGAGGACTTTCCCACCACTTCTGCCAAACAACCTGCTGCCATGCACCCAGACTGCACCCCCATCCTGGGGAAGGAGAGGGACTAGGAGTCTCTCCAGGGCCTTCTTCCCACCACTGATATCCCTGGGGTCATCTGAGGAGATGGCCGACTCCAGTGTGTCAGCTCCTGACACAGGGCTCTGATTGGATTGGCCCCAAGTGTAGCTAGGTTCTGGGCTTTAAAATGACCAGGTGATTAGAGTTGCTTGGCAGATGTGAGGCCCAAGCCTGGGGGTGGGGGTGGGTGCAGAGGCATAGCTATGGGGGTCCCAAGCCCTAGAAGTAGAGGTCCTCATCTCCCCAGAGGGCAGGGACTGGGTTGAGCTTTGCTGTCAGAATCTGTGGGGGCCAGGATACAAGAGAGATGCAGAGTGGTGGGAGGGAACTCGTCCCCAGTCCAGGGGCTGGGGGTGGCCAGGGAGTCCTGTGACCTCTTGCAGGGATCCTCTCCTGCAACTCAAAGGCTGGTAGGGAGCCAGTCCTGCTGTGGTCTCTCCAGTCCAGCATCTGCCCCCAGGACACACAGAGGCCCGATTGGTCGGTGGCGAGCACCCCTGCTCCGGGCGCCTGGAGGTGAAGCGGGGCCTGACCTGGGGCACCGTATGCGACGCAGACCTGGACCTGGCCACAGCTCACGTGGTGTGTCGAGAGCTGCGGTGTGGGGCGGCCGTGTCCACGCCCGGGGGCGCCCACTTTGGCCGTGGCTCTGGGCTGGCGTGGACAGAGGCGTTCCGCTGTGCTGGCAATGAGTCTCTGCTGTTCCACTGCCCGCGAGGTCCCGGGAGCCAGTGCGGGCACAGTCGGGATGCCGGGCTCACGTGCTCAGGGGAAAGTAAGTCTCCCGCAGGCTCCAGGGTGCCCTGGACTGCGGTGTGGGATCCGGGACAGGAGGGTCAGTGGGCGGTTGGGTGTGATAGAACTCAGGGCCTTGTCCAGCCCAATCCTTGCCATCCCCTGAATGGAGACGCGGCAGATGCTCCTTCTGCGGCTGCAGGGAGTGCGCAGGGTCCTGGGCTCAGGACACTGCGGGTCCTGCGCTTCTTCCGCTTCAGCATGTGTTTGTTACCCATTTGTCGATAATCTTTGGAGAGATACCTTTCAGGTCCTTGATCCATTTTAGAAATAGGTTATCGTTGTGTTGTGTAATTGTCCTAGATCTAAACTAACATATGATTTGCAGATATTCTGTTTTTTCACTTTCCCAAAAGTTTGTTTTGATGCACAGAATTTTTAAAATTTGATGAAGTCTTATTTATCTGTTTATTTCCCTTTTGTTTTTGGAGATTTTACTGTCACAAGAAAGAATCCATTCTCTTATCTAAGGTTATGAAGATTACTCCTATGACTTTTCTAAGAGTTTCGTATTTTTAGCTCTTACACCAGTCTTTGATCAATTTTGCATTAAGCTTTGTACATGTAAGAAAGGGTCCTACCTCATCCTTTGTATGTGGATATCTAGTTGTCCATTTGTTTTTTTTTTTTTTTTTTTTGAGACAGAGCCTCAAGCTGTCCCCCTGGATAGAGTGCCCTGGCATTACAGCTCACAGCAACCTCCAACTCCTGGGCTCAAGCGAGTCTCCTGCCTTCGCCTCCCAAGTAGCTGGGACCACAGGTGCCCGCCACAGCGCCCGGCTATGTTTTGGTTGCAGCCGTCATTATTGTTTGGCGGGTCCGGGCTGGGGATTCGAACCCCTCACCTTACGTGTATGTGGCTGGTGCCTTAGCCGGTTGAGCTATAGGCGCCGAGCCTAGTTGTCCATTTGTTTAAGAAGATATTCTTTCCCTGTTTTTCTGCTCATTTATTTATTTTTAATTTTTTTTTTACTAGGGGGTACCATTGATTTTATAACATGGATACCTTTTATATTGCTTAAATTGATGCTGCTAGTGTGCCCATTGCCTGAATCGTTTTCATTGTACCCAATATGTTTTTACCCCAGGCCAACTTCTTGTGTTCCAATACCCTTTACATCTCTTTGTGCTCATCAAGTAGTTTCCATTACTAGAGAATGCATGTGGTGTTTGTTTTTCTATTCCTGAGGTACTTTGCTAAAGATAATGGTTTCTAGTTCCATCTAAGTTGCTGCAAAAGGTGTTATTTTTCCCCGTTTTATGGTACAGTAGAACATACTCATTTGCAGTCTAACCAATCGTTCATTTCTCTCTGCATCCATGAATCTATTGTTTTTTGACTTTTTAATAATGGCCGATCTGACAGGGGTAAGGTTATATCTCTTTGCAGTTTTAATTTGCATTTCTCTGATGATCAGTGTTTTGAACATTTTTTCATACGTTTGTCTATTTTCTCTTGAAAGACTAATTTTTGCCCACTTTTTAATGGAGTTTGTTTTTATCTTGTTGATTGGTTTGAATTTGTAGATTCTGGATATTAACTCTTTGTTGCATGCATAGTTTGTGAATATTTTCTCCCATTTTGTAGGTTGTCTTTTTACTCTGTTGGCAATTTCCTCTTCTGTGTAGAAACCTTTTAATTTAATTCCATTTATGTATTTTTGTTGTTGCTATATTTGCCTTTGGGGTCTTAGTGATAAATTCTTTGCCTAAGCCAATGTCTAGAAGAATTTTTCCTGTGTTTTCCTCTAGAATCTTTATAGCTTCATATCTTACATTTAAGTCTTTTATTCATCTTGAATTAATTTTTGGATATGGCTATCCAGTTTTCCCACCACCATTCATTGAATAGAGCTTCATTTCCCTACTGTGGTGTTGCCTGCTTTGCCAAAGCTCAGTTGGTTGTAGGTAGATGGTTTTATTTCTGTTTTTTTTTTTTTGTTCTATTCCATTGGTTTATATCTCTACTTTTACACCTGTACCATGTTACCCAGTAACCTGTACCAAGGTTACTGTAGCCTTGTAGTATAATTTGAAGTCTGGTAATGTGATGAGTCCAGATTTGTTCTCTTTGCTTAAGATTGCTTTTGCTATTCAGGCTCTTCTTTGGTTCCAAATGAAGTATAGTATTAATTTTTCTATATCTGTGAGACACAATATTGGTATTTTGATGGGGATTGCATTGAATTGGTAAATCAGTAGCATTTCTGTGTACTAATACCAGTCCAGATGAGAGTCAAATAAAAGATTCAATACCATTCACAATAGCTGCAAAGAAAAATAAAGTACCTAGGAATATAATTAACCAATGAAGTGAAAGTTCTTTATAAGGAGAATGAGAAAACACTGATGAAAGAGGTTGATGATGACAAAACAAATTGAAAAACATCTCATGCTCATGGACTGGTATAACCAACATTGTTAAATGTCACTCAGTTATTTTTTTACATTGACACAAATAATTATACATGTCTATGAGGTATGTAGAGGTGTTTAGATACATATATACCTGGTGTCATGATCAAATATTTCTTTCTCTATTGAATTGTCTTGATACCCTGTGGAAATCAATTATCCCTAAATGTATGGATTTACTTTGGGCTTTCATTTCTATTCTGTTGATCCATTTTTGTGTTTTTATGCTGGTAATGCACTATCTTGATTACTGTAATTTTGTAGTAGTTTTGGAATAGAGAGGTGAATCTTCTAACTTTTTTTTTTCAGCATTGCTTTTCTACATAAGGTCCCTTGAAATTCCATGTAAATTTTAGGATCAGTTCTTTTATTTTTGAAAAAAAATAGTTTAATCTTTTTTTTTATTAAATCATAGCTGTGTACATTAATGCAATCATGGGGTACAATGTGCTGGTTTTACATACAATTTGAAATGCTTTCATCAAACTGGTCAACATAGCCTTCATGGCATTTTCTTAGTTATTATGTTGAGACATTTATATTCTACACTGAGTAAATTTCACA
>NW_003852470.1:19021-21156 GCF_000181295.1 Otolemur garnettii | reverse complement strand
TTATTTAGAGAATAATTTATTAATTTCTGTAATCAAAGCCATGTAGATAAGACCTTACATATTTAATACAGTGCGTTACCTCTGTACAAATGGAAAAAAAAAATTAAGTTTAACGTTTCTAGACCAATATGGCTGTTAATTTCTGTACAATGCCAACTCAACACAGTAAACTGGGATATTTTTTCCAAAGTTGATAGCACAGCTAAAGTTTCCAAAAATTCAAATTATATATATGTGTGTATATATATATATTTATATAAAAAGACCAATAATAGCAGCTCTATTATGAAGTGAATTGTGGAGGGGGGTGGATGGGTGGAGGGAGAGTGATTGGTGTTATGCATCAATAGCAGCAACAGCTTTTCCGGGTTCTGCAGTCATCTGAACAAAATTATAGAGACATCAGCACACTCCATTAAAAAGAAGGTGGGAAGGGAGGTAAAAAACAAACCCTCAGAAAACAGCAAAGTTCTGTTATTGTCCATATAAAATTAAGTATTATTTTTTCAAGATCTTTAAAGTATGACAATGGAGCTTTAATAGGGATTGTATTAAAATTGTATATTGCTTTGGGTAATATGGACATTTTAACAGTGTTGATTCTTCCTGGCCATGAGCATTGTATGTTTTTCCATTTGTTAACATCTTCAGCTATTTCTTTTCTTGGAGTTTCATAGTTCTCTTTATAGGGATCTTTCATGTCCTTTGTTAGGTAAACTCCCAAATATTTCATCTTCTTTGGCACTATTGTGAATGGAATAGAGTCCTTGACCGTTTTTTCAGCTTGGCTGCTGTTGGTATATATAAAGGCTACCAATTTATGAGTGTTGATTTTGTAACCTGAGATGCTGCTCTATTCCTTGATCCCTTCTAAGAGTTTAGTAGTAGAATCTCTGGTGTTTTCCAGGTATCCTGTCATATCTGTGAAGAGTGAAAGTTTGATCTCTTTGGACCATATGTGGATACCCTTGATCAACTTTCTTGCCTAATTGCGATGGCTAAGACTTTCATTACAATGTTAAAAAGCAGTGGAGACAATGGGAAGCCTTGCCTGGTTCCTGATCTGAGTGGAAATGATTTCAATTTAACTCCATTCAATACAATATTGGCTGAGGGTTTGCTGTAGATGAACTCTATCAAAGGGAACACTTCTACACTGCTGTTGGGAATGCAAATTAATATGTTCCTTTTGGAAAGATATCTGGAGAACACTTAGAGAACTAAAAATAGACCTGCCATTTTATCCTACAGTTCCTTTATTAGGTATATATACAGAAGACCAAAAATCACATTACAACAAAGATATTTTTATCAGAATGTTTATTGCAGCCCAATTCATAATTGCTAGGTCATGGAAGAAGACCAAGTGCCCATCAACCCATAAATGGATCAATGAATTGTGGTATATGTACACCATGGAATATTATGCAGCCATAAAGAAAGATGGAGACTTTACCTCCTTCATGTTTACGTGGGTGGAGATGGAAAATGTTCTTCTTAGCAAAGTATCTCAAGAATGGAAGAAAAAAGGTATCCAATGTAGTTAGCTCTATTATGAAATGAATTGTGGAGGGGGGTGGATGGGTGGAGGGAGAGTGATTGGTGGGATCAATTCTATGGTTTATCTTACAAGGGTACAAGTGAATCTTTCTAAAAGTAGAATATAAATGTATTAATATAATAACTAAGAAAATAACAGGAAGGTTATGTTAATCATATTGATGAAAATATTTCAAATTGTATATGAGAACACTACACTGTACCCCATGATTGCATTAATGTACAGAGCTAACGTACACAGCTATTGCATTAATGTACACAGCTATTTAATTAAAAAAATTTATGTGCCCAACCAGAATGCTCCTCAATTTATAAGGGAGACCCTAACAGACATGAGCAATTTAATGTCTTCCAGTACCACAATAGCTGGAGATTTTAACAGTTCTTTGGCAGTGTTGGATAGATCCTCAAATAAGAAACTAAGCAAATAAATTTTGGACTTAAACTTCACCATACAACAATTGAATTTAACAAACATCTACAGAACATTTCATCCTAACAAAACTGAATACACATTCTTCTCATCAGCCCATGGAACATCCCCCAAATTTGATCACATTTTAGGTCACAAGTCT
>NW_003852470.1:8765-19001 GCF_000181295.1 Otolemur garnettii | reverse complement strand
CATTGTTGTTTGGCGGGTCCGGGCTGGGGATTTGAACCCGCCACCTTAGGTGTACGTGGCTGGTGCCTTAGCCGGTTGAGCTATAGGTGCTGAGCCTTAGCAACAGTTTTAATTTCATATTTTTATTATTTATTTTTAAATTGACAAAAATTGTATATATTTAAGATATAGGATGTCATGTTTTGATATTTATATACATTACGGAATGGATAATCAAATGCTTGTAATCAAACATTACTTCACATATTTATTTGTAATGAGAATGATTAAAATCTACTCCCTTAGCACTTTTCAAGAATGCAATATGTTATTATTAACTATAGTCACCATATTGTATAATAGATTTCTTGAACTTATTCCTCTTGTCTGACCAAGATTTTCTATCTTTTGAACAACATCCCTCCAATCCCTGTCCAGCCCCTCCACCACCCACCCCAGGAAGCACCTGGTAACCATCATTCTACTTTCTCCTTCTATGAATTCGATTGACTTTTTTTGATTCAATATATGTGAAATCATGGAGTATTTGCATTTCTGTGCCTGGCTTATTTCACTTAACATAATGTTAAGTTTATCCATGTTGTTCCTAATTATACGATTTCTGTTTCTTTTTAAGGCTAAATAAAATTATATTAGATACTATATATATGTATATATGTGTGTGAGTGAATTATATTAGATACTATATATATGTACATATATATATGTGTGTGTGTAACATTTTCTTTACCTGTTCATACCTTGAAGTATAATTAGGTTGCACTGGCCATGGTGAATAGCTCTTCAGTAAACATGAGTGGTGATGACTCTTCAATATACTCATTTAATTTCCTTTGAATATAACTGTATACCTAGTGATTATAACGCATTTCAATATGATTGTCTCCATGAACTGAATCAGATCAGGTTCTCACAGTCAAGCTTTCCATCTCAATTCCACGTTAAGAACCAGGTACATTAGCGCGTGAGTTCTAGGGGAGTGAGGCCTGAGAGATTGTTCTCCTTCCCAGAGCTCTGGCTGGCTAAGGGAAGTGGGAGCTGGGGGGAGCACATGCAGCTCTTTCTGGGATCACTCCTTGCTTCTTGAACAAACATTCAGCAACCTCCTCTCCTCTGTGTTTCTCTCTGTTAAAGACATTCCAGAACACTGGCAAAGGATATTTTGAATCAGGTATTGAATCAAATCTGAGATTTGAGCATTGAATCAAATTTGGGGAGTTTTGGCATTATTTCTTCAAATATTCTCTCTACCCCCTTCTCTCCTCTGCCTTCAGGACTTGGTACGCTTGATGGTGTTCTACAAATCTGAGGCTCTATTAATTTTTCTTTATTTTTTCCTTCTGTTCCTCAGGCTGGATAATCTTGATTGACTTATTTTCAAGTTCCTTGATTGTTCCTTTTTTGAACCCCTTGAGAAAAATTTCAGCGTCAGATATTGTGCTTTTTAGCTCCAGAGCTTCTTTTGGCTCTTTAATTTTGAAATTCTTGTCTTTTTATTGATATTGTATCTGGTGAGATATGGTTGTCCTGGCATCCATTAGTTCACTGACCATGGTTTCCTTTAGTTCTCTGAGCATGTTTGAGACAGCTGACTTGATGCTTTCATCTAGTAAGTCAGACAAGTGGGCTCCCTCGAGGCTGGTTTTGATTGTTTTTCCGCTCTGTGAATAGCCATACTTTTTTGGGTTTGGTGTTTGCTTCATATTTTTAAACATAAAACTGGAAAATTTGAACATTATAATGTAGCAACTTTGGAAATCAGGATTCCCCCATCAAGGCTTGTAGTTGCTGTACTTAATTGTTCAGCAGCTTCACTAAACTCTTTTGTGGAAAGACGGTTCTTTGTCCTGTGGCCTTAGGAGTCTCTGCTCAGTTAGCATACTGGTCAGCAAGCATTCTGACAGAGATGGCTCTTACTGACTAGAGGAGAGTATTACTTTCCCAGGCTTTGTGCATCAGTTCTGTGTTGGGTCCCTCCCCCATCGCTTAGCCAGGTGTGTAAACTCTGTGTTGGCATGCACTGCCTGCTTGTGTGGGGCCCATATTTGGCAACTTCTTTCCATTAGAGCCCCTGTTGTGTTTGCTCACGTTCCAGAAAACTGACAAAGTTGATTGAGAGGGTTTTCCCAATGCTTTAGTGGAGGGATGAATGTTGGTGCTCCCGAGCCCAATTTTGGTGACATCACTGGGTGGTGTTGTTTTCTTGCCGGTTTCTGACCCTCCCAAGGCTGGGGTGTGAACTGTGTTTGGCATCAAGGACAAGCACAGCACGTCTGAGGGTCTGGGAGCCACACTGCCTGCATCTTCTCCCCCAGAGTTTCGACTGGTGAACGGCAGCAGCAGCTGTGAGGGCCGCGTGGAACTCCAGGTGGAGGGGGCCTGGGCACCCCTCTGTGCTGCCCACTGGGACTTGGGCGATGCCACCGTGCTCTGCCACCAGCTCAAGTGTGGCCATGCTGTGGCCACGCTGCGAGGAGGCCATTTTGGGGATGGGGATGCTCCCATCTGGCCTGACGCCTTTCACTGTGAGGGGACAGAGCCCCATTTGTTCAACTGCACAGCAAGCACCCTGGGGGCCCCTGCCTGTGCCCCAGGAAACTCGGCTTCCGCAGTCTGTTCAGGTGGGTGCAGCCTCAAGGCTGTGAGGCAAAGGGTGAGTTGAGACTGGATGGGTTCTTCCTGGGGTGGTGGTCAGTCCCCTGATGCCCTGTGGCCCCAGCGTGTATCCCTCAGCAGGTCTTCCCCATGCCCTGAGGCTGAGAGATGGTCAGAGCCACTGTGATGGGCGCGTGGAGGCCTCCCTGAATGGCACATGGGGCCGAGTCCTGGATGATGCATGGGATGTACGTGGCGCACGCGTCGTGTGCAGGCAGCTTGGGTGTGGAGGGGCAGAGCTAGCCTACGACGCACAGGCTCCTGGCCACCGGGCTGTCCCGGTGGGGCTAAGCCGCGTGCACTGTCTGGGCAACGAAACCCGCCTGGGCCAGTGCAACCTGTCTGTGTCCCTGTGGGAGACGGCAGGGACTTCGAAGGACGTGGGCGTTGTGTGTTCTGGTGAGTGTGGAACCTCAGGTCCCATCCCCGCCGGCCCCCTCTCCCTCCCCACGGCCCCCTGACCCGGGAGCCCTGATTCGGTCTCTCTGCAGGGAGCCTCCGGGTGCGGCTAGCCGCGGGGCCGGGCCGCTGTGCTGGACGCGTGGAGGTGTTCCACGGGGGAGCATGGGGCACCGTGTGTGACGACGCCTGGGACCTGCAGGATGCGCACGTGGTCTGCAGGCAGCTGGGCTGTGGCCGCGCCCTCAGCGCCCCGGGGGCGGCCCATTTCGGGGCCGGAGCGGGGCTCATCTGGCTGGATGAACTGGGCTGTCAGGGCCAAGAGTCTGCGCTGTGGCAGTGCCCGTCGGGGGCCTGGGGCCAGCACGACTGCGGGCACAAGGAGGATGCTGGGGTCTTCTGTTCAGGTCAGAGCGGCCCGTCCACCCTGTGGTCCCCACCCACACCAAGAGCTGGGCTTGCTGACTGCCCTCTCTGTCCGCAGAGTTCACGGATGTGAGGCTACAGAACCACAGTGGACCGTGTGCAGGGCGGCTGGAAGTTTTCTACAATGGGACCTGGGGTGGGGTCTGCCAGACTCTGAATGCAGCCTCCCTGGGGGTCCTGTGTGAGCATCTGGGCTGTGGGCCCCAAGGCCAGCTGCTGGCTGGGGCAGGGAGCTGGCCTGGCCCCGAGGCTCGCTGGCTGGCCTCCATTCAGTGCAGGGACAGGCACGATCGGTCCCTGTGGCAGTGCCCATCAGCCCCCTGGGACCCGGATTCCTGCTCTAGCGGAGAGGAAGCGTGGGTCCTGTGTGCAGGTGAGCGGGGCCTGTGTGTGCGGGTGGGGGCTAGCTGAAGGTCCTCCCACCTGGCTGGCTGCAGGGCCCTTTTCCAGAGGGAGGAAGCATCAGCCTTCCCTTTGCCATAGGTGGTGGTGGTCCCGTCCCTGCCCTGAGGCTCTGAGCTGAGTGGGGAATCAACCGCAATCGCCTCAGACCCGTAGCTCTCCCGCAGTGGGGAAGCAAGACGTCCCCCCCTCACCTCCTGTAGGTAGCAGGAGTAGTCCTGGGGGGTTGCTTAGCCAGTGTGGGCGTCCCTTGCTTAAACAGAGAGCGTTCTTCTTTAGCAAACAGAAATCCTCTTTTTGGGAGAAAGAAAGAAAGGAAGGAAGGAAGGAAGGAAGAAATGAATGAATAAGGAAGGAAGGAAGGAAGGAAAAGAAAAGAAAAACATTTGAGAAACTGTAAGTCGCAGGGCTTGCAAATAAAGAATGGGTCCTACTTTTGTAAACAGAAAAGGCAGGAGTTCCGCAGGACCTTGGAGAGAGCCTGAACTGCTCATCCACACTCAGCTGCCCAGGTAGCCCCCTGCCTTCTCCCTGTCACTGTCCCCATCCTGGTCCGGCGCTGGCAGTGACTGTAGCCCCCTTCTCCAGAGGAGGGCGCGCTGCGTGTGCGTGGGGGCTCGGACAACTGCTCTGGGCGCGTGGAGCTTTGGCATGCGGACTCCTGGGGCTCGGTGTGCGACGACTCCTGGGACCTGGCGGATGCGGAAGTCGTGTGCCGGCAGTTGGGCTGTGGTCGGGCTGAGAATGCGCTGTGGGGGGCCGCCTTTGGCCCTGGCTCAGGGCCCGTGTGGCTGGATGAGGTGGGGTGCCGGGGCAGCGAGGTGTCCCTGAGTGAGTGCCAGGCTGAACGGTGGGGACATGGAGACTGCACGCACAAGGAGGATGCGGCTGTTCGCTGCTCAGGTGAATGAAGGAAGCGACAAGAGTTGGTGTGAAGACGTCAGCAGTAGACCCAGTGTGGTCGCTGGGGCTGACTCTTCTTGCCTTTGTTAAACGCTCAGAGTCCCATGATTTAGTGGGTTGGTTTCACCTTTTCTGACGTTCCTTTGTTGTGGTGGGTGGCGCAGGACTGTCCTCTCTCATCTTTCTCCTGTGTTTCCTGCAATCCACGTTTGCTCTCGGGAAATGGGGCTGCAACTCATTTGGCTGCACCTCATTCTCTGTGCAGAGGTGAGACGTCCACTCCTTGTGATACCTTTGGCAGAGCTGGCAGCAGTGGGCAACTCTTGAAGCCTCTGTATTGGGACCTATGCCACTCACTGTTTTACTAAGGGGGGAAGATTGTCTCATGAAGACTGAACCCCCCACGCCTAGGGACAGCAGCCAATTCTGGGGTGTCCTGTTCAGCTGATACCAGTAGCTTGCCCCTCAGCACTTCCTATTTCACATGCTCCCTATGAGGGCAAGGCTGAGGGTGTTGTCTTTCAGACCATCCGGCAGGCTCAAGACCTCTTCCTCTGCAGACCCTCGTCCAGACCCCTTGCCGGCTGCAGAGCCCTGTCATGTGCTCAGGGCTGTCAGCGCTGTCCTGGGAACTCTTCTCGCTCTTCTCCTTCTGGGCCTCATTGCCTTCCGCGTTCTTCTTCTCACCACACAAGCCAAGCATACAGGTAAGCACGAGCCCATCTTGATCCCAACAGCCAGTGTGGCAGAAAGAAACACCCCAAGCTGGTGTTGGGGTCCATGCAATTTGGTCTCAAAATATCTTGAGGTATTTGAGTCTCAAAGTATCTTAGACATCTGAGTCAGCCTCCAGCCCCTGGGACATTGAGCTAATCCTTAGAGGGTGCCACTTAGATTCCACATTGGGTCTCTACTGGTGAGAGAGGTGGTTGGGTGGGAGGGCACTGAAAACATGGCCCTGTTCCCATGGCCTGTCCCAGCCCAGAGCCCCTGCCTCTCTGCTACCTGAGTGGGTCCCTGCCTGAATGTGCTGTCCTGTCCTGCATCCGTGCTGAGGGTCTGCCTGTGACTACACTTGCCCTGCCTCAGGTCTGGGAAGATCTGAGGCATCTCCTGAAGAAGCCACCTATGAAGTCATCTTGGAAATGCCACTAGCAGCATTGTATGAAGAAATTATGGAAGCCCAGGATGAGTGCCAGGGTGAGGAGCCTGGGATGTGGTAAAGGTGACTGCAGCAGCCTCAGGTGGATTTGTGCCTTCCCCTGGGTACTGAGACCTGGTGTGGGCTCTGGATGCTGAACACAGGATGCAATGGAGGCAGGATCTGACTGCTTGAGGCAATGGAGGGGTACTCTGACCGCAGGACACCCTGGTTGAGAAGGCCTCCTACTCCAGTGCTGGTGTTTGCCAGGGGAGCCCTTGGGTTGGGACAGTGGGACCAAACCAATGAGGGAAGACTTGGTGGTGGAGTCCTGATCATAGGGGCCTGTGCTGGGGGAAGAGGCCAGGTGAGGTGGGTTAGGATCTGTGGGGCTGGTAGGTGGGAATGTCCACTCTGTTAACATGTCATGTTTCACTCAGTCCTTTCTCCTCACCTGTGGGGTGAGCAAGACAAAACTAGATGGAACTACCCATGCTGTTGCTACAGGCTATACCCCATTGAGGAGATCCTTTGAACACTGTCAGGTGTTTTTTGGTTGATATTTATATGCATCTTAGTAGAGGAACATCTAACAGGCCATGACAACCATGGCTTTCCATATGTGGCTTATGGGACAGTTTGCATGTTATGTCAATAAGGTAACATATGTCTCTTGTGCCAGTTTCAGGGGGGTTGTCTGACATCACAGATGAACAGTCTACACCCGAGGAGAGTTATGATGAGGTTGTGTCTCCACTGGAGGAGATGACATCATAAAGCACCCTGAAGATCATGTATACAGTTTCAGCTAATAGTGTCAAAATAACAGTTCTTTATTTCTTTTACAATTGGACTGAATTTTACAAGACCTCCCCTCCCCCCATTCCTTCTGATGCAATATCCTCAAACCATTCTGACAAAATCTAAGGGATATTTTATGTTGTTAGGTATGCTATGTAATTTTCAGGTTTCCTGCATATTTACAGAAAATATAGTACACAGAAAAATTCATTGTTATGTTTTGTGGCTTTTAAAAACAAATGGTACTGTTTTCATATGCTATTCTGTAACTAGCTTTTGCTACCCAGCAGTGTGCTGGAAAACTCCATGTCAGAATGTAGAATCTGTCTTCCTCTTTTTTCTGGACATTGCTTGTGTGACTCCAAAATTTCTTTTAAATTTTCTGCACATGTAATATGTAATCTGTGAATGTCAGGTTTAGCCTCTTCTTCCCAAACAATATATTTTTAACCTCTTCTTCTGTGCCTTATTTCATGGATCAGGACCAGTGTTGAAGAGAGGTAGACATCAGATGCCATGTATCATTCGTGACCTGAGTGAAAGCATCTCATATTTCATTTCACTGTTAAGTATATATTTCACTGTTAAGTTAAAAGGTGTTCTCTTTTTGTAGATGCCATTTATCAGATTAAGGAATAACTACTTTATCTCTCACTTGCTAAGGGGTTTGCATTTTATTTTAAGTAAGTGTTGACTTTTATCAAATGCTTTTTTCTGTATCAAGTGCTACATGATTTTTCTTCCTTTTTTTGGTTAGTGTAGTCACCTATAATGATTGATTTTCACATGTTGAAATCTGAAAGAAATTTTCTTTCAGTTTTCTTTGGTTAAGAAAACTCAACTTTATCATGATATATTATTATTTACATATTTTGCAGGAATCTAACTGGTAATATGTTGTTGCCTCAATGTTTAAAATGTTTAAAAGAGAGATAGATGTGGCATATCTTTTCTTTTTTTGCAATGTTTCTGTTTAATATTTAGTATGTGGATTATTTAGGTCTCATAAGAATAAGAACAAATGCTTTCCTTTAAAAAAATATTTTCAAGAGTATGTTACATTGGTTTTATTTCTGCTTAAACGTTTGGAAGAATTCATTAGGGAACCCATCTGGACTTGCAGTTTCCTTTTGAGAAGGTTTTCTTTCAGATTTAACTTTTTAAATTTTCTACATGTGTTCACATGTATTTATTTGGTTTCCACTTTTTGCCTTCACAAAATTAAAAAGGCTTAAAATTTAATAACAATAATAATGTTTAAGATAAGGACTAGAAACAAAAACCTCATAAAGAATGAATGAAAGTAAATACATTCAGAAATCAGATGATTGCTGCAACAAAATATTGAGCAATAATAATAATAGTGATGATGCAAAAAAAGTAACATTCACATTGTCAGATAAGAGTATGTCTATCATAGAATGCTTTGACTCCGAGGTTAAGTATGGACTCATCAGTTAAATTCTTCTTCTTATTTTTTCCCCAAAGTCTCAAAAAATAGACAATACTTATAAATAAAAATAAAAGATAATTTTAAAAAACAGATCATGCCAAATCTTATAGACAATAGAAAAAGATGACTTACTTCAAAATCATTCTACTTCATCTGGATATAACTGGTATTAAAATCAGAAAAAATATATTATTATAAAGGGAAATTGCAAACATATTTCACTTACAAATGAGGATGCAATAGCCTAAACAACTTATTAACAAGTTGAATTAAAAATTAATGTTCAAGTATGTACTTTGGTCAAAATTAAATCCAGTTTATGTGAGAATTAGTCACTATTTTCTTTTCTTTTTTTTTCTTTTCCTTTCCCTCACCCCCTCCCTCCTTTTCTCTCTGTCTGCTCTCCCCTTCCCCCATGCCCCACCGTGTCATTAATTGTCCTCATATCAAAGTTGAATACATAGGATTCATGCTTCTCCATTCCTGTGATGCTTCACTAAGAATAATGTTTTCCACCTCCATCCAGGTCAATACAAATGCTACAAAATCTCCATTTTTTAAAATGGCTGAATAGTATTCCATGGCATACATATGGACATGGCCAATCCATTCCTGGGTTGAGGGGCATTTACTGTTTCCACATTTTAGCAATTGTAAATTGAGCTGCGATAAGCAGTCTAGTACAAGTGTCTTTATAATAAAAGGTTTTTTCCCCTTCTGGATAGATGCCCAGTAATGGGATTGTAGGATCAAATGGGAGGTCTAGGTTGAGTTCTTTGAGGTTTCTCCACACTTCCTTCCAAAAAGATTGTATTTGTTTGCAGTCCCACCAGCAGTGCAAAAGTGTTCCTTTCTCTCCACATCTGTGCCAGCATCTGCAGTTTTGAGGTTTTGTGATATGGTCCATTCTCGCTGGGGTTAGATAATATCTCAGGGTGGTTTTAATTTGAATTTCTTTAATAATTGGGGATGATTAGCATTTTTTCATGTGTCTGTCTTCTTTAGAGAAGGTTCTGTTCATCTCTCTTCCCTAATGATATATGGGATTATTGGTTCTTTTTCTTGTGGATTAATTTAAGTTCTATATTAGGGTGACCAGATTTTAACATCTGTAAGGCGGGACAACATGGCGCGGGGCGGGGAGAGAGGCAGGGGATGGGGCAGGCAGGGCCTGACAACAATGCAAACTTTGATAAGCAGTTCTCGATAATCACTTCTCAGCAATTATTTGTTACAGTTTAACATTATAAAATTAACAAAAATAATATAAAACTCATATTCTGGCGAAATAGCCACATGGCGGCTGAAAACCGTATATTCCCTTCTTGTTCTCCTGCCAGTTCATGCATTCTTTCCAAAAATTGAGACTTTTTAAAAACGCTGTGGGACATGGGACAAATTGTTGAAAAGCGGGACTGTCCTGCCAAAATCGAGAGCCTGCCAAAACCCTATTCTATATAGATCCTAGTTATTAAGCTTTTGTCTGATTAAAAATATTCTAATATCCTTTCCTATTGGGTAGGTTGTCTATTTGCTTTGGTTATTGTCTCCTTAGCTGTACAGAAGCTTTTCAGTTTGATTAAATTTCATTCGTTTATTATTACTGTTGTTGCTATTGCCATGGCAATCTTCTTCATAAAGTCTTTCCCCAGGCTGATATCTTCTAGCGTATTTCCTATTCTTTCTTTGAGGACTTTTATCATTTCATGCCTTAAATTTAAGTCCTTTATCCACCTTGAATCAATTTTTGTGAGTGGAGAAAGGTGCAAGTCCAGTTTCAGTTTTTTACATGTGGATCCAGTACCATTTATTGAATAGGGAATCTTTCCCCCAGTGGATGTTCTTGTTTGGTTTATCAAAGATTAGGTGGTTGTAAGTTGTTTTCATTTCCTGGTTTTCTATTCATAGATGTTCAACATGTCGGTGTCTCTATTTTTGTGCCTGTACCATGCTGTCTTGACCACTATGGCCTTGTAGTACAGCCTAAAATCTGGTATGGTGATACCCCCAGCTTTGTTTTTATTACTAAGAACTGCCTTAGCTATACGTTTTTTTT
>NW_003852470.1:0-7857 GCF_000181295.1 Otolemur garnettii | reverse complement strand
CCACCTATGCCCAAACTCTTCAGTGTTCTAGTTAGAAAAAGATGCTGGATTTTATCAAATGTTTTTTCTGCATCTATTGAGAGGATCATATAGGCTTTGTTTTTGCTTCTGTTGACATGGTGAATAACGTTTATGGATTTATGTATATTAAACCAGCCTTGCATCCCTGGGATGAAACCTACTTGATCAAGATCTATGACTTTTTTGATGATAAACTGTAACCTATTGGTTAGGATTTTGTTGAGAATTTTTGCATCTATATTCATTAGTGAAATTGGTCTGAAATTCTCTTTTTTAGTTGGGTCTTTTTCTGGTTTTGCTATCAGGGTGGTTTGCTTCATAGACTATGTTAAGGAAGATTTCTTCCTCCTTAATTTTTTGGAATAATTTCTGCAGTATGGGAATAAGCTCTTCTTTGAAGGTCTGATAGAATTCTGGTGTGAAGCCAACAAGACCAGGGCATTTTTTTGTTGGGAGATTTTTTATTGTTTCTTTGATCTCAGTGCTTGAAATTGGTCTTTTCAGGAGATCTATTTCATCTGTGCTAAGTCTAAGGAGAGGATGTGATTCCAAATATTGATCCATTTCCTTCACATCGTCAAATTTCTGGGCATAAAGTTTCTGGTAGTATTCAGAGATAATCTCTTGTAACTCTGTGGCATCAGTTGTTATTTCCCCTTTATCATTTCTGATTGAGCTTTTACTTTTTTATTTCTAGTTAGTCTGGCCAAATGTTTATCTATTTTATTTATTTATTTATTTATTTATTTATTTATTTTTATGCAGTTTTTGGCTGGGGCTGGGTCTGAACCTGCCACTTCTGGCATGTGGGGCTGGCACCCTACTCCTTTGAGCCATAGGCGCTGCCCTATTTTATTTATTTATTTCAAAAAACTATCTCCTTGTTTCATTAATTTTCTGAATGATTCTCTTGTTTTCAATTTCATTAATCTCTGATTTAATTTTGGATTTTTTTTCTTCTGCTGTGTTTAGGCTTAGATTGTTTTTCTTTTTCCAATTCCACAAGATAGCTTGTGAGTTTGTTGATGTGCTCGCTTTCTGTTTTTTGAATGTAGGCTTCTAAAACAATAAATTTTCCTCTCAGGACTGCTTTTGCTCTATCCCACAGGTTTTAGTAGCTTGTGTTTTCATTGTTGTTATGCTCAAGGAAGTTAATGATTTCCTTTTTTTATTTCTTCCTGCACCCAACTGTCATTCAGCATAAAATTGTCTAACTTCCATGCCTTTGTGTGAGATTGAACATTTTTGTTGGAGTTGAGTTTCACTTTTAGTGCCTTGTTGTCTGAGAAGATGCAAGGTAAAATTTCAATTCTTTTGTTTCTGTTGAGGTTTGTTTTGTGTCCTAAGATATGATCAATTTTGGAGAATGTTCCATGGAATGATGAGAAGAATGTATATTCTTTATCTTTGAGATGGAGTGTTCTACCTAGGTCTATCAAGCACAGTTGTTCTAGGGTCTTATTTAAATCTCTAATATCTTTGTTTAATTTCTGTTTAGAGAATCTGTCCAGCTCTGAGAGAGGGGTGTTAAAGTCCCCTGCTATCATGGTGTTATAGGATATCATATTGCTCAGACTAAGCAAGATCTATTTCAATAATCTGGGAGCATTTAAATTGGGTACATAAATATTTAGAATTGAAATATCTTCTTGTTGTATTTTTCCCTTGACCAATATGAAGTGACCATCATTGTCTTTTTTTACTTTAGTTGCTTTAAATCTACATGTATCTGAAAATAAGATTGCAACCCCTCTTTTCTTCTGAATTCTGTTTGCCTAAAAAATTGACTTCCAACCCTTAACTCTGAGTTTTAATTTGTCTTTTGATGTGAGGTGTGTTTCCTGCAGACAACAAATGGATGGCTTGTGCTTTTTAATGCAATCAGCCAATCTATGCCTCTTTAGTGGGGGAATTCAAGCCGTTGACACTTATTGAGATAATTGATTAGTGTGGTAGTGTTCTATTCATCTTATTTTGTGACAGTCCATTGCTTAGTTTTGTCTTTTGCATCATTGTGGAAGCTAGGTTCTGTCCTTTAATTTCTGGGTTTTTACTTTGCTGAAGGTCCATTGTGATGGTCAGTGTGTAGAACTGGTTGAAATATTTCCTGTAAAGCTGGTCTTATTGTGGCAAAATTCCTCAATGTTTGCTTATCAGTAAAAGATTTGATTTCTCCATCAATTTTAAAGGTTAGCTTAATGGGACATAGAATTCTGGGCTGGAAATTGTTCTGTTTAAGTAGGTTAAAGATAGATGACCATTATCTTCTGGCTTGAAAAGTTTCATTAGAGAAGTCGGCAGTCACCCTGATCGATTTGCCCCTATAGGTCAGTTGGCACTTACTCCTGGCAGCTTGCAAAATCTTTTCTTTTGTCTTGACTTTAGATAGATTCATCATAATGTGTCTTGGAAAAGCTCTATTTGAGTTGAAGTGACCAGGGGGCCGATATCCCTCTGAAAGGAGTATATCAGAATCTTTGGTGATATTTGGGAAATTTTCATTTATAATATTCTCTAGAATGGCTTCCATTCCTCTGGGGCATTCTTCTTCCCTTTCTGGGATACCTATGACTCATATGTTTGAATGCTTCATAAAGTCTGTGAATTCTGTCAGTGAACATTCTGCTTTCTCTCTTTTCTTTTTTGCCTCTTTAACTATCTGAGTTATCTCAAGAAATTTATCCTCTACCTCTGAGATTCTTTCTTCTGCATGATCTAATCTGTTGTTGATACTTTCTATTGCATCTTTAAGTTCCCTAATTGACTGCTTCAGTTCCTTCAACTCTGCTATATCTTTTCTATATTCTTCATATCATTCATCTCTTATTTGGTTCTGTTTTTGGATTTCCTTTTGGTTACTTTCCACTTTCTCAGCAATTTGCTTCATTGTTTTCATCATCTATATTTTAAATTCCCCTTCTGTCATTTCTAACATTTCTTTATAGGGGGAGTCCTCTGCTATAACTACCTCACAGTTCCTTGAAGGGGTTGCTCTGGACTTGTAATTCATGTTGCCAGGATTTTTCTGCTGATTCTTCTTCATGAGTGCTTTCTTGTATCTGTTTCCTTGCCCTAATTTTCCTTTCACTTCCTCTTGCTCTTTAAGTTACTGGGGCCTAAAGGTTTAATGAGTTTACTCTGGCCTAAAGTTTTAATGAGTCCTTTTGGTACGGGACCAGAAGGATGAGAAGATTGAAGAGCAAGAAGGGAAAAAAGATTTTAAAAAGAAAGAAAAAGAGAAAGAAGAGGGGCTGAGTAAAAGGAAATATTGACAAAAAGAAGAAAGGCACCAAAAGAAGGAGACAAGAATAATATAGGTATATAGTAGGGTACTTTGGCCCAACCTTGAAAAAACCCCCAACCTCTGGGGGTGCTGGGTCAGGTGGTTCCCTTGATGTCAACAGCTCTTTGCCAGCCTGATCAGACACAGTACCCCACCTCCACCAGGTAGAGAGAAAAATAAAAATACCATAAATTAAACTGAAACAAATAAACAAAAATGCTTAGGGGATAAAATTGGGGGGAAAACACATAATAGGAGCAGAAGTACTGGCAAAAATGAAATTCTGATTGTTAAAGAAGGCAAAAATGGAAGATTGTATTTAAACTAGAATAGTGAAAAAAAGAGAAAAAAGAACAAGAAGAAAAAAAAGAAAAATGTTGAGGAAAAATGTTGAAATTAAACAAACAAACAAAAAACACAAACAAAAACCCCCAAACCAAAAAACCAAACAGTATATATATCATGCTGAATATTATCTGGGCAACAGGTGATCTTCTGAGGTATGAGACGTTAATCACAATGTTGATACAGCTGTATGAGATGGAGACTGGAGGCCTCTGCTGATTTCTCAGACCCCGCCGGCTTGGGAGCCCAAATGTCTCTTCAGCCTGCTGAAAAGACACTCTAAACTGAATCTTGGCTAAGCAGAAGCTTTCCAAGGAAAGCACTTATCGCTGGGATCTCTCCTGGTGTGGCTACCTGATTATCCAGTGGGCCAAAACCAGTCTCACTCTATGCCCCTGAGGGCCAAGGATGTTAATCTGCCAAACAGATCTCTGCTCTTCGGGAGCATCTCAGTCCCTGCCTTTGGGCAGCTCAGTCACTAGATTACTTCCCCAAGGTCTCTTGGCTGATCCCCGCATTGCAACCATTAGGGGCAGCTCCCCCACAGTGGCTGTGGGCAGGCCACAGCTGAATGATATTAGCTCCTTTTAGGCTCAGCAGCTCAGTCCGAGGCCCCAAAGAATGCCCAAAGTCATCCTCACACCCACCCAAGATCTCCTAAGGCAGTTCAATAGAGTGCCCAAGTCCAAAAAAACCCCAAACAGCCCACAGGTAAGGCTTTTCCTGCTTGCAGTCTCACTGTTGCTATGCTTACAGCTACAGGCAGCCTCTGACTGAACAAATGCACCTATTACTTGCCAGTTTTCCACCACTTTTGTCCTCCTTGTGGGGTCTAGCAGTCTCTCGCTGACTCCCTGTTTCGCCAAAGGGAAGTTTCTGGGCAGAACCCACCAGCCAGAGATGCCTCGAGTCTTCTCTCCCCAATTTCACTGGGCCCGGTTGCACAGAAGCTATTACTCAGCTGCCATCTTGCTCCCATTCCTCCAGATTTAATTTTTTAAAATAAATAGTTGAAGTTTATTCTATTTCTAATTAGATATGCTTTGTTTTATTTTCTCAATGAATTGGTACATTTAATCTAAAATTTCTAATTTATCAACATAAATTTATTAATAGTATTTTAATAGTATTAAAATCTATAATGTCTGCATAATTTGTAATTATGCTCCTTTTTCAAAGCTGACATGGGCCACTTGTGTCTTCTCTCTTTTGTTCTTGCTCAATGTTGCTATAGTTTATTCACCTCATTGGTCTTTTTAAAGGGCATTTTTCTTGATTTTTTTAAGTGGACATCTGCTTTCCATTTCATTTATTTCTGCTCTTTTCTTTATAATTATCTTTCTTCTTTTTATTCTAGCTTTTAAAAAAATTTCAGATTGTTATAGGGGTACATAAAATTTGGTTACATAGTTTGCTTTTGTGTGGATAATATCAGGTGTGTCCTTATCCCAGAAAGTATGCAATGCACTCATGCAGTGTACTGTTGGGTGGGAATTTACCCATCTCTTTCTCCCCCCTGCTCCCCCACTTAAGTTTCATTGAGTTTTGTTTCCATATGAACTTTTAGCTATTGAGCAACTAGTTTCAATTTAGTATTGGGTACATATAGTATTTTTTCTTCTATTTCCTTAGTGACAGTTCAGGAAAATGGTCTCCAATTCTATCCAGGTTGTCATTAAAGATACTGCATCACCATCTTTTTTATGGCTGAGTAGTATTCTATGGTATACATATACTACATCTTATTAATTCATTTATGAATTGATGGGCACTGGGTTTTTCCCACATCCTTGCAATTGTGAATTGTGCTGCTATGAATACTCGAGTTCTTGTGTCATTTTTATAAAATATCTTTTTTTCCCCTTTGGGTAAATCCCTACTAGAGGGACTATGGGATCAAATGGTAGGTCTACTTGCAGTTCTCTGAGGAGTCCCCATACTACTTTTCATAGATGTTACAGTGTATGAGTGTTCATTTCTCTTTGCACCCATGCCAGCATCTGTTGATTTAGGGTTTTATTATGTGAGCCATTCTCATTGGGGTTAGATGATATCTTGATGTGGCTTTGATTTGCACTTTCTTGGTGATTAAAGATGATGAGCATTTTTTTCCATGTTTTTGTTTGTCCATTAGTTTATCTTCATAACAGAAGTTTATGTTCATGTCTTTTGCCCATTTTTCAATGGTGTTGTTTTATCTTTTCTTGTTGATTTGCATGAGTTCTTTGTAGATTTAGGTTCTGAACCCTTTGTAGCATGCATTTCATGAAAATATTTTTTTCCTATTCTGTGGGTTATCTATTAACTTTGTTGATTGTGTCCTGGGCTGTGCAAAAGCTTTTTTACTTGATCAGGTTCCATTTATTTATTTTTTTTGTTGCTGTAATTACTGATGAGGGTCTTCATAAATTCCTTCCCTACGCTGATATTTTTAAGAGTTTTCCCCATACTTTCTTCTAGGAGTTTAATAGTTTCATGTTTTAACTCTCAATGGTTTAAATCTTTTAACCATTAAGAGCTATTTTTTTGAATGTGGGTTCTGTTTCATCTTTTACATGCGGCTAACCAGTTCTCCCAACACCATTTATTGAATAGGGGTTCTTTTCCCAGTGTTTTTGTCAAATGCTTTCCCAGATGCTTTTGTCAAAGATCATATGGCCATAGAGGATGGTTGCATCTCTAGATTCTCTGCTTTGTTCCATAGATCTATGTCTCTATGTCTACCACATTATTTTGATCACTATAGCCTAAGGCTATGCAAGTCTGGTAAAGGGATGCCTCCAGATTTGTTCTTATTTTGTAGAATTGCATTGGTTATTCAGGGTCTTGTCTGGTTCCATACAGAGTTAGGACTGTTTTTTCAAGATCTGCAAAATATGATGTTGGTATTTTAATGGGGATCATATTGAATTTGTAAATCACATTGAGTAGTATAGATATTTTTAAAATGTTGATTCATCAAATCCATGAATATGATGTATTTTTCCATCTATTAACATCCTCTGCAATTTATTTTCTCAGTGTCTTATAGTTATCTCTATAAATATTCCTTTACCTCTGTTGTTAAATGTATTCCAAGGTATTTCATTTTCACTGATGCTACTGAGAAGGATATTAAGTATTTTATTTGATTCTCAGCTTGACTATTTTTTTTCTTGAGACAGAGTCTCACTATGTCATCCCCCATAGACTGCTGTGGTATCACAGTTCACAGCAACCTCTCAAACTCTTGGGCTCAAGCAATTTCTTGCCTCAGCCTCCCTTGTAGCTGGGCTACAGGTGCCCCCCACAAGGCCTGGCTAGTTTTTTGTTGTTGTTTGTTTGTTTAGCAGATGGGCCAGGTTCAAACCCACCAGCCCTGGTGCATGTGGTTGGCATCCTAACTGCTGAGCTACTCAGCTTGACTATTATTGATGTATATGAAAACTACTGGTTTGTGTATGCTGATTTTATATCCTGAGATTTTGACATATTCATTTATCAATTCCAGGAGTCTCTTGGCTGAGTCTTCAGGGTTTTCTAGGTAAAAGATCGTGTCATCAGCAAAGAGTGATAGTTTGACCTCATCTTTCCCTATTTGGATACCCTTGATATCTTTCTCTTGTCTGACTGCTCTGGCTAGGACTATGTTGAATAGTAGAGGCAACAGTGGGCAATCTTTGTCGGATTCCAGTTCTAAGTGGGATTGCTGTTAATTTTTCTCCATTCAGCATGGTGTTGGCTGTGGGTTTGTCATATATGGCTTCTATCAATTTGAGCAATGTCACATCTATGCTTAATTTCTTTTTTTTTTTCTATCACTGTAACAGTATGCTGATATTTCTTTTTTTTTATGCTTATTAAGTGTTCTTATCAGAAAGTGGTGCTTGTCAAATACTTTTTCTGCATCTATTGAAAGGATCATAGGTCTTTATTTTTACTTCTGTTTACGTTTATAGATTTACATATATATACTTATGTATACATATGAATTACATTTATAGATTTACATATGCAGACCCAGCCTTACATCACTGGGATGAAACCTACTTAGGCATAATGAATAATTTTTTGATGTCATGGAATTATGTTTGCTAAGATTTTTTTTTTAGTATTTCTTGATCTATATTCATTAACAATATTGGTCTGTTTTCTTTTTTTTTTTTTTTTTTGTTCTGTCCTTTCCTGGCTCTGATATCAGTGTGATATTTGCTTCATAGAAGTTGGGG
>NW_003852469.1:9859647-9898869 GCF_000181295.1 Otolemur garnettii | reverse complement strand
AAAAAAAAATTCAAAACCAGCAGTGCTGCTATCAGATAAGTAGATGTCAATGTGTACTTATCAGTAAAAAATAAAAAATGCAATGTGTTTGTTAATCCAACTTTTGTCTATGTAATATTTCCAAGTCAGACTTTCTTACATTCCTGGAATTCAGTTTGATACACCAAGAGTAATAATGATAAAATGTTCACTTGGATTACTGTGGGGAGAAAAATTAAGTGTTCAAGTCTATTAAAACAAACTTCTCAGAGATATTGGTTTCTTGTTGAAGGTCATAAAGAAAAAAAATAACAAAAAACAAAACACATTCACTTTCCCAAGGTGAAGGAAAATATTTGTGATGCATATAACCCAATACATACACCACATAAAGAACACTTGTGAATCAATAAAAAATAACATAAAGCAATATAAAAATGAACAAAGCCTATCAACAAACACTGGACAGATGAAAAATAACAAAAATAACCATGAAAACTATCTCACTGGTAAGAAGATAAATGCAAATTAAAGCAAAAAATATTATGATTCTTCACTTATGATTACAAAATGTTAAAAGATACAATTTTAGTAGGGGTGGTTAGACATTGTTCCATTGTTCTCTGACATAATGATGACCTTTTGGGGAAGCAATTTGACAGTTTCTAATCCGATATCAAATGCACATAGCTATCATCTTGCTGGATTGACCTGGTTGCCTCCTATTGTTATGGAGGGGACTCTCTTCTTCCTGGCTTTTGGAGCTTTTTCTATAGATTCTATTTAGGTATGTAAGTCTTAGCCTTATTTTTTTTAAACAGTTCAGCTCTTTAATTCCTCCCCCCCCCTTTTCTAATTTAAGACAGACTCTCAAGCTGTCACCCTGGGTAGAGTGCCGTAAGCATCATAGCTCACAGCAACCTCAAACTCTTAGGCTTAAGCAATTATCTTGCCTCAGCCTTCCGAGTAGCTGGGACCTACCAAAACACCAGGTTGTTTTTTGGTTGTAGTTGTCATTATTGTTTGGCAGACTCAGGCTGGATTCGAACCTGCCAGCTCTCGTATATGTGGCTGGCGCCCTAGCTGCTGAGCTACAGGCACCAAGCCAATTTTTCCCTTCTTAATAATATGAGGATGGATCCTGTGTGTCCCCAAAGCCCACCTTGCCCTGAAGCATGATTCTAGTGTCTCTTCTCCAATGCCTGCGGCTTGTGGGCATGAACAAAATTATCCATCTTTGCAAATGTCTTCTACAGAGGTGCCCCTCACAGAGTCTACCTCTCCTCTTCCTACTTCTATGGATCTGCTGACTCAGGAGGACAGCCCTGACTCTTCCACTAGTCCCAAAGTAAAAGAATCCACTTTTGTAGAGAAGAGTGTAGTGAAGAAGGAAGGTAAGGTCCAGGTCAAGAAACAGAAGACCAAAACCATATTCTCCACCACCCAGTTGTGTATAGTCAATGATAGATTTCAAAGACAGAAATACCTCAGCCTCCAACAGATGCAAGAACTTTCCAACATCATGAACTTCATCTATAAACAGGTTAAGACCTGGTTCCAGAACCAGCAAATGAAATCTAAGAGATGGCAGAAAAACTACTGGCTAAACAACACCAACAGTATGACTTAGGCTCAGAAGGCCTCGGCACTCATAGAATACCCAAGCTTCTACTCTTCCTATCACCAGGCATGCCTGATGAACACATCCATAAACCTTCCAGTGGAGAGCAGCCCGACCTCGGGTAACCAAACCTGGAACAGCCAGTCTTGGAGTATCTGTTGCTGGAACAGTCAGACCTGGGGCACCTAAGCCTGGAACAGGCTTAATTGTGGGGAAGAGCCTTTACCGTCCTGCCTGCAGTTCTAGCAAAATTTTCTTGCCTGTCATTTGGAAATTGCCTTGTAAGCTGCTGGAGAAAGCCATAATGTAATCCATCAAACCACTAAGTGTTTTAGTTCCCCACAAACCATGGATTCATTCCTAAATTACTCAATGAATATACAGCCTGAAGGTGTGTGAAGATGGATGTCTTACTTAGTCTTAGTGTGGGCAGTGGCTGAATCCTTTCCTCTCAGGTTAAAGTCTTGGGCTCAAGCAATCCTTTTACCTCAGCCTCCCAAGTAGCTGGGACTACTGGCACTCACCACACACCTGACTAGTTCTTCTATTTTTGGTAGAAATGGGATCTAGAGTTTGCTCAGGCTTTTCTCAAACTCTTAAGCTCAAGCAATCTACCAATATATCTCGGCCTCCCAAAGTGCTAGAATTACAGGCAGGCTTGAGCTCCCACGCCTGGCTGATTTTTTTTATTTTAGAGAAACTATTCTGCTTCTGTTCTGGCTCTCAGTTGTGCCTATTGCAAGATTGGAGTCTAATCAGAGGTTTCAAGAACCTCAGCTGCTATGAACAACACGATAGAAGATGTCTCTGGTTATAGATAAAGTAGTTGTAGTAACTAGTTTGCTTTTTTTCAGGAAGTAAAAAATACAAAGACATGTGAAGGATTATTCTCACTTTCTGGGATTAGGAGGTCTTATTTATTTTTTTCTCACAAATAAATAGTCAAAAGGCAAGGATATTTTTTATTTTTCTTTCCAATTAATTGTAACTGTCTCTGGTTAGAGTTGAATGTTTCAGGGATGGACAAAACCAAAAGATAAAATTAAGTAACCGTTAGGTTATACCATGTACACGTGAAAGGTTAAAGTCCACGTTGTAGCTTTGTCCTACCCTCTGGAATGTGCCATATATCCATGCATTGACCTGTTGGGTGGGAAGCTAATGAATCCTTTCTCCCTCTCTTTTGAATTTGAGATTTTCTCTCATGTGGGTCTGTGATTGTTAATTTTGTTTCAAATTGGTATTGAGTCCATGTGAGGATTGTTTTTCCATTCTTTGATACTTAGGAAAATGTTCTGCAAATCCACGCACGTTGTTAAAAAAGATGCAAAATCTCCATCTATTTTTATGGCTGAATAGTATTTCATGGTATACATAAACCACAATTTAATCCATGTTTTGAAGGACACGTGGATTATTTTGTTTCTACATCTTTGCTTTGTGAATTGTGCTTCTACAAACATTTGATTACAAATGTCCTTCCTTATGTCAAAAAGTCTTTCTTTGGGGTAGATAGCCAGCAGTGGGATTGTAGGCTGAAATGATAGGTTCACTTTTCCTTTCGGAGGGAGGGGCAAGCATGAAACAAATTTTATTGAGGAAGAGAAAGGTAGGATTACAGAGTAAGAGCAAGATACATTTGCCATGAACACCAAACTGGCCTCCATTGCCAGGGAAGTGGGCAAAGAGGCCTACTCTTACTTTGAGGAATAGAAGGCTTTCCTTATTAAAATCCTCAACTGTTCAGATGAAGTGTTAGCTAGAATGTACTTCATGGATTTCCCCTGCCCCTTCTTGCTCTGTTTGACTACAACCCCTGTTTTGTCCATTGCTCTACTACTTGTAGAAAGCTGGGTTGTGTATCTGAATCATGATAATATCAGTACCAGTTTGCATGGTCTAAGTATAAATAAATAAAATCCATTTACCTATAAAAAATAAATAAAAAGTAAAATAAAATGCATTTAGCCAGGCTCAGCGCCTATAGCTCAGTGGCTAGAGTGCCAGCCACATATACCAGAGCTGACAGGTTCAAACCCAGCCCAGGCCTGACAAACAATGACAACTACAACCGAAAAACAGTTGGGCATTGTGGCAGGTGCCTATAGTCCCAGCTATGTGGGACAGCAGGAGAATCGCTTAAGCCCAAAAGTTTGAAGTTGCTGTGAGCTGTGATGCCACGGCATTCTACCCAGGGCAACATAGTGAGACACTGTCTCAAAAAAAAAAAATGCATAGAGCTCTAAATCCCTGTCAAACCATGTTTATAAATTATTGTGTGGAAATGCTAGCACAATTGTACAAGAAGAATGTGTTATGTTTAAAAATATTTATCCTTAAAAGCAATGTTGGAAATAGGAAAAATGGAAATAGCTCCGTGTCCCTTATTATAGGAACATTTAAGTGAAATAGCCTACAGTGATATGGATTGCTTCTCAACATAACAAGAAAGATCTATGGACTCTAGACATTTTGGTCATTGACATAGCCCTAGAATCATCACTGCCTGATAAATAGCAGGTACACATAATAGTTAGTCCAATTTTATTTAAATAAATGTTTGTGTCTGAAATTATGTTGACAATTCACTGTTAAATGAAAAAACACATTGAGCAATAAAATGTAAAATACGATTTTATTTAATGAACACACATGTATATACATATATTTGTGTGTATGCTTGTCTACACCAACTGGTAAAAATTTTGATGAATGGAATTAGTAGGCAGGAGAACATTTATAATTTACTTTATATTCTTTATGTAATTTTATTTTTCCCGAATACATTATTAATTTTATAATAAAAACTTATTTTTTTAATTTATAACATAAAGTGAACTATGTATAAGTGCTATTACTTGTTTCAAATACTTAAGAGTAGAATTACTGGATTAAATGTAATGGAGGGATACTCTTATCCCCCAACCCTCCTCCCACTTTCATAAAGTAGAGGGAACTTCCTTCTCTAGGAGGGAAAAGTATGAAAATTCATGATGGCTCTTCTTTTTCTCTCTCACACCACCCAGATGTCACTTACCTGATTAGGAAAATGGAAGAAGGAATTGAGCTGGCGTGGTCTATTGGCATTTACAATGCCAATAAAAGATTTTTTCCATATTTTGTTATTTTGTTTTATTTTTAAAATTCCTTTTTATTAAATCATAGCTTTGTACATTGATGCATTTATGGGGTTTAGGGTACCGCTTCCATATACAATGTGAAACGCTTACATTGAATTAAGTAACACATCCATCACATTTATACTCATTTTTTAATACTTTTGAAATGTGTTTCACCTAATTGCATCATGCACATTAGGTGAGGTGCCCCCAAATACCATCCCTCCTCCCATATCCTTTCTTCACTGATCTAATCAACCACTAACCTAATCAACTTCACTGATCTAATCAACCCCTGACCTAATCAACTTCACTGATCCAATCAACCCCTGACCAAATCAACTTCACTGATCTAATCAAGCACTGACCTAATCAATGTCATTGACCTAATCAACGTCATTGATCTAATCAAGCACTGACCTAATCAATGTCATTGACCTAATCAACGTCATTGATCTAATCAATCACTGACCTAATCAACTCCACTGATCTAATCAACCCCTGACTTAGTCAACTTCACTGATCTAATCAACCCCTGACCTAATCGATGTCACTGATCTAATCAATCACTGACCTAATCAACATCACTGATCTAATCAACCCCCTGACCTAATCAACTTCACTGAACTAATCAACCCTTGACCCAATCAACTTCACTGATCTAATCAACCCCTGACCTAATCAACTTCACTGATCCAATCAAGCCCTGACCTAATCAACTTCACTGATCTAATCAAGCCCTGGCCCAATCAATGACACTGATCTAATCAACCCCTGACCCAATCAACTTCACTGATCTAATCAACCCCTGACCTAATCAAATTCACTGATCTAATTAATCCCTGACCTAATCAACACTGCTGATCTAATCAACCCCTGACCTAATCAACTTCACTGATCCAATCAAGCCCTGACCTAATCAACTTCACTGATCTAATCAACCACTAACCTAATCAACTTCACTGATCTAATCAACCACTAACCTAATCAAGTTCAAGGGAGACCCTGTTGGTCCCCTGTCATAAAGGACCCATGAACCGATGTTGCGTATTAACCCAGATTGGGGAAATGTTCAAAGTCAGAAAACAAAGATTACAAGGATAGAATTCACTAACACATCAACAAAATTATATATTATAATCAAGTGACATTTATCCCTGGATTGTGTTGGCTTAACACATGTAAATCAGTTGCTGTGATATATTACGTAAACATAATGAGAGACAAAACCCACAAAATGCACAATAGATGTAAAAAAAAAAAAAATCATGTGTCAAACATCAACATACTCTTGATATAAACAACATAGGGGTACATGGTGTCTCAAAAGTCACCCCAGAGTCAACATACATAGGAAAATGGAAAATTGTTGCAAAAGGTACCTTTATTTACAATAGATTACAGAATTTTACATAATCCTTCACGAAATATTCTCTACGTCTAAGAAAGGAATTGAGGGGAAAGTGTGCCATAAACTGGGGGTGTGATTGAAACCTTCCCTCTTCCCCTTCTTCCTCCCGACCTGATTGGATCTGCTTTTGCTGGACCCCTCCTGAGCTCTCCCCTTGCCCATCACTTTAAGAAGTCTGCCATCAGGCTCCCGGAGAGCAGGAACTGTGTGACATCCAAGGGCACACCCCACGAAGCCCTGGGCGTGGGGATCCGAGAAAATGGACTTCTCCAGGCTTTCCCAAAGAAAAGATCTGAATGGGAGGGCCACAGAGGCCACCTGTGGTCCTGCAACTACATTTCCCAGAGTCCCTGGGAAGGCTCCACAGACGGTGGGGGCGGGGACGCGTTGAAAGCCAATGAAAGTGGCTGCTCGGCGGACTTTGAAAGCCAGAGGATCGCGTTCAGCCTGGTTCCTGGTTCCTGGTTCCTGGGCACAGGGATCTGATCAGCCGAGCTCAGTAAGTAACTTGAAGTGCGCTTTAAAACTGGGGGTTAATACTTTCAATGTGGGTACGGGATCTAGATTCTGAATTTCCAGTTCCAGCGTGTTCAGAAAGTTTGGCTGGCACAGACTTTGAGTCTGATGCTACAACTCTCTATAGCATTACTGTGACTTTACCAGGTGCTTGATTCATGCCCCCTGGTTTCGAATGACAGCCCGACCTATTTGTATCTGTGAGAACTTGGCCATGTCATGTGGCTTCTCTACAACTTGGTTTCTCCATCAGTAAAATGGATTTAATAATCCTGCTTCAAGGGAGGTTGTGAGGGCTTAATACACGTGTTAAACGATAGTTAGTGTATTTAAAAACTGGATTTTCCTCTTCTACATGTGCCCACTGTCTTCTGTTCCCTCTGGGGACTAGCTGTCCCAAAGAACCCAGCTGGCCCTGAAGGCAGCACACTCCTAACAGCTCCTTCTGCTGTCGCATTAGCTGATCAGAAAACTCCCAAGGATGGCGAATGTCCCGTGCAGTCGCTGTCCTGTGAGGTTGTGCTGGGCTGTCTGCAATGTCTAGGGGAATTCCTGGGGAAGAAGGAGGGTAGAGCTTGGTGGAGTCTTAGTGGGGATGTCTCCAGAGTCGTAAATGACAAAAATGAATTCCTTAATTATCATATGAGAGCATCAGCTCCTGTACACAGGGGTGCAGAATTCCTTGGTGGAGAGAGAAGCTGGCCAGGCCAACAGCCCCAGGGTTGGGTGGGATGGACTTTGGCCTCTGGCCTCTGCTCTGGTGCTCTGGCACAATGCCCAGAAGAGTGTATGACTGTTCTGATAAACTGTTCTTTCCTTCCTCTCGGCCCCTCCTTTTTGTTCCTGAAATACAACCCTGTCCTTGAAAAGGAACTTTGTAACTGTGGACTGTCTAGCTGTGTCCTGCCCGAGACAGGTCTGGCCTTCACCCTGTTCAGCTCCACAGCAGTTTGCCTGTCCTTTTGCTTTCCTGGACTGTGGCAAGTTCCCACACTCCCTGTCTGGCCACCACAGGCATTTACTGGGAGAGTGTTCTGTTTAGCCTTCTGTACTTCTGGTGGAGACCAGTAGGTCTAATGGGCTTCACTGGAGTCACTGTCTTTAAAAAAATTTTTTTTGGGTGGTGCCTGTTGCTCAAAGGAGTAGGGCTCCGGCCCTGTATGATGGAGGTGGTAAGTTCAAACCCAGCCCCGGCCAAAAAAAAAAAAAAAAAAAGAAAAACTTTTTAAAAATTACTTTAGACAGGGAATTCACTCTCCAGTTCCCTTCAAGCTCCAGCTCCCCTTTTGTATTACACTGAGATACTTTTTGCCTTTACATTTCAATAATTTAACCAGAATACATTATGTTAAAGTTTTTTTAATTGGGAGCTATTACCTAGGATAATCTCTAGTGCATTGAGTTTGCAAGGTTAACAATAAAACCAAAAAAGACACTGTTACTTCTCAGAAACTGCCATCTCATCTGTAACTAGGGACTCTCCACTCTAACCAAGTGCATAGATCATTTTCTCTTACATTTGTGAACATCTTCTAAAAGCTTTACTCACCCTCTTCCACTTTCCCCACTGGGTCATCCAACCCCTGTGGTCTGGTGCTACTGATTCCTGGATTGCTGTCTGCTCAAATCAACTCTTCAACATTGTAACGTGCCTGAGTTTATCTTTGTTCAGTTCCCATCTTGACAACACTGGATCAGATATTCCTAGAATGTGGTCTTCATCTTCAGGTTCATTTTTAACTTCATACTTCTATGTCCATAGACATAGAAATCTTAAGCCAGAATGGCTTGTTCAATAGTGATAATCGGGTAGATTTGCTACTCCTTGTTCTGTGTTGAAAGGAGCCATTGCTCACCAGCAGTCCTTTAGTCTGGCTGCCCTACTTCTCTGTTTTCATTTTCATTTACTTCTTCCTGGGCCAGTGAAGCAGAAAATGTTTATCACTCTTGTTGAATTTCTTTTCTTTTCTTTTCTTTTTTTTTTTTTTTTGAGACAAAGCCTCAAGCTGTCCCCCTGGGTAGAGTGCCCGGAGGTTCTGGCTCACAAGTGCTGCTCCCTCTCCTGCGGCTATACTTCCTGCTCTTCCTTGTGCAATTCAGACATTCACTTTACTGTTCACTTCATTTTCTCTGTTTTGTGATTTTTAGGAATCCTTTGTAATTTATGGTCCACAAAACCACCCTTTGGTTTTCACAGAAAGTCATGTATATTTTTAGCTATCTTTTCTATTATTTTAGAGTTAGGCCAGCAAAAATAAGCATTCCAATATTTTGAATTCAAGCTGAAGATCAGCTTACTTTCAACTTACTAAGAAAAGTATTAAGGTATCAAGTGCCTTTCTGTGAGTTCCCAAAGGGCCTCTAATTGGGTTCTGTCTTCTTCAGGTCTTCTCTTATCCAGCTAAAAAGAAGGGATATAATACTGAAATTTCTACAAATGAATGTATACAGCTAATAATGTTTTCAGTGAGCACTTTTCCTGGCATCTACTTTCCAAGTGCTTTGAGCATTCCTTAAATTATAACTTTAGAGGTACAAAATTTCTTCAGTTCAGTGACAGACTACACAAGTACTATTTGGTTGGTTATAACATTCAGTAGCATCTTTTATCCTATAAAAGAAAAGAGAAAGAAAAGGGAAAAAGAGAGGTTTTGAGGGAAGGAGACAGAAGAGGAGGTAGAGAAGGAGGAGGAAGAGGAAAACAAATACTCATAAATAAATTATATCATTTATAAAGAAACATGAGGTGATTTCTTAATATAAGGAGTTATGGTCTAAGCAGTTCCCAGTGACCAGGTGAGGGCCTCACTTTTCCCTCTCTTTCTTATATACTCGTTACAGATTCAGGGTTAGGGGGTAGAGAGGTTTTGGGGTGATTTGACTAAATACAAATTTTTCTTTCTGTGCCTGATTACTCAAGTTTTTGATCTTGTCCACATATTGATAAAGTGTTCTGGTTCAAGTTAGGATGAGATGAAATGCAATTCTATCATAGGGTTAAATGAGATAATGTTGTAGAACTCAAGAACAAAGAAAGTTGGAAGCACTGGGCATTATGGGAAGGGTGGCTGGTCACAAAGAAGAAGGGAAGAATATGGCTCATCATTGAACCTGGATTTCTAGCTTATCATGCTTGAAAGATAGAAGAAATGATCATACTTTCATTACACAGTTCTGAAACTATTAAGTGAATTTATGCATGTAGAAGGATTTTGGACAATAAAGGTGGTAAATAAGGGAATTAGTGAATAAAAATATGCAGTACTTATAACCACAGTTATATATATAGTTATATATAACTATAAATATATGGTTTTATATATATAGTTAAATATATAGTTATTTATATAGTTAAAATACATTATACTTATGAATTGTCCCTTGAAGAAATCAAAGTGCAGAAGTAATACTGTTTGCCTTTTTTTCCTCAGGGGATCATGGACATTGAAGCATATTTTGAAAGAATTGGTTATAAGAACTCTAGGAAGAAATTGGACTTGGAAACATTAACTGAGATTCTTCAGCACCAGATCCGAGCCATTCCCTTTGAGAACCTTAACATACATTGTGGGGAACCCATGGAGTTGGGCTTACAGGCCATTTTTGATCAAATTGTGAGAAGGAACCGTGGAGGGTGGTGTCTACAGGTCAATCATCTTCTGTATTGGGCTCTGAGCACAATGGGTTTTGAGACCACAGTATTGGGGGGGTATGTTTACAACACCCCAGCCAAAAAATATAGCAGTGGCATGATTCACCTTCTACTGCAGGTGACCATTGATGGTAGGAAATACATTGCTGATGCTGGGTTTGGACGCTCCTATCAGATGTGGGAGCCTCTGGAGTTAATTTCTGGGCAAGATCAGCCTCAGGTACCTTGTGTCTTCCGTTTGACAGAAGAGGATGGAATCTGGCACCTGGACCAGATCAGGAGAGAGCAGTATGTCCCCAATGAAGACTTTCTTAATTCTGATCTCCTGGAAAAGAATACATACCGAAAAATCTACTCCTTTACTCTTGAACCTCGAACAATTGAAGATTTTGAGTCTATGAATATTTACTTACAAGAATCTCCATCATCTGTGTTTACAAGCAAATCATTTTGTTCCTTGCAGACCCCAGAAGGGGTCCACTGTTTAGTGGGCTTCACCCTCACCTATAGGAGATTCAATTATAAGGACAATGTAGATCTGGTAGAGTTTAAGACTCTGGATGAGGAAGAAATAGAAGAAGTGCTGAAAAATATATTTCATATTTCTTTGGAGAGAAAACTTGTGCCCAAACATGGTGATCGATTTTTTACTATTTAAAATGCAAAACAAACCTATTTATTAACCAGTTCACCAGTTATCAACTGATGACCTATCATATTTTCTCTAAACCCCTACAGTTTTTTGAAGGAAATTCTAGACGTGAAATCATTTCACCTACAAAAAATGCTAACACATCTAATTAAATAGCTTTTTATAGAAAAATAACCACACACATTTTCAAATGAATAATAATAAAGGTGTTGTAAGGTTAGTCTATGGTAATCTTGGGAACCATAGTGGTTTATGCTAGAGAAGTTTGAATAATGGGTTATTTTTTAATTGAGAGAAGATTTTTAGTAGTGATAGGTAAATATTGTGGACAAACTTACTGTCTATAAAGTATATTAAATCATTATTGGCTAATACAATGCAAATAAAACTTTTTGTTTGGAAGACAGGCTATTATGGGATTAGGTGATACTTCCACAATGGAGTCATCCTCTCATTGTCTTTTTTGTCTCCTGCTTATATTCTTTTACTTCATTCTGGACTTTCCCATAAAAGAAAAAAACATAAACTTATTTTGTAAATCTGAGTTGAAATCTTGGGGACACTTTACAAATCTATGTCTCTGATTCCCTTGAGTTAAAAGGGAGATGATACTTAAGAGTATTCAGTGCCAAAACTCTAAACAACTATTTACTATACAGATGAATAAGTGATGTCAGTCTCGTTTTTGGTACTGAGTCAGCATTTAATGAAAGTTCTCCTTCCATCTTCTTTTATTTTTCTCTAAGACCAGTCTGAGCAACATAGTGAGACGCCCAGCTCTGAAAGGAAAAGCTGGGCATGGTGGCACACTTGTAGTCCCCACTACTGGGGAGGCTGAGGTAGGAGGATCATTCTAGCCCAAGAGTGAGAGGTTGCAGTGAGCTATGAGGATGCCACTGCACTCTAGCCTGGGCAATCGAGCAAGACACTGAAAAACAAACAAAATTGTCATTCTTTCAGATGACATGACCTTATATTTAGAAAAGCCTAAAGAATTCACCAAAACAGAACTAAGAAAGTTGCAGGATGTAAATCCCATATACCCAAATAAGCATTTCTATATTTCAACAGTGAGCAATCTGGAAAAGATACCAAGAAAGTAATTAAAAGATCTAAAGAGAGATATAGGCTACAATACAGTAACAGTAGGGGATTTCAATATACCACTTTCAGTAATGGAAAATGCAGATAATCTAGACAGAAAATCAACAAGAAAAGTATACTTTAGACAAAATGGAGCTAACAGATATTTATAGAACTTTCCATCCAACATCAATAGAGTACATACTGTTCTCAAACACTCATGGAACACTCTCCAGTTTAGATCTTATATTAGGCAACAAGTCCTAAGAAATTTAAAGTCTTAGGAATTTTGTGGCTAAATGGTATGAAACTAGAAATCAATAACAGAAAGAAACTCAGAAAATTCACAAACACAAAATTTAACTACAGTCTCCTGAACAACCAATGTGCCAGTGAAGACAGTAAAGAGTAAGTTAGAAAAAAAATTCCTGAGACAAAAATTGGAACACAGTACACCCATATTCCAGGATGCTGCAAAAGAAGTTCAAAGGGGAAAGTTTAGAGCAATTAATGTCTACATCAGAAAGGAAGAAAGAGGCTTGGCGCTCATAGCTCAGTGAGTAGGGCACTGGTCACATACACCAGGGCTGGTAGGTTCAAACCCAGCTCGGGCCTGCTAGAACAACAATGACAACTGCAACCAAAAAAATAGCTGGGCATTGGGGCGGGTGCCTGTAGTCCCAGCTACTTGGGAGGCTGCAGTAAGAGAATTGCTTAAGCCCAAGAGTTTGAGGTTGCTGTGAGCTATGACTCCAGGGCATTCTACTGAGGGCAACATAGTAAGACTCTGTCTTAAAAAAAAAGAAAAAGAAAAGAAAGATCTCAAGTGACTTAGCATTATACCTAGACAAAAGAAAGACGACCAAACTAAGCCTGCTGTTAGCAGAAGGAAAGAAATATTAAAGATAGAGCAGAAATAAATGAAATAGGGATTAGGAAAATTATGCAAATGATCAAGAAAACTGAGAGTTGGTTTTGAAAAGATAAAATTGACAAATCTTTAGTTAGACTAAGGAAAAGAGAGAAGATTCAAGAAAATAAAACTAGAAATGAAAGGAGACATTACAAATGATACCATAGAAATGCAAAGGATCATAAGAAATTATTATGAACAATTACATGGCCAAAAAAATGGATAAAGTAGAAGAAACAAATTCTCAGACACATGCGACCAACCCAGACTAAATTGTAAGAAAATAAACAACCTGAACAGACAAATAGTAAAGAGATCAAATCAATAATAAACAGATCCCCATCAAAGAAAAGCCCAGGACCTGATGGCTTCATTGCTAAATTCTACTAAATACTTACAGAAGGATTACTACCAATCCTTTACAAACTCTTCAAAAGATAAAAAAAAAAAAAAAAATACTTCTATGCTCTTCTTATAAGACAAGTATTACCCTGATGCCAAAGCTAGATGAGGATGTTACACACACATACACACATACACACACACCCCTATAGGCTAATGTTTTTGATAAGCATAGATGAAAAAATCCTGAACACAATGTTAGGAAACTGAAGTCCACAGGACATTAAAAGGATTGTTCACTATGATGAATTTCTCTTTGGGATGCAAGAATAGTTCAACTTACACATAGTAAATATGATGCATTAGCAGAACAAAGAAAAAAAAACCGTATCATCACCTTACTAGACACAGAAAAAGCATTAGCAAAAGCCAATATCCTTTCATGATAAAAAACTGCTCAACAAATTATGGATAGATGGTAGATATCTCGGTCAACACAATAAAGGTGATACATGAGAAGCTCTCAACCAGCATTATATACTCAAATTGAAATCCTCTGTGACCTGGAAAAAGACAAGAATGTCCACTCTCACCACTTCTGTTCAGCATATCATTGGAAGTCCTAGGCACAATAATTAGGATAGAGAAAGAAAGAAAAAGGAATGTAAATCAAAAGAGAACTAAAATTCTGCCTGCTTGAAGTTACATTTTCCTTCCTGCTTGAAGTTACATTTTCAAAATCCCAAGGAAACTGCTAAAAAAGTCATCAGATCTAATAAACTAATAAAGTTGCAAGATACAAATCACACACCAAAATACATTAACAATTAACTTTCTGGAAAAAAAATTGAGAGAACAATCTCATTTATCATAGCTACAAAAAAATGCTTAGGAATAAATTTAACCAACGAATCGAAAACCTGTACATTGAAAACCATAAAATGTTAAAGTAAGAAATTCAAAAAGACACAAATAAATGGAAGGATACTCTGTATTCATGGATTTGAAGAAGTATATTGTTAAAATGTTCATATCAGGCCAGGTGCAGTGGCTCACACCTGTAATCCTAGCACTCTGGGAGGCTGAGGCAGGTAGATTGCTTGAGCTCAGGAATTCCAGACCAACCTGAAAACAGCAAGATCTATCTCTACTAAAAATAGAAAAACTAGCCAGGTATAGTGGCTCATACCTATATTCCAGCTATTGGGGAGGCTGAGGTGAGAGGATTGGTCTAGCCCAGGAGTTTGAGGTGGCTGTGAGCTATGATGACATGGCACTTTACCCAGGGTGACAGAGTGAGACTCTGTCTCAAAAAATTTTTTTTCACATTCCCTAACGCAATCTACAGATTTATTATTATTATTATTTGGGTTTTTTTGCAGTTTTTGGCCAGAGCTGGGTTCAAGCCCAGCACCTCTAGCATATGGAGCCCTGGTGCCCTACTCCTTTGAGCCACAGGCACCACCCCACAATCTACAGATTTAATGTAATCCCTATCAAAAGTCCAATGTCATTTTTAAAAGAAATAGAAAAAGTAATCATAACATTTATATGAAACCACCAAAAACCTTCAATAGTCAAGGCAATCATAAACAGAAAGAACAAAGCTGAAGGCATCTTACTACCTGGTTTCAAAGTATACTACAAAGTAATATTAATTAAAACAGCATGGTACTAATATAAAAAATTAGATGTACTGGCCAATAGAACAAAAGAGAAAGTCCCAAAATGAACCTTCATATGTGTTGTCAATTGATTTTCAACAAAGGTGCCAAGAATACATAAGGAGACCAGACACTCTCTTCATTAAATAGTGCTGGAAAATCAGTTATGAATATGCAGAAGAACAATATAAGACCATTATCTCACACCATCTACAAACATGAACACAAAAGAAATGATCATCTGATTTAAAAATGGCCAAGGGACCTGAACAGATGTTTTTCAAAAGAAGAGATTCAAATGGCTGATAAATATATGAAAAAAAAATGCCCAACATCACTATCAGAAAAATGCAAATTGGCTCGGCGCCTATAGCTCAACCGGCTAAGGCGCCAGCCACGTACACCTAAGGTGGCGGGTTCGAATCCCCAGCCCGGACCTGCCAAACAACAATGATGGCTGCAACCAAAAAATAGCCGGGCGTTGTGGCGGGCGCCTGTGGTCCCAGCTACTTGGGAGGCAGAGGCAGGAGACTCGCTTGAGCCCAGGAGTTGGAGGTTGCTGTGAGCTGTAATGCCACGGCACTCTACCCAGGGGGACAGCTTGAGGCTCTGTCTCAAAAAAAAAAAAAAAAAAAAAAAAGAAAAATGCAAATTAAAACCACAATAAGGTATCACTTCGTACCCATCTAAAGGCTATTATCAAAAAGGTGAAAGATAACAGTGTTGGCAAGGCTATGGAGGAAAGGGAATCCTTGTACACTTCTTGAGGGAAATGTAAATTATGGAACACTATATAGAGTTTCCTCAAAAATAAAAATAAGAAGTAAATCTCCCATTTGATCCACTCTTCCCACTGCTAGGTATTTCCTAAAAGATTTTAAATAAGTTTTTCACAGAGATGTCTGCCCTGCCATGCTCACTGCAGTACTATTTACATTATCCAAGTTATGAAATCACCAGATAAATGGATAAAGAAAATGTGATATGTGTACACAATGGAGTACTAGTCAGTGTTAGGAAAGAAAGAAATTTTGTGTCTGCAATGACATGGATAGAGTTGGAGAATATTATGGTTAAGTGAAATAAGGCAAACACCACGTGTCCTCTCTTACATGGAATCCAAATCACCCTCAAAGAAGCAGAGAGTAGAATCGCGGTCAACAGAGACTGAGGGAGTGAGGGGAATGGGGAGATGATGGCCAAAGGGCCCAAAACCTCAGCTGGACAAGAGGAAAAAATGTGTGTGTTTTGTTTTTCCTGTGTAATGTAGTCACAGTGTGGTAAATAAAGTATTACATTAAATTTGGCTCAAAGTGGCCTCCGTCCTTGGGTATCAGATTTGGCCCAGAATGGCCTCCTTGCTTAGTGAGCTGTACGTTAGCCTGATGGGTAAGCAAGCTGCACTCCGACCTAGGGGTACACCCTTGCAATCAAGTGACTGACTCTGAGAGCCATAGCAGCCAAACCCTTCATCAGCCCCAAGCTGACAGCTTCTCAAGGATGCCCAAAGAAGGCCTGTGCCAATCCGCACCTGTTAGTAAGCTCCTTGTATCATTTCCTGTTTGCTGGTTATAAATGCAGCTCATCTCACTGGGGGCAAGGACATTCTGAGCCATCTTCTGTCCAGAGTGCTACCCAGCTCTAGAATACTTTTCTTGCTCAACTAATCTTTGTTAAAAGTTAATTGTCTTGGCTCAGCACCTGTAGTTCAGTGAGTAGGGCCAGCCACATGCACCCAGGCTGGCAGGTTTGAACCTGGCCCGGGCCTGCTAAACAACAATGACAACTGCAACAAAAAAATAGCTAGGCGTTGTGGTGGGCCCTGTAGTCCCAGCTACTTGGGAGGATGAGGCAAGAGATTCGCGTAAGCCCAAGAGTTTGGGGTTGCTGTGGGCTGTGACACCACGGCACTCTACCAAGGGTGATGTAGTGAGACTCTGTTTAAAAAAAAAAAAAAAAGTTAATTGTCTTAAATTTTTCTTTAACAGGCTGGGGTAGTTGGCGGGATTCAGAAGCAGAGAACAGTCACATCTCTCCAGGCCTAGTTGAGCCAAGTGATGTGTTTTGTAGCAGCTGGATCCAGGGTAAGTGCTCTTGGATTCTGAGTTCCACTTATTTCTGAGCTCTCCAGTTATTTTATTTTTTTTGAGACAGAATCTCACTATGTCGCCCTCGGTAGAGTGTTTTGGTGTCACAGCTCACAGTAAGCTCAAACTCTTGGGCTTAAGCGATTTTTTTGCCTCAGCCTCCAAAGTAGCTGGATTACAGGCATCCACGACAACGCTGAACAACAATGGCAACAATGCAGTTGTCATTGTTGTTCAGCTGGTCCCAGCGGGGTTCGAACCCTCCAGCTTCGGTGTATGTGGCTGGCACCCTACTCACGGAGCTCCAGGTGCCACCATATCTGAGTAAACTTTTTGCCTTTTATCTTTCTTTCCTTTTCTCTTTTCTCTCCTATTTTACTGAATTAGATTCAATTAAGAGGCCCAGGTGTCTGACTGTGTTAGACAAAATCCGAACTAGGCTCAAATTGGATTCAAGAGTTAATTGGATTGGATCCAGTTAAGGGCCTTGGGTAGGTATTTTTTTTTTTTTTTTTTAATCTTTTTGGCTTTTAGAGCCAGGGTTTTGTGCTATGAGGGAGCATATAACCTTTGGAAGTCACGAAATCATGACAGAAACAGGAGGCCTTGGTCTGACTAGGCCAGACAGAAGTGGGTTCAGTAGATAGGTAGGTTATCCTTTCCAAAGGGAATCTAGAATTAAAGTGGCCACATAGGAAAGTTTAATTTTGATAGAATTGTTTGTTTGAAAGGCATTTTAGAAAAGGCAGGATCAAAATTCCCACAAAAACAATGGGATGTATTTCTTAATTGGCACCCTGAGGCACGTAAAAGGCTAAATTACAAAAAGCAAATAGAAAGGTTAGGCCACATAGACTGAGAACAGAGGAAAGAAGATGGTGCTTTAACTGAATCAACCCTGTTTTTCTTCCTGTCTTTACCTCAAGCCTCTGAATCTGTTAACTTTTTTGCTCAATTACCTTTATGCCAAACAGAGCCAGGAGGAATCATCAAAACCTTTTAAATTTAATTCCTAAGACCTGAGTGTATTTCTGCAAAGACAAAACAACCCCCCCCACAACAACAACAACAAAACCCTGATTGGTCTGTTAGACAATCTTGAAGACAGAAGAGGGACAAAGCAGCTTCAGATTGCAGAGCTTATTTAGAAATACTGTTTGTAGAACATTCTGAACTAAAAATGCAACAAAGAATCTTTCCTTCAGAGACTGAAACGGTATTAAATAATAGCTTGCAATTAGATCCAGTGGCCAAGCCATAACCTAATTGTTTAAAAATAGTAGAAGCTACAGCCAAATTGGTGAAGGTCTTATCTCTTTTTTTTTTTTTTTTTTTTTTTGAGACAGAGTCTTACTATGTCACCCTCATTAGAGTGCTGTAGCATCACAGCTAACAGCAACCTCAAACTCTTGGGCTTAAGTGATTCTCTTGCCTCAGCCTCCCAAGTAGCTGGGACTACAGGTGCCTGCCACAACGCCTGGCTATTTTTTTGTTATAGTTGTCATTGTTGGTTAGCAGGCCCAGGCTGGGTTCGAACTCACCAACCTTGGTGTATGTGGCTGGTGCCCTAAACACTGAGCTACAGGTGCCAAGCCAACGAAGGTCTTACCTGAGTTGGCTTTGGGACATGAACGTTTCTTGCAGGTTGCACATGCTACGTGAAATCTACTGAATTCCCATCAAACTCAGCGTCTTTCAGTAAACTAACATCTTAGGAAGCTCTTTTGTCTTCTTCGAATCACCATTCAAACCATTGCAATTTGCTTGATCCTGCTCCTCTGCTGTCTTCTCAGACTGCAATGAAGGCTGAAATTGTTTGAGTGTAATATCCAAATCATTAGCCCCTCACGTTGATTTACATGACACTCCATTAAATAATTGTGAGTTAATGCTTTATATGCTAAAGGGCCTTAAGCCAAAAACTAAGAAGGAAACTATCAAGCAGGTGACCCATTACAGTCCAAACTTTCACCTCCACATGTCTTACAAGACTGCATGACATTTAGCTGCTTCCACCTCCACCCATGTCACTTTTCCTCAATTCTAGCTTTTCCAGCTGGCTTTTGACCCCACTGCCGCATTAAAACTCCTGGGAAAGTCACTCGTGACCTTCTAATCACCAAATATGAGGATTCTTTCTCCATCCCTGTCCCAATTTGTCATTCCTGGCTCTCCCTCATGCAATCTACATACCAGCCAGACCTAATATACGGCATTGCCTCTAACCTGCACCCAGGCTGTTTCTCTATGTACGACACCCTTTACTCTGGTGATTAAAACCTCCTAAATACTTCAAGACTCAGCTCAGTAGACCCTAGGACTCTTTTTTTTAATTTATTTATTGAAATTTAAAAAACAAAAGCCACCCACTCTCATGCCCTAGCACTCTTAACACTCAGCCAATTATAAAATTAACTCCTTGAAATGAAACAGGCCAGGAGGCGTGGTTCATGCCTATAATCTCAGAACTTAGAGAGGCCCAGGTGGGAGAATTGCTTGAGATGAGGGGTTCAAGACCAGCCTGATCAACATAACGAGACCCCCATTTCAACAAAAAATAGAAAAATTAGCTGGGCATGGTAGTGCGTACCTGTAGTCCCAGCTACACAAGAAGCTGAGGCAGGAAGATTGCTTAAGCCCAAGAGTTTGAGTTGCTGTGAGCTATGATGACACTTCTAACTCTACCCCAGGCCTCAGAGCAGGGCATGATCTCAAAATAAATTAAAAAAAAATAAGAGATTGTTAATGTCTCTCAGTGTTTTTCTACCTTTTTTATCTCACAGCACACTTAATTATGTTGATCAAAAAAGGAGTAAAAAAAAAAAGAATATACTCACTGTGCTTTGAACTTCTTTCAAAAATAATTCAATTAATGACCTTTAAAAATGTTCATGGCACACTGGTTGAAAAATCACTGCTCTCTACCCTTCATAGTTTGCATTTAACGCACTGTCAGGACAGAATTGTACTTTTAATAAATATTTGATGAGTTGAATTAAATTTGGTTGAATTTCTAGATGAAACTGTTGCAGGAAGATGAGGCCCAATGGAGAGAAAGAGCACTCAAACACCGTAGTTGAGAGGAAAAAGGCTTTTATTTCAGCCAGCGGAGTTTCCGGCATAGAACAATTCAAAATGGCCACGCTCTCCCACTGGCTTGGTCTTTCCCTTTTTATCCAGTCAAAAAGTTCCAACCAAGGGGTTCCTTTCTCATTGGTCAGGTTGAATCGAGTGGGAAATGCTGTTCTAACCCCACAGAACTACAGGATTTCACAGAAGTGGAAATTTCCAGGTTCCAGGAGGTTAAGTCTATAAATTCCTAAGAGCTGAGTCACCATGAAGAGGACCTTGCAGGTATATCCTTGGGGTCTCCTTGAGAAGACGTCTGTTCTCCTAGACCTCACCCTTCCCGGGTATCCTCTCACAAACAAATAACCCCCCAAAGAACTTGAGTGGACGCGGCAAGGTCATATGCAAGGGAGACAACCCGAAATGAGCTGTTGTCTCTAAAAAGCCACTCTGAGCTGGCTTCACTTATGGAAGGAGGAAAGCTCGAGAGGCTAGACGCTCACGTTTCATCCTCCTGAACTAATTCCCAGAGCGGGGGCCAGGATCTCTTTTCAGAGGTGAATCTTCTGTGCTTTTTATTGTCAAGTAGGGACTGATGCTGCTGCGGATGTCTCTGGCTGGGAACCCCTGGCTGGGTCCCGTTAGCACACAGGTGCACACACACACATATACACACATGCACAAGCGCGGTGTAAGAGAGTAAAAAATATAGATGGAGCTGGAGAATGTTCTTCTGAGCAAAGTATCACGAGAACGGAGGAAAAAGTATCCAATGTACACACCCCTATTATGAAACTAATTTATACCTTTTATATGAAAGCTATAACCAAATAGCCTAAGAATATGGGGAGGGGGGAGGGAGAAGGGAGGGGGAATGGGTGGAGGGAGGGGGTTTGGAGGGATCACTTCTGAGGTTTACCTTATAGGGGTACAGGTGAATCTTTCTAAGAGTAGAATGTGAACGTTTTAAAGTAATAACTGAGAAAATGACATGAAGGTTGTGTTGACCAGTTTGATGGAAGTATTTCAGATTGCATGTGAAAACCCCACACTGTACCCCAGAAGTGCATTAATGTACATAGTTACCATTCAATAAAAAAAAAAAAAAGAAATTGACAAAGAGTAAAAAGTATATCACATTTGTTCTTCTCCTTGCCATGAAGGTGTATGAACATTAGGATTCAGGGAGTCTGGCTCCTCGGATGAGTTCATTCTGTCTGGCATTTTCATTATTGCAATTTGTCTCTTACAATAGATCCCTCTTGTTTTCCACAGTGGAAGGAGTGTTCTTTTCTATTCCTGCTTATTAAAAACCTCCAACATCACAGCACAAAAGAACAGCAAAGCTATTATGGGGACGCGTGTGCTCATACTGTGAACCTGTATTCAGCCCCAGAGACATATAAAGGGCTTCCTATAACTTCGATGGCAACTGCAGATGGCCAGCATTGTAACCCCCACACAACAGAAATCAGTCTCACCCCTTCTCAATGCTGAAGCACCCTGTGTGGGCAGTCAGCAATGCACACTCCACACCTCAGTTCTGTCACTTACCTGTTGTGTAACTTTGCTTATTCTCTTAGAATGGGGATAAGATCATATACCTCATAAAGTTATTATAATGATTAAACAATATAGCTCCCTAACCCAATGCCTGGTCCCAAATGGGTGGTTACTTTTAACAAGCAAATACTCGTGGCTACCCCATCACATTAGAGAAAATAGTTCCCACTCCTTGGGAAAAATGGTACGGTCATTTATTTATATTTTTATTTGTATTATTTCTTTTTGAAACAGAGTCTCACCATGTTGCCCTCAGTAGAGTGCTGTAGCATCACAGCTCTCAGCAACCTCCAACTTCTGGGTTTAAGTAATTCTTTTGCCTTAGCCTCCACAAGTAGCTGGGACTACAGGTGTCCTCCACAACACCTGGCCCTTTTTTTGGTTGTAGTTGTCATTGTTTTTTGGCAGGTACAGTCATTTAAAAAGTCAAAGTGAGGCTTGGCGCCTGTAGCTCAGCGGCTCAGAGCTGGCAAGTTCGAATCCAGCCTAGGCCTGCCAAACAACAGTGACAACAGCAATAACAACAACAAAATTCAAACTGAATATGCACTTCATAGCAAGTAAGTTATAGGTTCTTTGCTGTTAGATTAAGGAGTGAATAGACTGAACAGATATCTAAGACTATCCCTGACTGCCTATCGAGATGAATAAGGTTAGAAACAGACAGAGCTGGCTAATGTGAGTGAGTCATTCTCCCCGTGTGGAGGAATAGCTCTGTGTGAGGAATGGCTCATTGGAGGCCTGTGGTCGCTAAGAAGAGAGGACAAGATGGTTAGAAGAAACTGAGCATTTCGTAATAAAATAAATCGCTGTCAACATCCGAGCCTTGGTGTGAATATATAAGCCATGTGGATGTCTGTTTCTGGGGCTGTGAGGCAAGGCTGGTCAGGGACTGGGTCAAGGTCCACCATGATTGATGAGAACATTCTCCAAAAGCCACACTTCTTCTGGACACAGGCAGCCTCTGCCCTGCCTAATGAAGATGAAAGATGTCGTTATTTTAGCTCTGCCAGTCATTCATCAATAACTCTTCCAGAAGTCACCTCACCCCTCTTAGTTTCTTCCTCTGAGAAGTAAAGCTCCCACCTGTTTCCTAGCCATTTTCAGAGAGGTATTCAAAGATGGCTGGAAATTATTTTGAAGTTCTCAGAGTGAGACACCACAGGTCAAATCCCACTAGAAAAAAATACAGGGCAGTACTAACTGCTCCCCGACAGAATGAACCCTCATCTTAACGAATAATTAAGATTTACAGCAGTCTTTAAGCCCTGGAGAGCCTAGCTTTGGAAGGTTGTTTTTCTTATTGTAATAATATTTATTTACTTGTGTATCAGAAGCTCTAAACAAGAGCATAACAAGCATCAGATTAGGACTCAGGAGACGTGGGTATTTTCTTGGCTGTGTGACTCTGGGCAAATTACTTACCCTTTCTGGTCTCAGTGCACATATCTAAGCCTTATTTTTTACAGAAAAATTGTTCTGACTCCACTCCTTTCATTTTCAAAATGCTCTCATACTTACAGCATTGAGATGAGAATACCTACTATTAGAATCTCTTGGACTTAAGTGATTCTCTTGCCTCAGCCTCCTGAGTAGCTGTGTCTACAGGCACTGGCCACAATGCCCAGTTATTTTTTATTTTTTTATTTATGACCAATCTTAGTTTATTTATTTAAACCATCTCCTGCCACAAGTAAAGGGATGGAAGACTGGTAATCATATGATAAAAGAAGGTGAGCTTAAGGTCCCATACACTTTCTCTGGTCCATGTGCAGAGTAATGGTCCAAACTGATGCTGTGGTCCCCAATGTCTGGGTAGTGGTCTAGGTTCTCTTTATTCATCTTCATAACCAGTTGGAAGTGGATTCACGTGAGGGTTGTGGAATAGAGTATGGTTACCATCTCCCCAGGGAAAGGGCTTTGTCCTGATGCGAAGATGGGAGTAAGGGATGAACTCAGGTCTCTCGTGTTCTCCGTGGCGGGATTTCAAGAAGACATTCAGCATACTCACTCCCACCCCGGGAAGGGCTACGAAGAAGGTGAGGGCCCTCCACATGCGAGCTGAGCCCTCCTCGCCGTGGGCGCCACTCGACATGGGCCGCCCCAGCTGTGGGCGGGACCGACCCAACAGCCCAGAAAGCCTGAACGCAGCCACCGCCCCATTTCTGACCTGGACTACCAGTGCCCAGTTATTTGTTGGTTGCAGTTGTCATTGCTGTTTAGCAGGCCTGGGCCAGTCTCAAACCCACCAACTTTGGTGTATGTGGCTGGCACCCTACCCACTGAGCTATGGTTGAGATCAATGTTTTTATATCCCACGCATAAGTGAGAAAACCTAGTTTTAGTCTCTGGCTTGTTTAACTTAGCATAATCTCCTCCAGCTCCATCTGTGTTGTCACAAATGACAGAATTTCCTTCATTTTAATGGCTGTATAGTATTCCATTGTGTATATATGACACTTTTTTTTACTCCATTTAGATATTTAGGCTGATTGCATATCTTGGCTACTATGAGTAGTGCTGAAATGGAAATGCAAACATCTCTTTGACATACCAACTTTGATGCCTTCAAATGTAAACCCAGAAGTGGAATTGTTGGATGATATGGTAATTCCATTTTGGGGAGGGATCTCCCCACTTTTCCCAAAATAACTGTCCTAATTTGTATAATACACAAGGGTTCGCCTTTAGATATTTGCCAGCCCTTGTCATCATTCCTTTTTTTGATAATAGCCATTCTAACAGGTGTGAGATATTATCTCATTGTGCTTTTTTTTTTTTTTTTTTTTGCAGTTTTTTGGCTGGGGCTGGGTTTGAACCTGCCACCTCCAGTATATGGGGCTGACTTCCTACTCCCTTGAGCCACAGGTGCTGCCCCCTCCTTGTGCTTTTAATTTGCATTTCCCTGGTGATTATAGATATTGAGCATCTTTTTATATACTTGTTTGGCCATCCTCTGCCTTTTTTTGAGAAATATCTACTCAAATCCTCTGCTCATTTTTTAAATAGAATTATTTCTTTTTTTTTTTTTTGCTGCTGAGTTGCTTAAATTTCTTCTATATGTATATTCTGGTTGTTAATTCTTTGTCAGCTTGATAATTTGCAAATATTTTCTCTCAATCCATGGGTTATTTATTAATTTTTGTTAATTGTTTCTCTTTGCTACCCCGAAGTTTTTTTTGTTCAATGGAAAAAACTCAATTGGTGTATCAATAATATTAACATCTCTATGTTTACCTTTCATATTTGTCCATCATTTCCCTTAGCTGGACGCAGGATAGAAGTCTTCCTGTTGAGTTCCAGATTAGCCAGGTTGCAACTTTATTGATATCTATTTTGTTGTCCAAGAGAATACAAAAGGTAACTTAGAAGATGAATGTTTCCAATTAGCTGAATGACTTCGGGCATATTTTATTGAACACAGCCTTAAGTACTCTTCCAGTTTTAGAGTCCTCTGAGCCTCTGGTTTTTCACAGCACTGAACAAATGGGATTAGGATTTAGTGACAATTATCTTGAGTCAACTATTAACTTTTTCTCTTATATCCTCCTTGGATTCTGTAGCAAACGGTGCAATTAATCTAATGCAGCTGAGAGGCATTGCTAGGTCAGAGGTGGGTAACTAATGATAAGAGAAAATGGCAAGTACCAGTTGATACTTTGAGGAGGAAATAAAAACACCAGAAATAAACTTGAGAGTGGAAGATGCAAGAACTTACACTGAAGGTTCCTGGAAACCTCTGTTTAACACCAATTTTGCATCTTCTCTCAGATTTTTAGCTGATGGGCAAAAAATAATCTGTGGTGCCTTCTAGAGCAGCATTCCTTCTGTTCAAGCTGGTCTTCCAGATCTTGAGCTACTTAAGAAAACTCAAAAGAGAATAAATAAAAGTTTAGTGTAAAGATGTCTGGATATTAAAATGCTCTGTGACCTTGAGCTTTGTTAGCATTAATAGTTACAAGAGAGACAATATCTCCTCACTCATAGAACCTGAATTGAGGTTCTGTTTCTGGGTTTTCAGTGGGGGTTTTGATACTCAACCCAGGATGTATAGATAGTAGACAGTGACCGAGTGGTTCGTGAGAAATGAGCTATAGATATTAGAGTAGGGTCTGAAAGTTGAGGACTGCTTTTGACAGTCTAAGAGGGCTGGTTAAGCAAGGTGGGCAATTGTAAGGCCCACAGTGGACTGAGAAGGAGGAACCTCACAGGTGTTGGTCCCTGCCAGTGTCCAGTCCCTTCGTGTTCTGCTCCGAAACCTCTTCCCTAGTAAGGTAGTTCTGGCGAGTTCTTTTCCCATTGCTGCAGCCACTGCTCCAAATCACAGGATTTTTTTCCAAATCCAAGAAGCCACTTTTTAATTCCAGAAACAAATCTCTGAGCATTAGGGCACACGGCAGGCTGGGCAGCGGGAGTTGGGCTTCTCCAAGCAGAATGTGCGACAATAACGTTAACTTCCAGGAGTCTCCATGCCCTTCAGACTCTTCTTTAAAATATTTTAAGGAGCTGGGGTTCTCTTTTGTTGACGGTATGTACAGAATGCATAAGGAAAATAAGATGTGTTTTGGTAAAGAAGGTTATGAAGAAGATAGGAGGATGTGGTTTTTGCCACAGAAAAAGTAATTTTGTATAGTTTAGAGGTTAAAGTTTGTTTCAAACTTTGAACTTCGTTTCAAAATGGACAATGATATAGATGAAAATAAATGGATGGGGAAATAAAAAGAAAAGAAATGGATGGAGTGGCACCTGTGACTCAAGGAGTAGGGTGCTGGCCGCATATACCAGGGGTGGCGGGTTCAAGCCCAGCCCTGACCAAAAAGAAAAAAAAAATCTAGAAAATTGGAAAAAGGCAAAAATTGAAAACACTTTCTAAGAAGGTATAAAAGCTTTGTAAAAATATGGTCTTGTGTGTGGTCAAAGGCTGACTGAGATTGGGTTGATTTGTGTAAGGGTTTTATTAAAATTAGCTTTTTTGTGATCAGGAACAGAGGCTTGTGCCTGTAATCCTAACACTCTGGGGGGACAGCTTGAGCTTGGGAGTTCAAGACGAGCCTGAGCAAGAGTGATACCCCATCCCCACTAAAAATAGAAAAATCACGTGAGTATTGTTGTGGGTGCCTGTAGTCTCAGCTACTCAGGAGGCTGAGGCAGAAGGATTACTTGAACCCAGGAGTTTCACATGGCTGTGAGCTATGCTGATGCCTTGGCACTCTAGCCTGGGCAACAGAGTGAGTCTCTGTCTCAAAAAACCAAACGAAAACAAAATCATTAGCTTTTGTATTGATAATATACTAACGCAAAAGTAAAGTTTGTTTTTTTTTTTAACAAGATTTTCACATAGTATTAAAAAGAGATAATAATACTTTTGTTTTACCTTTTGAGCAAACTATAATTAGAGGGGAGACCATGGAACTCATCAGGGGGAAATCTTTAGATGTTTATTAAAGAAATGGAATGAATAAAGTAGAAATTAATGGGATTAAAATGCAGGTCTTAATGCAAAACTGTCAAAGGTTAGGTGGACCAAAGGGAGAAACTGCTGGTCTCCCAGCATGAAAGGGCCTCAACCAATTGTTTTGTATTTACCCCTTCCAGAAGGTTCACATGACTACCCCTGATTAAGAACCATCGAACTAATTCAATTATTCACTTTATTGCTTAGGCAACTGAAGCTAGAGATAAATGAGTTGACATGATGACCTAAAAAAAGGGGGGGGGGAACAGATTAGAAAAATTTAAAAGGTCACAAGACATAGATTACAGTGGGAAAAAAAGAGACCAACAATTGCCTCCAGCACTGTGAAGGCAGCTTAATCAAGATAGAGATTGACAAAGGGGCCCAGGTCCCCAGGCCCAGCCTACTGAGGGGACTCCAGATTTTTTTCACAAGAGACTATAAAAGGGTTTGGGGGTGGAATAAGAGAAGTTCCAGAGGCTGGAACATGAAAATGTAAGGGTTCACAGTATTATGGAAGTTGGAACGTTGGGACAGGTTGTGCGTACTTTTGTCTCCTTTCCCTAAGCGTTTCATGAGAACGGATAATGTGTCTGACCAGGGAATGTTTCCCTTATCTAATACGGTAAAATAGAAGGCATGTAAATCTACCTGTTAAGTGATATTAATGGGACCTGCTAAAGGGAAACCAGCAAGACTGCCCAGACCACACAGGGTAGAGGGGAAGCTGGAGCGCTGGTGGGGACCATTCTCCACCTGACAGCCCTCTGTGGAGCCTTTCCTGGGCCTTATGGCAATAGCCTGTGAGCGCCTCCCAGGGACGACTACCGGAACTGAGGGGCATTGATGCCCTTGTTATGGGACATTCATTAAAGCCACCCCTATGACTGAAGGACACCTGAGCTACCTGTGCTGTCTTAAATGACAGCAGTGGCCAGAGAGCTCTGTGATACAATAGGAATGTTGTGGACAGGGTCATGCTGCCTGGGGAGTGAGCAGAGAGCCTCTTTCCCCCTGGGACTGACTCTGGAACTGTGTGAAAAGCTGCTGATTCTACAGTGCTTAATAAACAACTCTCCCCTGACAGATGAAGGGCTGCTTGGTGTGTGGGTGGCAGTTCCAAGGTGAATGGACAACTTCCTTTTGAAAGGCTGCTATTTGGACTGGAGTTGAGTCAGGAAAACTTTTTTCTTTTGAGCTATTTATAGCTTATAGCATTTGGGTAGAGTATAATTTGGGGAATGAAGTTGAAATATTTACCTTTCCGCATACCTAATTCTCCAAGACTGGAAACTATTCACGCGTATTCTTATTTTATGGCAATCTAGTTACTTGCCTAAGATCAATAAGCATATGTTTTTTCTTGTACAAGGATACACTGGAAACACTGGTGTTATTTACCGTGTTTCCCCGAAAATAAGACACTGTCTTATATTTATTTTTTCTCAAGAAGACACACTAGGGCTTATTTTCAGGGGCTGTCTCTCTCCGCGCCAAAATGCAGGGTGTAGCTATGCAGTGTATCTGCATAGCCATGCCCATCACTAGGTCTTATTATCGGGATAGGGCTTGTATTTAACAAATGCATAGAAATCCTGCTAGGGCTTATTTTTGGGGTACGTCTTATTTTCGGGGAACCATGGTACTAAAGCTTTGAGTGGAAGCGTATGTTTTCAGATACAATTAGATTAATATGAGGAATTGAGATGAACTCTTCAGAGCCAATGAAGAGCCCCTTAGAAAAACCACCCCAGGTCCTTGTGTGTTTGCTCCCTTCATAAGGTTCCTGACCATTCAGTAAGAAATGGCAATTTCTGAAGGGCTAGGAGCCTCAAGATTTGAGAGACCTCAAGAAGAGAGGAAGTCATCCAGACTTCCTTTGCACAGATATTACAGGCACAGTCTGATGTCAAATTCTTGGTTTGGCTTCCTTTGCACAGATATTACAGGCACAGTCTGATGTCAAATTCTTGGTTTGGCTTCCTTTGCACAGATATTACAGGCACAGTCTGATGTCAAATTCTTGGTTTGGCTTCCTAGACGCAAGGCCTGTGAAAGTCTAGTCTGAAATTTCTTATAGAATTTCTAGCAAAGTCAATTTACAAAGAACCTATCCAGCCAATCACTTCTCTTGCTGCACTTTATGCAAATAATCAGGGCAAGTAAAATAAGACTTAAAATCTATTTTGCAAATAAGTTTGTCTTAATATGATTTCTCTTTGGTAGAAAAGGGAGGTGGAGAGAGAGAAAAATTATGTCCCAGAAGAAAATTAGCACACCTGTTATTAGATTCTGGCTCAGGCCATTATTTTACTGTCTTTATTATTTGACTACAGCTTGGCCTAAATCTTGATTTATTTCTTGGCAAGTCTCTAAAGAAAAACTGCATTTTAATTTTCTTCATAATGTTTTCAGTCGGATCCCTCATGGAATAGGGTTTTTTTTTTTTTTTTTTTTTTCTGTTCTGCAATAAAAATTCTCTCTCTCTCTCTCTCTTTTTTTTTTTTTTGCAGTTTTTGGCCAGGGCTGGGCTTGAACCCACCACCTCTGGTATATGGGTTCAGCACCCTACTCCTTAAGCCACAGGCACCACCCAATAAAAATTCTCTCTCTTTTTGATTGTAATCTTTGTGCGCATTATGTTTCTACTATTCAAATGATTCATGTTAAGTTACTTCTTCCAAGAAAACAAAAATAGTGCCTGTTTTTATGAGAGAGAAAGTCTTACTCTGTTGCCCTTGGTAGAGTCAAATGGCGTCACAGCTGACAGCAACTTCAAACTCTTAGGCTTAAGAGATCCTCTTGCCTCAGCCTCCCAAGCAGCTGGGACTACAGGCACCTGCCACATGGCCTGGCTAGTTTTTCTGTTTTTAGTAGAGATGGGGTCTTGCTCTTGCTCAGGCTGGTCTGGAACTCTTGAGCTCAAGGGATCCTCTTGCCTCAGCCTCCTAGAGTGCTAGGATTATAGGTGTGGGCCACTGTGCCAGCCCAAAATAATGGTACTCTGAAGACCAGAGATGACTCAGCAGAGCCTGTGAATATCCCCTAGTTAGAACCCCACTGGGCCCAATCTCTTTTCTGTCACCAGTGCTTTCTTCAGAAGCTGTACAGTGACACACTCTTTCCTTCTAGGCCCACAAAATAAAACAAGAGAGAAACAGAAGTGCAGGGCCTGGCTCTGTGACATTTGCCTCTAGGACTTTGCCTCTACTCTGGGGCACATGAGAGTCAGTGTAAAACCGGGTTTCTTGATTCTGGGGCTCTGAATACTCGGCCTTTCAGGTGTCCCTGCTTCTCACACCTATAAGTATTAGGCCCTGGAAACTGCAAACGGTTTGCTGGCCTTGTTTCTTAATGGGCTCTACTGGAAGCTTAGTGGTCCAGTTGAAAGAAAAATGGAGACTAGGGGTGGTGCCTGTGGCTCAAAGGAGTAGGGTTCCGGCCTCATATGCCGGAGGTGATGGGTTCAAACCCAGCCTCGGCCAAAAAAAAAAAAAAAAGGAAGAAAGAAAAAGAAAAGAAAAGAAAAATAATGGAGACTAAATTGGAAGCTGCCTATCCGAACAAAATTAGTCTCCTTATAAAATCCTGTATTGAATTCCTATGATTTTGTATTATGTCGGTATCTATTTATTAATCTTCTCCTAAATAACATACACAAATTCCTTCCTATGGATCATGCAAGGGAAAAATTCTCAAGGGGCCAGAACTAGTGCCTATAATGAATGCAGGGCTTGGAGACCTGGGGAGACACTGCCTCTGTACCTCCTTCAGGCAGGAAATTCAGATGTAGTAGACCAGAGCTTCTCAACCTTTGATGGGCATGCAAGTAAAGATTCTGATTCCTTTGATCTGAGATGAGGCCTGAAAGTTAATGCTTCTGGTCCACGAACCACACACTTAGACACAGGGCATTGGTGCCTATGTGGTGCCAAGCAAATTAAAAGAACCACGAGAGAACTGCTAAAGTCAGTCACAACATAAAAAACTGCTGAGAATTAGGAATGAACAGGCTGGAGGGGTCAAGGTCCACCAACACCGGTTTGCACTATTCAGCTTTATTTCATTAAGGATTATAGGTGCTTGGTAATGATTATTTGCCTTTCCAGGATCACTAGAATATAACAGGCAAATCAAAGTCACTCTGATTCTTTCTACATGCACACACAGAAAAGCAGGATAAAGGAGCAGATGAGCTGATTGGTTGTGCTCCAGAATAAGTCAATTCCAAACAGTGTTACCTGATACCAATCCCAGTTTCCCAAGACAACAGTTTATGAAAACTCAGCCCTTCAGCCTTTGTCTCGTCTAGTTCTGAATTATAGGCCCAGGGGGAGAGCTCAGATGGAAATATTCTGGCCAACCTATGGAAATGTTTTCTGTTCCATAATTCATTAAGAACTGAGGCTCCCAGTTGTGTTCCCTGCTTTTGGCCGAAATGGTCCTTTTTTTTTTTGCTTTTCTTTCTTTCAAAATGCCACCCCCACTGTGTTTAGTCATATTTCCTTATGCAAAATTAAGTAATTCCTGTTTTCTAGATAAAATTGTTCTCCAAAAATCTAGCCCCTTTCTGACTTACCACTTTTACTATTTTTCCTGAGAGTGTATGAAATTCTCATTATCAAAACCATCATCTTGCTCTGTGCCCACCTGTCCAAACAGCCTGGCATTCCAAGCCTGGGTTCAAGGTCCTGGTGGTGTCTAGGAAGGTACAATTCTTTTATATCACCCTAAATCTCACTATAGAAGTGATTCCTTCCACTTCTGAGCACCTGTAATATTTATTATCTATATTACCCACTAGGGGATCTAAATTTTCAGCCATTTATTACTCTACGTCTATGCCTTATCTTTCCAATTAGACTCAACATGGCTTAAGGCAGCGGTTCCCAACCTGTGGGTCGTGACCCATTTTTAACAATGAAAATATATTGCGGCATTAGGAAGGTTGAGAACAACTGCCTTAAGGACAAGACTTGGAGCTGATATCTACTTCTCTGTATCCCCATAATGAAGAATCATTATCGATAGATGTTATTTACTGTCCAATTGTGTAGTTTATATACTGACAGCCCTGTTGACATTTTCCTCCAAAATTTAAAACTCTGTTTCACCTTAAACTCCAGCCATCTGTAATATCGTTCATCTACTTAACTTAATTTTGAATTATTTTTCAATCTTCATTTGCATTCTCATTTTTCCAAAGCCTTCCCAACCCATCCTATCTGTCACTGAGTTTCCAATTCCTTACTGGGTTTAAAGCATGCTGTCCACATAACTAAATTCTGTGGCACTTAAAGAATGGCCTCATAGTTTGCCCAGTTTTTTTTTACATCTTACCAGTATCACCAGCGGCGTGATGGGTATTGTTCAGGGCTAACCAAAAATGCAATACTAAAAGCAGAAATTCCGGATAGGAAATTCTGATACTCCCTTAAGTAGTAGAAAGCACCATTTCTTTCACTTTACAGCTAATCTTCTTTTGGTGGGTGTTTTTTTTTTTTTTTTTGAGACAGAGCCTCAAGCTGTCCCCCTGGGTAGAGTGCTGTGGCATCACACTCACAGCAACCTCCAACTCCTGGGCTCTAGCGAGTCTCCTGCCTCTGCCTCCCAAGTAGCTGGGATTACAGGCACCCGCCACAACGCCCGGCTATTTTTTGGTTGCAGCCGTCATTGTTGTTTGGCAGGCCCAGGCTGGGGATTCGAACCCGCCACCTTAGGTGTACATGGCTGGCGCCTTAGCCGGTTGAGCTATAGGCGCCGAGCCTGGTGGGTGTTTTAGCTTCTAAAATGAGGACTAAAATTTTTAAAGAGTTAGGTTTTCTTTGATCAGCAAATAAAGGAAAGATGTAAAGTGAGGCTGGCAATATTAGTCTGATCTTAGTCTTCTTGGGCCAACATGCCCAGTTTATGAGTGTTCATTTCTCTGTTTGTAAGTGATATTACAGAGTAAATTCTCAATGCATTCTAAGAAGATGAGGAATTTCTCTTCTAAAATAAGTGACCAGATTTTAACATTGGTACAGCAGGACACCATTGACGGGGGCGGGGCCTGACAACAATGCAAACTTTGATAAGCAGTTCTCAAGAATTATTTGTTATTATTAAAGTTTAACATTATAAATTAACAAAAATAATATAAAACTCATATCCTGGTGAAATAGCCACATGGCAGCCACGTTCTCCCATGTTCCCTAGCTTGTCATGCATTCTTTCCAAAAATCGGGACTTTTTAAAAACGCCGCTAGATGTGGGACAAATTGTTAAAAATTGGGACCATCCCACCCAAAGTGGGATGTCTGGTCACCTTACTCTGGTGGGGGGTGGGGGGATGGGAGGGCTACTTGTTTGTTCCAGACAGTTTGGCTCCTTCTGAGCTAATTGTCCTTGCCTAGAAGCAAGGGAGGGAGCAGTCTCCTTCTGATACCGATTCCACCTGGGCGACCTTGCCCAGGAGGGGAGTAGGGAGTTTACATTAGCCTTTTCATTTCCAAATGAAGTTACATTAACCTCTTCATTCCCAAATGGAGTTACATTAACCTTTTCAGCAGCCGAGTATATTCCCTTCCCATTCTCCCTCTATTTTCTAGCTTGTCGTGCATTCTTTCCAAAAATCGGGACTTTTTAAAAATGCTGCGGGACACAGGACAAATTGTTAAAAATTGGGACTGTCCCACCAAAAGCGGGACATCTGGTCACCTTATTCTAAAACAAAACTATCCAATCCAAAGAGTGAGAGGCCCAAACCATGGCTTCCCCTGATTAGGGGATTAGACTCTGGGGGAGTTTCAGAATACATTTTACACGTGGGAGGGATATGGAACATTAGGGGCCAGAGGGCAAACTGGAGCCTTCCAAAATGTCTTCCAATGATCCCACTCATATAGAGCCCTCCTCTTGAATGGGGGAAATACCTGGTACCTTTCTTCTAATGAATAGCATACTGGGGGAAAGGGATAGACAGCATTTTCAAGACTCTAACAGGCTGTGACTCTCCTTGCCCTCTCCCTCTTTTGCTCTCCTGCATGCTCGTCTTGATGAGCCCAGCTGTCAGATGTGAACTTCCCAACACAGGCCTCCATGACAAGGAACTGAGGGAAGCCTCCAGACAAAGACTAGAAAGGAGGCCCCCGGCCCAACACCTGTGAGGAGCTCAACCCTGCCACACAGCCACTTATGTGAGGCTGGGAGTGGCTCCTTCCCCACCTGTTCCTTTGCTGGCAGCCTGGGGCCTCCTTTGAGAGGCCATGATGTAGAAGATGCAGCTAAGCCACACCTGCGTTCCTGACTTAGAGAATTTATAAGGTAACAAATGTTATTATTTTAAGCCACTGAATTTTGGAATGATTTGTTATGCCATAAAAAGTTATTGAATACACCCACAAAGGAATCTTTTTTCTTCTGCACAGGAATTCCATAGGACATCTTCATTTTGCTTTACCCTAACCTTTCCATATTTACTTACAAAACAGTCTTGTAAGTAAAAACCATGATTGGGACACATTTTCTGGACCTTTCAATTATATGACACCTCCTGAAACTGCACTGTAGGACCACAGCCCCCTCCTGGGATTCCCTGATTAAACGGTTTAAGGGAATTTCATTCATAGGATGAGTAATAGTGCTTATCACTTGACTTGAAAAGATAATTTTGATATATTTTTATCTTAGAAATTTGGGCTCGGTAAAAAGATAAAAAACACTCAATTATCTGTAGAAACTATAGTAGTGAGATCATGATGTATGCAAGTGGGGGGGGTGTGAGAAAGAGAGCGAGAGAGACATTAGCAATAAACAGTCATGTGTTGTCCAACGTGGAGACAAAGAAAGCTAAGAGTAAGCAAAAGAAACCAGTAGCTGTATATACATGAAGAGAAAAGAATGTAGCAGATTAGGAAAAAGAAACATATATAATCCATGATAGAGAAAGAGAGAACAAATGATAAACTGATAAATAATCTTGGTTCCTGATGGCTGGTCACTGGGCCAGATATACAATGGTTCCGGTCATTAATAACGTCACCTCTGAGCTTACTTTAGTCAGTCTGAGTTGCTTGTGACTTAAAGAACCCTTATCAGGGCTCGGCGCCTGTGGCTCAAGCGGCTAAGGCACCAGCCACATACACCTAAGGTGGCGGGTTTGAATCCCCAGCCTGGGCCTGCCAAACAACAATGATGGCTGCAACCAAAAAATGGCCGGCGCTATGGTGGGCGCCTGTAGTCCCAGCTACTTGGGAGGCAGAGGCAGGAGACTCGCTTGAGCCCAGGAGTTGGAGGTTGCTGTGAGCATGATGCCATGGCACTCTACCCAGGGGGATAGCTTGAGGCTCTGTCTCAAAAAAAAAAAAAAGAACCTTTATCAGTATAAATAGGTGCCCCAGTACAAAAATTCCCAGCCACCTTTGAGAATTGAAATCTCTGCTAAGATGCACGAACATTAAATAAATTTAAATCCCCATTTAAACGCACACAAAGCTAGTGACTTGAGTATCTACAATTCAAATCTAACATAGGCTTACAATGTTAGGGGTTAGGATAAAGTCTTGTGTTCTTAAAAGGATTCTAGTTTTAGGACCAAGGAATAGTCCTAAATGGTGGTGCAAGGAAATCTTACCTGCCCTTTACCCCTAGATTCTTTAGTAAAATCCCAAGGAAGTGCTCTGTGAAGTATAAAAGCTGAATGGGAACCCAAAATCTGTTAGTTGGACAAGGGTCTGAGATTCCAACAGTGTTCCAGCAAAAGTTGAATTACAACACATCTCTTATGTTCTAAGTCCAATAGAAAGAGACTTTTCCCAAAGAATCTAACTTAAAGAATCAATATAAGTAAGTAAATTGTTAGAAATGAGGAATGAAAAGAGGAAGACAAATGCCTGGACCTCCAGGGAATCTGAGTTGACTTATGCACAGGACATTTTAGAGTAGAAGAGGAAGAAATGGTGCCACTGGCCAAGGAGGCAGGTGTGGCCCAGGTTTGCTCACACCATGGAGAAGGTATGAACAGGACAGTAAAGCAGAGCCCAGCACAACGGTGACCTGCACAGGCTCCAGAGCTGACTGCCGTGGTTTGAATCCCACCTCTGCTGATTAACTGATTTCAGGTGAGTTACCAACTCCTCTGAGCCTCCCTCTCCAGATCTAAAAATAGAGCAAACAAGGGCGGTGCCTGTGGCTCAAAGGAGTAGGGCACTGGCCCCATATACTGGAGGTGGTGGGTTCAAACCCAGCCCCGGCCCCCCCAAAAAAAAAAAAAAAAAAGTGCAAACAGTAGCATCTCCGGAGGAATGCTATGAGGCTTAATTGAGTTAACATATGTAAAGTTCTTAAAGTAGTAATTGAAAATTTAAAAAATTGCACCTGTTGTTAGAGACCTGGGCACACAGTTTGTACTTTTTAATACAGTGATTTCATTCACCAGCAAACTTTCTCTAATCTTACCAATCACAAAGGTATTTGTTCCTTAAGGGGGAGGTTAGAAAAAACCTGGAGACCTGGCAGGTGGAAGAGACGTGACCTCCACAGCCCCACACAGTGTGATGTTCTAAGCTGGTGGAATAAAGAAGATAAACTCACAACACAGGACTGAGAGGGAGTTTTCAAGTGGGGGATAGCCCTGTCCAGGGCTCTGATTAGCCTCGACAAGTCACCCCAAACCACCACAATCTCTTTCTGGCAAGTGACCTGAAAAGGGGATAGCTGGAAACTCAGAGAAATGTTCTAAGGCAAAAATAACATCTTAGGAATTTTAGACAAGTCTTGCCACTGAAGGGAGCCTTCTTTATAAATAACAATTGTTCTTTCCAAGGCATCATTTCCATTGAAATAGCCTGCGCATTAAAGAGAACACAATCTTCCCGAGTAAAAATATGCCTCTTCTCCCCACATTCTCTTATTCAGGAGTGAGTGGGCAGCTCAGTTCTGAAAGAAAAACTAAAAAGGAAAACATACCCACTTCCCTTCTCAAACACCTTCTAACCAAACAGGCACAATCATACAGCCCCAATTTTACTATACTCTCGTGACTTGGTACAAGTGTCAGGCAAGAATTAGGCAAAAGAAAAAAAAAAAACGAAACCTTATTACTCATTATACAAAAAGTTGGTAAGATGACTTAAGCTATAATGAAATTTTCTAAGTGAAGGAATCGATATCAAAGTAATAAATTAGTTTACTTTGATAGTCCCTCTTTAAATTGCCATATTCCTTAATTATATGTTTCACTAAACACAGTTCCAATGATGAGGGGTGTGTGTGTATGTGTGTGTGTCCAGCTGTTCCTTTGAGAATTACAGCCTGGAATGGCATGGAGCCATCTCGCTATTGATTTTCTAGAAGAATGTGAAAATGAGTTATAGGGCAGACCGGCTATTTCTGATAAATTGATGTTGTAGGGTATTGGTTTTTATTGATTATTCCCTTGCCATTGGTTCCCAAATTGAGTTGGATTAAAGGTCAGGCCAGGCAGCCAGTCCCCTCAAGCCTCAAGATAATCTATAAGGCATACTTTAAAAAATCACAAGAAATATATTTAAAAGGAAGAAAACTGCATTAACCCAACTCCTCTGAGGGAGAGGAATATGTGATTGGGTGGGATAACTTGGTAATCTATAACAGAAGATTGGACAGAGGGTAAGGACGACAGCCCTATAGGGCAGACCTCTCCAAAAGTGTGGTCTGGATAATTCACAGGCTTTTTGACTGTGCTGGACGGGGTGTGGGTCAGAAGGCTGGGCTGCTGAGTGGAACAGCCGCTGAGAGTGGAAATTAAACTACCTCCAGAAGTTTCCTCCTTACCTTTCCCCCATGTTTATCTTCTAATAAATACTGAATAAATGCCTGAAGAAGCTCCAAATTATTCATCTGCTCAATGCCATAATCTGTACTTATGCCTCACTTTGTGCTGAACCATCTCCATTGATCTCAAGTGTGGTAGTAAAACTCTATACATCCCAAAAATTCAGCTTAAATTGACTAATTTAAGCATATATGTGTTTTTTCACAGTGCTTTCAGGAAAGAGGAGAGAATCATGAAATTCAACAAATAATATCTCTCCTCGGGGCTGGATAAGTTGACCTTTTAAACTTCAATAATTGCATAATATCTTTGCTTCTAACATAGGTCTTTACTGAAGTGTTCGGCTTTCTTGTCAACCAGAAGTAGCAAGGGAATAGGAAGAAGGTGGGCAGGACTCCGGACTGCTCCACAGAAGCTAAGAAATCTATGGGAGAGATTAGAGCCATGGCCGTAACACAGAAATAAGAAGAGACACAAGGAGAAGGTAGGAAGGATGCTTTTACTTTGCACACATCCCTCCCCGAAGCCAGAGCACACTTTACAAAACTACAGGCAATAAAAGCAAAAAACAGAATTCTGAGATTATATAAAACTAAAAATATTCTGCACTATCAAGGAAATAGAGTGAAAAGACAACATATTAAATGGGAGAACATATTTGCAGACCCTATATTTGATAGAGGTTAATATCCAAGATATGTTAAAAACTAAAACAACACAAGAGCGAGAAAACAACCCAATTTGAAATGGGCAAAGAACTGCATAGACGTTTTTCAAAAGAAGATATACAGGTATATGGAAAAACACTCAGCACCACTAATCATTAGCAAAATGGAAGTGAAAGTTATAATAGGATATCACCCATACCTGCTAGAATGACTATTAACAAAAGCAATGAAAGTGAAGTGTTGGCAAAGGTGTGGAGAGAAAGAAACACTTGTACTGTTGATGGGAATATAAATTAGTACAGCCATTGTGGAAAATGGTACGGAAGTTCCTGAAAAGAATTAAATATACAGATACCATAATATTGCCAGATACAATGGCTCATGTCTGTATTTAGTGCTTAGGGAGGCAGAGGCAGGTAGATTGCTTGAGCTCAGGAGTTCCAGACCAGCCTGAGCAAGAATGAGACCCTGTCTTTACTAAAAATAGAAAAACAAAGAAGTGTTGTGGCAGGTGCCTGTGATCCCAGCTACTCAGGAAGCTGAGGCAAGAGGATCAATTGAGCCCAAGAGTTTGAAGTTGCTGTGAACTATGATGTGGTACTTTACCCAGGGTGACAGAGTGAGACTCTGTTT